>NC_084974.1:16874778-17188706 GCF_963691925.1 Scomber scombrus
TAAATTTCAGTTTGACATCCTTCAGTACTAAATCAAGTTCCAGGTACTGGCGGGGGAGGGGGATTGATTGCAGGGCTGTCGCCTGTGATTAGTCAAGCAGCTGTCGCTCGTGAATGGACAAGCTGATTTGTTGTCACATTTTAACTACAACAAACACAACAATGTAGAAGTGACCATCATTTCAGTTCTGTGCAGCAGGCACCTTTTAAAACTTTGAACTTTTAAGAGTGGAAAGCACAGAAATTTTTAATGACATACATCTTATTCTTCCTGGTTTGTAAAATACATTGCAATAGCAAGGCAGTACCAACCTCCTTTGCTCTACAAGTTCTCAAAGGTTCAGGTTGTAAATTGTTTCTGTAGTGGAAAATAGTTACGTATGTTGTTGCAGTCTCAAATTGTTAGTATGCAGATATAAATTGTGTGCTGATTGCAGAACATTTTTAATGCAAAAAAAAAAGAAAAGAAACATTATACATTGTAATCATATTCTGGATTAGACTGGACTTGATTTTTCAGCAACAATGCAGCCCTTTTTGGCTGTCCATTTTGTATACATGGAGACCAAACTTTGCTTGAAAGATGATGAAAAAAAAAAGAAAATTGAAAAATTACAGCTCTGAAAAAAAAAGTAATTTACATTAAGTGGCCTAAAATAATGTTTAAAAATACCTGTACCTGTATTTTCCTTTAAGTATGTGCATTTCACATTGAAGTGGTTTACCTTACTCTCTCCTCATGTGTAGCAATCGGCAATCCTACAGCACATGGTTGAAGTGTGTAGCGGAGAAAGAGGTGAGGGGTAATGCAATTACTCACTGATGTCAACCCTATTTTCACGTTGAGTGTCTGTATGGATTGATAATGAGTAGACCTGCCCATCTCTATCTCTAATTAGACAACCTCTTTAAATCTCCTTTGTAGTGCATCTTGGTGTCCCTTTTCTACAGAAACAAGTCACATTTCATTCATCTTCCAGTAGCCTTGGCAACTGCCACGAGGATAACAAACCATTAATCTAGCCTGATACGTGGACAGCATAATATTCTGGTGACATTTCTGAAAACACCTGAGTGCCTCTGCTCTTTGTGATTTCTAATGTATGACACTAACAATGAGACCAATAGCAATCCTTGATCTGTATTGTCATTTCACTCATTGTATCAGCATGAAGTGTTTGTGAGATCCAATGTGTGTATTACTGTTCCTCTGTATGCATCAACTTTTGCAGTTATATTCTTATATATGGAATGTTAGGGAATTTAGGAAATATGCTTATTTGTTTATTTCATGTTTTACTTAGAGTTGGATTTGAAGATTGATACCGCTCTCGACTGAACAGTAAATTTGAAACTACAACCAGCAGCCAGTTAGCTTCACTTAGACTTGAAACACAGAGAAACAACTAGCCAGGCTCCGTCCCATGGTAACACAATCGACCTACCATCTCCCAATAAGCTCCCAATTAATAGTAGTATAAGTATGCAGATCCTTTACTTAAGTAAAAGTACCAATACAGCAATGTAATGTGTACAATGTGTACACATGTATTAGTAGCAAAATGTATTTAAAGCATGGCAGTAGAAGAAGGGGTTTGGTCCCCCTGACTGATATATTATTGTATATGAAATCATTAGATTATTAATACTGAAGCATCAGTGTTAGAGCAGCATGTTACTGTTGTAGCCGCTGGAGGTGGAGCTAGTTTACACTACTTTAGTTTTGACCAGTGGTTACCAACATCTTCCAAAGAGTCAACAGGTAAATGTGAGTTACCTTGTGGGTCAGCTGAATTCACATTACAATCTGTGTTGTCAGGCCTTGTAGAGGCAGATATGTGTGCATCATAGTAAAATGTGAGAACAACAAGAGAGATGAAAGGTCAATAGTTGTACCAGTTGGGGATGTCGCAACAAGCCTTTTTAAGGAGTTGTTTTTACCATATCGGTATCCCCAAAAGGAGATCAGGAAGCTAACACTTACGAGAAAGTTATTAGGCTTCCAGGAACTCGAATCTTGGCTGAACACGCCAGGTCAGGTTGACTTGACACACACACAATAAAAAATTACGCCTACATGCCAAAACAGTAGTATAAAGAGTCTGGAGGGGGGCTGTGAAAGGAGCTGTTTTCGCTAGTCTTTGTTGGTGTCTGTTGTGTTTGATACATCTTCAATAAAAGTCCCAGTTGGCTGTTCGACGACTTCTGTTCTCAGTCTCTTACTTTAAAGGTTACTGAAGTTAAGTGATCAAGTAATTATCTTACAGCCTCAAGTTATGCGTTTGTTTCCAAACCACCAGTTGTTCAGACCAATCAGCATCCGGGTGAATCCAGCTGCCTCACAAGGTAAGACAGTGATATACGGTGATAGACAGATGGTTCATCCATCACCTGTCAAGTATTTTTTGAAAGTCCCTGCCCTTTTCCGAACAGTTTCTATGGACAACTTCTCAGATGGTTTTGTGTAACAAACCATCTGGCGCGTCAGGTTAAAATCTGAGGGGTGGTAAGATGATTAATGGGAAAGGAAAGAAGAAAAAAAAGTTATGATACACAAATTTGTCTTCAGTTTTTGGACTTTTTCTCTAATCTTTGGTTTTTGGTAAATTATTGGATCATATGAACATTTATTGAAATTAAACCATGTGAGATGTTTAGAGAGAAAAATCACTATTTGGTGGATCTGTTAACAACATCTGAAATGTGAAACTGACATGTCAAAAGCAAAAAAAACGCAAGAAACCACTGGTTTCATCTTTAACAATGCATTGTATTTTAAAAGCTGGTTTTATTATCCATTGTGTCAAAACTAAAGCTGTCAATTAAATGTAGTGGAGTAGAAACACTATTTCCCTTTCGAAATGTAGTGGAGTGTAAGTATAAAGTAGCATTAAATGGAAATATTCAAGTATTTCCATTTTCTTTTACTTTTACTTTCCCAAATAACAGAAATCATATTTCCCCAAATCATCAAATAAAGTGTCTCAAAATTGCATTTAAGTACAGTAAATGTACTTTCCACCAATGCTAATTAACATGTTATATGTTAATTAGTTGTTGTTTACAAAAAGCTGTAGCTTAGATGCATAAGAGAGTTGAATTGGGGTAACTGGACTCGGTTGTAGAAACTTGAAAATACATCTTGCTCTGATTGGAAGTTCCCTGTCTCACCGGTTCCTCACCCATCTGTTGTATGTTTCATCCAGTGTGTAATTATCTTTCTTTTGCCTCCAGGTAAATTCTTCTACTTTCCTAGTGTTGTTGGCAGGTTTTGGAATTTCCCTTTCTGACTTTCCTTACTTTTGGTATGTTGAGATAGTTATGCCTTCTCAATGAAATCCTTCTCCAAGACTTCACTGGGCAGATGTGATTTCACTTCGGAAATAAGCCGTCAGCCTCTTTATTCAAAGCTTCAATGGTGAAATGGACCTGTCTCACGCTCTCATTCAATAGCAGGTTCTATGTGTGCTCTAGGATCACTCCAGCTCTGCAGCCTTTCACCATAGTACCTAGACACAGGCTGTTTGGTATGAGTCTGCGCCTGCATCTCAGGTGAAACCGTAGGTAGTTTCTGTAGTCTGAATTTAGAACTCCCATACCTTTCTAATGGTGTTCATCCCAAAATGCTTAGTAAGATGTCTTTGGAGATTCTCAGTCATCCAGGTCATGGTTATCCACAAAAGGTTGAGTCAAGGGCAACTGGACTTGTTGTAGATACTCGAAAGTTCAAACGTAAAGTATCTAGAACCAAGTCCATTTGCCCTCCAGTCAACCCTTGTTGGATATATCTGTAAGAAAGCTTTTATTTCCCAAAATGTTCAGCTATTCCTCTAACATCCTGAATCATGTTTTCAGAGTTTGGCCTTCATTTATGTTGGTTACCATTACATTTTACTCACATCTTTATTAGAGAAAGCCAAGGGCCAGTACCCATAGAAGATCAGACCTGTTGTAAACAAACCATCAGTTTTTATAGCATAATCTTTAAAAGAGGCACTTTGCCATCAGTTTACTATGTGGAGTACTTAGCCTGTGAAAACAGTTATATAATGTCATCTGTGGCTCTGGGGTAGCTTTCCGAAGGGTCTAATAGAAAGCCAAAGTCCTGAAACCACTTCCGGTTGAGCTACAGTACTTTTCCACTGAGACTCAGTGCAGTCTCTAATTTCTTTCATCTGTCTCTCTGAAAACTTCTTGGAGTTTATCCCTATTAATAAATCAGCACTACAATATTAGAAGCTGAAACCTTTGTGATCTTATAAAATTCCAACAGTGTTTAATTTATTAGCCTACATAAAAAAATACAATATCTCCCATGGCAATTTACAAGTGCAGCTGCGCAGGTACATCTAATGTAATATTTATAGCTTTTTAGTTATAAACTCTGCTGTCTGAGCTACATTATTAAATCATTTTTTAAATGTTACCATGCATGTCTAAACAAATTGACATACTACATTGCATACTATTGGGTATATTTCAGGGCTGTATTTTTAATAATTTGGATTATTACGAAATGTGTCCATATGAATTAAATCCGTAGGGACTGATGTGGTCTGTCTCTGGATAAATTATTATTATTATTTGGATCATAAGCCTTTGTGTTTACACCTGGTATTGATATGCACTCTTGTCATCTTGATTCAAACCACATTGCCATCAGATCTGAATAAGCAAATTAGCTATAGGCTGACAGACTTTTCAACAAACTTGTTGCATCCCAGGTCAAAGGAGGTCACAAATGTTTTGCAAGTCAAGACTAAGTGGCTTAAATAAAATAAAAATACTTTTTACTGATATACTTTACTGATATTTTTACTGATGTATCTGTCCTGCATTTACAAAATCAACTGCTATTTCATTTGTGTTTATTGTGAATTCAAAACTTGGTTTTAAACACTCAGGGTGGGTGGGGACAGTAGGTCCTCTTAGTATTTATGCAAATGTGTGGGTATCTTTGTTACATCACATTTACTTTACTTTAAATACTTTCTGTAAAAACATTGATTCGACGTAGTTATTTTGTTTGCACAATCATAGTTATCGTGAATCACTTGTGAGCCATTCAAAGTGATTATATGAAATTATGTTATTATTCTTTGGCTGTAGATTATTTTACAATTTAATATCTATCCTAAAAAAAGCTTTTCACAAGAGTAGTGAACATTTCATTTACATGTCCTTTGTAACAGGTGTCACAAAATCATGGTTTTGACTTTGTTGTAAGCTGAATCCAATAACTAAGTAATTGGCTTATACCAAAAGTTCCTGATGACCTGCCGTGCTTTGACAAAACCGTTTTGACCTTGATGTGTTGACAGTGCTGATTCTTTGTTGGGATCAGTTGTGTGTGTTTAAATTCAAGTTTTAGCCTTTTGTGTGGAGGTAACACTACAGGGTGCAGCTGCAGGCTATTAAGTGGAGGTAAAGCAGAAGCAGCTATTTGGCAGAATAACTGGGAGCATCACACCAACCGATATTGGAGTTAGTGTGACTTGCAGAAGTTAAATGCTTGTGCGTGCATTTTTCATGCTCATTAGTACATTAGCATGTTAGCCACAGTAGCAGTAGCACCTCTTAATGTGGTATCACCCCACATTACTGTGTATTAATGTGTGTTAGTACGGATACATTAGTTTAGAGCAAACTAAAATTAAAGGACCTGTGTGTGGGATTTAGTGGCATCCAGCAGTGAGATTGCAGATTACAACCAAATTAACAATGGAACACAATGGGTTTTGTGGAAAAAGACCAGCTTTTTGTTTGCACATGCACATTTGGAACATATTTGTAACGCACACTTGAGGTGCATCACCTTTATTTTCACCTCCAAGTAATTACAGATTTGTATGAATCTGTGTGGCTCATGTTTCTTGTACCACTGGACTGCACTGTTGTGATATCTCTGTGTCAGGCCACTATTACGTTAGTGAGTAAAATGTTATCGTAACCCTGTATAATCATGGTCAAAACTACAAAACGACAGACAGGCTCTAACAAAACACAATTTCCTTGAATGTCATGTTATATTATGTCCAGTAAATGATCCCGAGGGTGGTGTCTATGCTTCCAGGGACGATTGAACTACTGACGCCCCAACAAAGCCTTCCGGCACTTCTTTCCATCTAAATAAGGCATCCCTGCACATTCCTCTTATAAGGGTCAGAGGTCGACTCCCCAGCCTTCCCTGAATCCCTGACCTCTATTTCCAGAGGCCTCAGAGCAACAATGATGTGCTTGTGAGTAAGTCCATCATGTTTCCTGAGTAATGAATCAGCGTCCAACCACTTTCACATTCATCTCTCACTCACTCACTTGTGATGAGTCAACTGCAAACAACTCATCTCATGAAAAATTAACATCAGGCATCAACCCAAGATTGACTCTCAAGCCCACTAAAACTACTGTATTTAATATTTCAGTTTGTATTTCCTCACTTTACACTTTGCTGAGATGATCTGATGGCTTCTCTTTGGGGACTGTGAAGAAATATTGATGAACACATTTTAAAAAGCAATTAATTAAAGAGCAAATTCATTCAACCCAATGGAACAAAAATAAATGCGTAAAATCAACTTTACATCTAATAAAAAAATATTTGGGACGACACGTTCAATCTTCACTTGCTCATATACAATTAAAAAAGGGTAATACTTTATAATAATACTGATTAATACTGATTAGTAGCAAATTATTCATAAGACATTAGTTAATGATAAACGAATATGAATAAAACATTAATATACCTTTGAAAATTATAAGTTAATGCTACAAATATGTGACACAGATGTGTTGTGAGTAATCTATAAATGATTAGTTAATTATGAAATTTTCATGAACAAATCATTGGTAGATGGTTAATTAATTAATTAAGTGCTTAGTTATCGTGAATCACTTGTGAGCCATTCAAAGTGATTATATGAAATGATGTTATTATTCTTTGGCTGTAGATTATTTTACAATTTAATATCTATCCTAAAAAAAGCTTTTCTCAAGAGTAGTGAACATTTCATTTCTATGTCCTTTGTAACAGGTGTCACAAAATCATGGTTTTGAAAACTTTGTTGTAAGCAGAGTCCAATAACTAAGTAATTGGCTTATACCAAAAGTTCCTGATGACCTGCCGTGCTTTGACAAAACCGTTTTGACCTTGATGTGTTGACAGTGCTGATTCTTTGTTGGGATCCGTTGTGTGTGTTTAAATTCAAGTTTTAGCCTTTTGTGTGGAGGTAACACTACAGGGTGCAGCTGCAGTCTATTAAGCGGAGGGAAAGCAGAAGCAGCTATTTGGCAGAATAACTTTAGATAATGGGAGCATTACACCACCCGATATTGGAGTTAGTGTGACTTGCAGAAGTTAAATGCTTGTGCGTGCATTTTTAATACTGTACCAATTTGATGCAGTTTGTAAAAGTTGTCATGCTCATTAGTACATTAGCATGTTAGCCACAGTAGCAGTAGCACCTCTCAATGTGGTATCACCCCACATTACTGTGTATTAATGTGTGTTAGTACGGATAAATTAGTTTAGAGCAAACTAAAATCAAAGGACCTGTGTGTAGGATTTAGTGGCATCCAGCAGTGAGATTGCAGATTACAATCAAATTAACAATGGGACACAATGTCCAGTCTGAAATTCACCCAAGCATTTTATATTCGTTGCTTACAACAGCAGCTGAAGCAAAACTGTCAGTCCTAAAGCTGGTAGCTGAATTTAAACAAAAGAGATACACACTGTGTCTGTGTTTAAGGCTCTTTTATAGTCTATATTGAGAAACAAATCCCAGATAAACTTGTTCTGTTGTTTGTTGATGTTATTTTTGGCTGGACTGGCCGTGGGCCAACCCATGGATGTATTAGAAGTCCAATAAGAAGAGTTGTTAAAATGATTTAAATTGACTATTACAGTTGATGCAACTCAATATTGATTGCAATTCTCTAAACCTTTACTCAATTTAATCAAGTCTGATATAATTCATGTTGACTTCAATTAAGTGGTTGAGCTAATTCTTCTTACTTTTTCACTAAGGCTTTACTTGGCTTACGTGTTTACACTGTTGATGAGGGGGATGCATAAAGGTTTGTTACAGCCTTTGTTACAGGAAGAGTAATCTGAAAATGATAGATTAGACATTTATGTATGATGAATTGTTTACATTTAAGATTAGGGGGATGCAAAGGCACTTAGTGAATGACTTAGTTATACATTTACACATCATTAATAACAAAAGTAGTAGGGGATGGTATAGAGCTATATTTGCAGGTCCCAACATGTACAGGTTCAGGTATTCCCCTTACCGTAGACTCACAAACACTGCCACATGCTACAATCTACAAAGCACCTGGCAAATACTGGAAACACAGGAAAGCTGAGGATTTAAAATCTATGTGGAGTTAGGTCTGTGTATTTGTCCTGACTGTAAATCATTTGTAAATGTGTATCCACATAAAATCAAATTATCAACGAATTATTTGACAATGCTTGTTCATGTAATTACATAATTTCTTCTAACTGCTTTGGTGCTCACAGGTGATTCATAATATAACATCAAATAAATCATTAACTATCTACTAATGATTTGTTCATTAATATTTCTGATTTAACTTATCATTTATAGACTTACAGCATAATTGTAATGTGTCAACATATTTTTAGTAATTCAGAAAAATTCAGAAAATTTAGAAAAGGTATGTTAATCTTTTGTTCATGATTAGTTTATCATTAACTAATGTCTTATAGATGACTTAGTACTGATCATTATTATTAAATGCTAACAAAAAAAGTCAAACTTATTAAAGCTTTTACTCATGCAATCCGGTGGAGAATTAAAGGGCTGAGAGCAGGCTTTGCATTTTGATTCTCTGACAGAGAGACCAATTAAAAGTCACTGGTGTTGTCCAAGGCTGCAGGGCACAGGCAGACTGACACCTTCAGTAGAAAACAGCCCACTCAGGTGTATATGAACCAACAGCCTTTAAAGCATAATTTCTCCCCTCGTGTATAATCAGGCAGCGACGTTTTAATGCTTTCTAGGAGGTATTTGTAAGCTATAATTTTTATTTGCAACCTTTCTCTCTCATGTTAACCTCAGTAAATGTTTTCTCCATGAGTTATTTTCCGCATGCACCAGTTCACCTAGGCTTGTTGTATGCAACCTTATATGAGCATTTATAGTGAAATCAATAGCAAGAGAACCAGTTTTTCCTGTTGAAAAAAACAAAGGTCAACCCTCCTTTTCAAAACAAATGTGGCTATATTGTATACGGTAACATGAGATTTCCCCGAAAATTATTATTTGGTAGGCATGGAGTATCAGTACTGGTATATCTCATTGTGTCCTCTTGTACTGTAAGCACAATGGAACAGGACAAGAGGTTAAGGATAAGGGGAGGACAATTTTGTGTTTAAGAGGCCCACAGAGCTGAGTGCCAGCTGAAGCAGGGCATATTAAAATAGTCAAAAATGAAGTATACAAGTGCACACCAGAATACTGGAATTGACACCATTTTACCAACAGATTAAATTTTTAAAAAATGAAGGGAGTGAACTACGCATTTCACACTTTGCTTCATCAGATTGGCTCTGTGTTTAATTGCCATCAGGTGTACTTTGAAATAGTCAAGTGCTGATCAGATTCACATGCAACAACTAATTTTCCAACACAAATGCATTTCAAAAAGCAAATAACAGGCAACAACAACTACGATTCTAAAAATAAATAGATTTTCTAATATTGAAAATGAAAAAATACTGATATTAGAAAAAAACAGAACTATACAAAATACATAATACATCCCAAAAATAAGAGGAGATGAATACAGACTAGATATACCTGTCTTAATGGGGGAAGGGAAGGAAGCGTTTGTGCCACGCTCAGTTTTACCTACATACACCTGTAGGCAAAGAGAAACAATGTAGGTTAGATATACAAGCACATGTTACAGAAATAGACCAAAACAGCCCAGTGCCTCATTCAACCCATGAGGCCCCAAGGCAGTCAGAGTATATATTCAAAATAATTCCCTTTTCAATAAGTGATTTATGATATCGCCACCCCTAGGGTTAGACTCTTTCAATCGCTATGAATTTAAGGGAAGCAGCAGAGCCTTGCAATAGCATGATCCATGTTTCCATTTCTTATAGCTGCTTTATGTTCAGCTATTCTCAACTTCGGATTGTGCTTAATTTGGTCTACATATACAGAGCCATATGGACACTTCAGTATATAGATATATAAGATATAGATATATAAGATATTATAATTTTTACCTTTACGTGAGGGTGAGAAACTCTCCAGTATCATAAGTGTTAGACTAGTGTGTGCATCTACCACATCTATGATTCCCATTTACTGCCTCAGAGAGCCGGTTAGATTTCATACTCTCCATACACAGATGCCCCCAATATTCTATCCCCTTTTATAGCAAAACCTTGGCATTGAGGCAGACATATTTTCCAAAAAAGAGGTCACATTTTAGTCGACTCCAGTGTTTTTTGATAATGTTCTTAACCTTACCAGAAATAGTATTGTATTCAAACACAAAAGAGATTCTGAAGAGAAGTCTTTCAGTTTATGAAATGAACAAAATAACCTCTTTGGACAAATCTTGTCTTTATTTCTCTTGCTTTCACAACAAAATCACTATCTTTATACATATACATTTTAGCCTTACAAACTGACCGTAGGGGATGTTGGCTAGCACTCCCTTAGGATGGTGACTTTGGGTATGTGAGATAACACTTCTGTCAGTATATTTTCAAAATATAGAGGTATCAAGCTCTCCACTCTAATTCACAGATATTAATAAATCCAAGAATTGAATGTTCTCTTGACTGTACTCCATGGTTTATCTTAATGTAGGGTAAGTATTATTAATGTATTTGCAAAAACCATGAAGTTCTTCTTCAGTAGTAAAAAAATAAAACATCATCAATAAATCTCTTATTGAACCAAATGTTCTTCAAAAAAGGTAATTATTGAGTAAATACCATTCCTCCCACAGACACATAAACAAATTACCATAATCCTCATCCTCATCTCCTTTTACTGCAACTTTCACAATTACTTTTTATAATGAAATCCTTTAATAAAATAGTGTCAATCCTAGTAGCTTGGTGGTAAACTTCTCTTTTTGACATTTCCAATCTTTTTAATAAACTGTATTTCAGCGATACTGAATTATCTGGATGGACTGTCATTGCTCTCTTATCCATATCTTATGATGACATTTTTTTTTCTAAACTGACCTAAAGATAAGTCTATCTTCAAATGTACCTTAAATGCTTTGGATTTTGCTTGTTTGGGATCATATCACTTACCTTATTGTGATTCTTAACAAAATATTGTTGTTTGTCATTTTCAGAGCTTTGAGATGCTCATCTCAACCAAACAACAGCTTTTTATAAACATTTTCTGAATCCCTATCCTCCAATTTCCTTAATTATGATATAATTATTCTTGTAGGGGATTTTAATATCCACATCGATGACCTGTCTAACCATTTTGCCACTGGATTCCTTACTGATTCATTCAGCATGCAGCATGTCTCTGGTTCAACTTATAACCAAGGCCACACCCTTCACCTTGTTTGTACTCTGGGCCTGACTATAACTCTCTTTCATTGATAGACCTTGTCTCCAATCATAAATATATTCTATTTGACTCTTGCATCCAGGCAACTTCTCTAATTCAGTAGGGAACAGTATGTTTCTACACGTTTAATAATCAGTCTGCTTCAAAGTTCTACTTTCTCTGATTTATACAATGGCCATTTTCATATTCATATCTGTGGCTGTAAGCAGGACTGCCCATCTGAGTGCAGATGGAAAAAGACAAAACTCAATGTTTTTTTCTACACATGAAAGAACTTTTAACTTTGCTCAATCAAAAAATCAAGGATGCAAGAACAGATTACTTCTCAGACTTAATTACTGCTAATAAACAAAATCCTTGAGCTCTGAGAACAATCAATCAGCTTTTGCAACCAGCTCCTGCTGCTTTCTCTGCCACCGTCAACTGAAGATTGTGATTGTATCAACAATAACAAGTAACCAGATGAATAGAATCAGATCCGACATTGTGCCCTTGATCCACTTAAATTTACTAACCCATTTTGCCCCAATTACCATGGGAAAAAAACATGTTCCTAACCTCTGGTTATGTCCCTGATTAGTTTAAGACAGCCAGTGTCCAGCCCCTTCTTTAAAAAAAACCTGGCCTTGATCCAGCTGTGTTGAACAATTTTAGACCCATCTCAAAACGTCCTTTTATTTCCAAAATACTGGAGAAAAGAATTCCAATTCAATTTCAATCTGGTTTTCGTCAATACCACAGTACGGAAACTGTTCTGTTATGAGTCATTAATGACATCCTTGTACAGGCTGAAGAAGGGGGAACACTCCATCTTGGTCTTACTCAACGTGAGCACTGCCTTTGATAACACTGATCACACCATCCTGATTAATCGACTAAATACTCAGAAAATGCTCTGGAGTGGTTTGTGTCAAATATATCAAAAAGATGTTTTTTCTGTCTCTATGGATCCTCATCTGCTCCCCTGTTATATTGGGTATCCCAGGTGTCAATCCTTAGTCCTATCTTTTTCTCCCTTGAGCCAAATAATCAGTTGCTTTGGTGGTATATCCGATTATTGTCTCCCCCCTTTCATCAAATTAGCCGAGTCTATTGACAATTTTAAACAACATTTGAAAATCTACTTTTTTAGTTTGGCTTTTGATCATTTAAATTGTGTGTGCTCTGAGTGGTGACTGGTTGCTGTATATTTTCTGTGTTCTTATGTCTGTATGTATTCTTGAATGTGGGTTTTTTGTTGCTCTTGTTCTTGTTGAATTTGTTTCCAAATGCATTGCCATCTTCTCAGAAAATAATTGTGTGTTGGGGGTGAGATTCATATGAATATGGCTTGATTTTAAAATGTATATTTATTGAATGGATATAAGGGTAACAATCCTTATGTTCAACAGCGACCATAGTGGACAAAAGGGCATTTGAATTGCAGTGCCATCTCCAACTCAAATGCAAATCTTCTGAATGAAGGCTTTTATATATTTGTTTAGTGGGGAGAGTGAATGAAGTTAAACTGCATTCCAGTCATGCATTAACTGGAGATAATCCAAAGCTGACAATCAATAGAATTTTTTTTTAATTTAATGATTTTTGCTCTGTTTTCAAATGTAAATACCTCTAATATTGCCCCATTACATCCTTTATTACTGCATATTTGCCACTCCCTCACTTTAAACAGCTCTCAGCAAAATGTAGGAGATAAGGTTTGCTAAAAAATGAGAGAAAACATGTCTGAAAGGGTATAAATCTTTAATCAAACGGTGTTGATGTGCCTTGCCTCCAGCACTCACAGTGCCAAGCTGGAGAGCAGATGCTGAGATCTCAGATCTTGCTTCCCCCAAACAGGATAAATCCCCTTCTCCAGTACAAATGTGTCATGGGAGCGGCTCTCTGTGCACTGAAGCTGCCGTGTTTTGGGTTCCCTCCTCAGAAACTCCCACAGGGACTCTGCACTATTTCAGCATTTTAAAAAGGGTAAGGAATAGGAGGTAGTGAAGCACATACCTAATCATTTTGCCTCCAGTTAAATATCTAAACCTGTATAAACACGCAAAAGTGCAATTGTTTATTAAGTTTACAAAAGAATGAGCATGAGCTGAATTTGGAAATTTGTGTAGGACTCATGTCTTTTTTTCCCTTTTTTTTACTGAGTCAAGTTTGTACATATGAATACAAATTGTACTTGTATATATGACACCACACCCAGGTCCTACAGTATGTTACATAACCCTGTTATTTCAAAATGTGATATAAAGTTCACACAATTTATTGTAATGAATCTACATTGCTTGTGCTCATTGATTACTTCCTGGAATGCTGACCACAGGAGTGTCTCTCTTCTTCAGTAGTTTACATTACAGGCACCTCAACATTCTATAGATTTTATGATAAGTGCTGCTTGAAAACCATGCATTACGGCTGCAGTAAAAAGAGGAAGTGATTATTTATGAATGAAACAAATTATCGTCAAAAAGAAATGGAAATTTCATTGAGTGAACCGCATGGCAGAGTGGACTGTAGATGTGGTCACATGCAGTATTGCTGTAATCAGTGCATTAGTGCTATTTATATAACCGTATTCACATTAAGTGTTATACTGGTTCATCATGGTTTATCTGTTTTTGTATTGTGCTATTCCAAAGTTAAACTTATTTGGAGAAATTCTTTGCAGATATTCTGTGCACACTTATACACACACAACATGCACACACAATACATCATATCATAATTTCCCTCAGTGGAGTGAACAATGACTTCAAAGATGTTATGTTCTCCTCACTCAGTGTGTTTACTGTGGAATATCATATGCACATGCACCCACAGGAGCAGACATGTACATATAACAAAGATGAAAAGAAAAAAAAAACAAACAAAGGAAGTTCAGTTTCCCTAATTATGCAAACATGCATAACACAATCACAATACACATATGTAAAGGCGGATAAAAATCATATAAAACAACCCGTTCAGCAAGCAGCATTTCATACAAGAGGAAAAAAATAACAGAGAAAAGGTGTGTGGACATTAGTATGCATTATCAGTTCAGAATTCTTGTTAAACATTTCAAACCACACCGAAAAAATAGAAAACTAAACAGAAAGAGACAACCAAAGACAAAAGATGAAAGATGCTAGAGGAGTGAGAAAAAGAAAAGGGAAGTCGCTGAATGTTTTAAGTGAGAAATCAGTCTTTCTCACTCTATCAGAGAGAAAAATGAGACAATGTTTAAGAAAATGCTGATGAAGACAGACGAGACAAATGAAGAGTGTGAAAAGCAATTCATCATTCTGCTAGACGAAAGGTGGAATCAAATATTTTAATGTTTGAGAGTTATGTAGTGTGTTATTGCCGGACAAGCGAACATCATTCTCTCTTTTCAATTTAAATGGACCATAATGGAAATATGTTATTAGCTGTCACTGTTTATAAGTTGATTGTTATTAAGGATAGACAAAATACATTCATATCTTTATTGTGTCTGTGTTTGCTAATATATCATATGAATCTCTCTCTGGATTTCAAATAATCAATCAGTCGATTGAAGGCTGGATGGAAATGCCAACAGGATACAAACAGCTTTACATTTAGTTATTAAAACTAGTGTAATAATAATGTGA
Source organism: Scomber scombrus (assembly GCF_963691925.1). Lineage (NCBI taxonomy): Eukaryota > Metazoa > Chordata > Actinopteri > Scombriformes > Scombridae > Scomber > Scomber scombrus. The sequence continues at coordinate 16,889,983 of NC_084974.1, forward strand.
TATTTATTTCACTGGTCCTGCTGGAACTTTTGCTTTCACTTTCTGCACATGGAGGTCAGAGTGCAGAGTGAGTACCAGAGGGATGCCTTTAGATCTTGCGGAGAGTCAATGTGCTGGTCAAGATCACTCCAGCAGTGTGAAATCCCACCAATATGAGGCCTTGTGGTTGTGAGGGAATTTTCTGGGGCTCTGCATTGGCCTAAAACTAAGAAAATATTTATTTTTTAAAGCAAATAAGCTGTAAATGTAAAACTGACATATTTTCACTTTTAAGTTTATATGTTTTATTTTTTAGCAGCAGTTGCCCACTTACACATCCAGGAGATGCAGAGAAACATAACCATTTATTTGATTTTGTGTTTCTGGCCACCTGAGAAATATAAGACCAATATTCACTCTCCTTTTAGCTCTGTTTTGGTTTCTAGCTGTTCACTAACTGTGTCTGTTTAACATGTGGTACTGAACAGGTTGTGCACATTGGTGAGATTTTTCACTGAAAACAGCTTCCTGTTGCATCTGAAAACGACACCATGGAACTGCTGAGAGAGCCAAAACAGTAAAGTGACCCAAACAATTAACTAAAAGGTTCAAGTGAGAATCAAGTGATAGTTCTTTGTGGGTGCCCCTTTCACATTACACAAACTCATTTTACATTATTAATACAAAAATATTCATTATATTAAGATTAACCCTGACTGCTACGGTTGAGACCCAACCCTGACCTCACCTGTGCTGCATGTTAGTCCCTACCTCTCTCCTCTCATTTCCTGTGATCACTCTACCGTTATCTCTAATTAAAAACGTCAGGTTTGGTTTGGTTTGGGTCAGTTGCACAACTTGCTTGATATATGGGTGAGGGTAGAAAAATCTATACAATTCAGTACAACTTCATTGTACAACACAGTAGATATTTGTCTTTGACTCCGCCTCTGAACTGAAAAAAACATGAAGACATGGCATATTTCACACAACAGCATGTAAAACAACATCACCTGTGATGTGCGCTTAAAAAAAGGGTAATTTAATTCTGGATCAAGCCTCTTATTAACATTTGTCATCACTCTTAACTCCTGAGAATGCAGCTTTGCAGGATTTAACTGAGAAGTGGGAGTATGACTTCACTAAGGGGATTTAGCAGAACCTTTAGAGCAGTCCTGTTTGTCACTGCTTTACATCCCAGGAGTTTGCTAGCTCATCCTGCTTAATCACTGACCTGTGCAAACATGAAGTGGAGCCTTCCTCAAACAAGAATGTATGCAATTACTCGATATTCAGTATATCCTGACCTGCCTGACCACAGAGTGTGTCTGTGTGTGCACATCTGACTGAACTAATAACCTCTCAGCTCTCAAAAAAATCCACAGAGCACCCAGCGTTCGCTTCTGAATTTTGAAGTCAGAGATCCAATGCATAATGAAAAGGGTTCATCCCAGCAAGCCCCCTCCCTGCCTCAGGTTGTCTCTCTATGGATGTCTGGCTCCTTCTATGAATTATGAACCATGATCCTCACAGGCTCCCCAGTGGCCACAGATGGATTGGGGGCAAAGCTGCCCCTCTCAGCCATTGGTGTCGAAGGGCATTTGTATTGTATGAGGGGATGCAGTTGTTTGTGTAAGTGCTGCTTGTCTCTTTGCCCCCTGCGCACCATGTTGGTGTCAGGTTAAAAGAAGGGCTAAATGAGCACAAATTCCTACGTGTGAACAGGTGTGACTACTGTTTGCTCCTAACAGATCAGTGGATTTTTAAAACTGTTTACATGGCTTTTTGAGTCTACAGACACAGGAAATCTGCAACAAAGATGTCTGGATGTCTGGTTTTGTCCACTAGAATTCAGATCTATTATACAGGGTTTATTCCAGTAAAGTCTCACAGTTTCAGTTTGAAACTCTTCATCTGGTAGACAAAGTCAAATGAATGCTCCTTGAAACGTTAATTGCTAATCAGCTAATTTCACTCAGGTATATAAATAATTATTCTGAGGATTTTCAGCCTCACTTTTAAATCCACTCTCATGAAAGGACCGGAAGGCCTATTAGCAGATGGCAGAAGAAAAAAACAAACATCTGTTTTGATCCTTCTAGACCTTAGTGCAGCTTTTGACACCACTGATCATGTGATTCATGCTGAAGGCTCAAACACTCCTTTGGCTGCTTTGGTGAAATAACTTTAAAGCAGTTTGACTTTCTCTGTTTGTGCTGGAGAGGTAAATCCTCTGCAGTCAAAAAAAAAACACTGTAGGGTTCCCCTTTAGGTCCATTTCTTTTTCTATGTTACCCTTGGGCCACTTAACTCAAAGACATAACCTTCACCTTGAACTTTTATGACAATGATACAGCTAAAGCTTTTTATTTAACAGCTGAATCTCTCCTTCACCCTCTTTATGACCTTCAAAATTGAATGCTGCACCTTAATACATTAAAGTGAGCTCCTCATTGTAGGACCCAATAACATGATTGCCACAGCTGAGCTGACTGATGGCTTGGCCTCTTATCACACAATGTTGTCTCTCATTTTTAGCCGTGCTAATGGCTTAGCTCTAGGGATGGCAATGGTTAGTAGTCACCAATTTAGTCCATGAAACATCCAGTCTCCAGAGGATGAAACCTTTCCTGTATAGCACCATCATGATGTTTACATTTTTGCTTCAGAATTAAATATCTCAATAACTGTTGGATGGATTGTTATGAAATTCAGTGTAGATTTTGTTTTGACCAGGTACCTGCAAAACTGATGCCACTCCCATCAGCCTCAGCTGCACATTGTGTTTAGTGCTAATTAACAAATGTTAGCATGTTCACATATGCAGAACAAAGATAGTGAGCCTGGCAGACATTACACCTACTTAACATCAGCATGTTGGCATTGTCGCTGTGAGCATGAACAAGTTAGCATCCTGATACAAGCATTTGGCTCAAAGCACTGCTGTGCCTCATAGACAGAAAATCTAAGTGATATCTTTGACAACTTTGTTTCTTTTTTCTCTTTATGAAATTGTAATTCTTCCAAAATTGAGGAAATCTCAAATATGTCAGCTTTTTTTATCTGCTAAAAACTGTTATCCATGACTCTATCACATCCAATTTACATCACAGCAGCTTTCTACACATTGTTGTCCATTTACAAAATGTTTCTGCAAAGATTTTAGCTGGTAAAAAGATGGGGTGGCCCTGTTTCTGTTTCCGTTTTAGCATAGTTATTGATTATCTTTAAAACACATCTGAGTTCATCCCCAAGCTATGTCGCTCACCATTAAAGTACCCATTAGATATTGTGTGTAGACTGACATCCTCACATGGGGTTTTTTATGGGGCGGTCATCTGAAAGTATGAGGATAGAAGGGTTTGAATAGAAGTTGACTGTGCATTTACTATCAGGAACCCTCAATCGTGGAATGAGATCAAAGACAGTATAATTTTCATAGCTTCATGATTTTATGTAATGTTTTATTACTTTTTACTTTGTTGATTTAGTGATTGCTGAACTTTCTATTTCTTTGCTGGCTTCATTATTCCCTTCTCTCTCTTATCAGGATGTGTCTTTGAGGTGCATTTTAAAAAATGTTTCATAATATATACAGTATATAAAAAACTAATTTGCATAAAATGAAAGATTTCATACACAGAACGCATCAGTCCAGCTTCTACATAGAGTAAACAAATTTCCCGTTTATAGACAGTGGGTGCAAATGTTTGACATGGGTGATAAATCAAAAACCATGACATCCTTCTTATCTTTCTTTTGACACATTCTCCAGCGCCCAGGCTGCAGCCTCCAGAGAAAGAAAGCATCTCAAGAGGGCTTTCAGACATCACAGTGACGCTGCCGTGCAACAATAAATAAAACAATGATACGATACATGACTCGGTGTACAGACCCTGAGATAATATAACAGTCGAAACCATTGCCTCACCCAAACAATGCCCTGGCTTTTACAGGGCTGCTTTAGCAAAAGACCTCCTCAGCTGTACATTATTGATGGGGCTTAAATTGAATGTGCCTTTGTTCCACCATGGATGGACACAAGGCGTGTGTCTCCCCTACGCAGGGAGTGGCGGTGAGTGGTGGGGGAGGGTAGCAGGGGAGGGTGACTCACCCCTGTCCCATCATGCAGCAGGCGATTCATCCATCACATTAAGAGGTGCTGCATCAATCATTAACAAGTAGCCCCCTGTTGAAAGGATGATGGACAGCTTGACAAATAAGTTAAGATGAAGTGGGACAAGGTGATGCTGGCCTTTTTCACTTTTCAGGCAATTTATTCAGGACACAACAATGGAATATCCAAATGCAGGCAATAAAATGATCCTGAATAGAACTTGCCATAATTCTAAGAAGAAGAAAATAATGGATAATGGCCTCTCTCTCAGAAAGCTTTAAACTCGACTAAACTGAACTCACAGAGTGAATTTGGAGATGCTTTCAGGGATTCCAAAGTGCTCAGGCACAGACGACATTTAATACTTTTCTCTTGGGTGGCCAGCTCTTCTTAGAGAAATTCCAGTGTTTCTCACATACTTACCCAGGTGTAAGGGATGCATACTCTGATAATCTAAAAGTCCTGAAAAAACCCTTTAAGAGGATTTCAACTGCAGGTATGGAGGAAGACTGGAGCCGCTCATCCAGAATAGGATTATTCCCCCTTTTGGAGGGATTTGACATTCTACCTCTCTTTATTCTGTCTAAACTTTGCATGACCAAATCCTCAAAGCAGTTTCAGACTTGCCCCTATTTGCAATTTTACATGGTAAGTTATGTAATCAGGTGTTGATGACATATTTAAAGTTGCACTAATCAATACAAATGACTATACGTAATGTAAAAAAGGAGTCACAGGTGATGAAGTCACTCACCTGAGTAGGATCTCCTCGGATATAGAGTGATTTAGTGTCTTTCAGCACATTGTTTTGGTCTTACAGCTGCAACATTACCATAGTGGTTCACTATCAACTCATCAACTTCACTTTGCAGGCAACTGTTTTAAATAAAAAGCTGTGATAGCCCCCTACAGCCCCCAAATGACAGACAAAGATTAGCTAGTGAACACAGTGGAGCATTTAGTGGCTGAAGAGGCAGACATTTCCCTCAGGAGAGCAACAACAAACTGAAAGCAGAGAGAATATTGGACTTCCATTCATCAGGTGAACAAAAACATGACTCCAAATAAATGCTGATGTCACTTTGTGTCTACCAGATATGTAATTTGTAGTTGTCTCCCAACAAAGCCGCCATAACATTTGTATTTGGTGGTAATGTGTCGATGTGTTTACAGCCTATTGTGTTTCCCCAAAGAGGAAAAATAAGAGAAAAAATGAATGCAAGAATTAAAGTTGGTAATATTCTGTATTTTTTTCAATGTCTAACAATCCCATTAGAAGACCAACATGTGTTTGTCCATCTCTCGCAACTTCCCCAGCCTCTGTGTGACTCTTTTCTACTGAAGACAGAATCTTTAAAGGTCACCAGTTCATATATTCATTATTTAAAAGAAAAAATAATTTCCTAAAAAAGCTGGGCACTGTAGTTTTTTGCAAATATAATTCAAACAGGATAAAATACTGCATTTGTAGGGAACAATTAATACAAGTTTTTTGTATTTATCAGCAGGGCGGTGTATGTGGGATTGACACAAAACGTACTACAGTGTCCATGGTTACTGTAATAAAGGAACATGTCAACAAGTACAACTCTGTGGCTAACTAATGCACAACCAATTATTAAGAACAATTAATTGTTGGTTTTGGGGTTCGTTGTTGTTAATTTAAAAAAAAAAGGAAAAAAAGATATAATCAGACTTGTCCTTTAAGCATCTTATTTTAAATGGTTTAATTCTCAATATAACACCACAGCCCACATTTGTAATCAGAACAAGAAATGGAGGCAAAACAGTTTGTTTATTTGTTTGTGAAGATTTGGTTTCACATGAAAATAGATGTGAAAAAGTATTTTATGGACCCCAAAGGTAACTAAGATTAATTTTGAATTTATTTCTCCAATGAACAATCATCACTTTATGTCATCACCCTTTTCCTGCTGGAAGATTTCCCTGCTAATCTTAGCAATCAGAAGAGGCAGAGCAACTGATTGCACTCATTTAGAGGCAAGGAGCTTGTAAACTCCACAAATTGAGAACACGTTTCAAAAATGTATTTTGGCACTAATTTCAACAACAGTGACACAGTAAATGCTGACAAACTTGCACACTATTGTTCTCCGAAGCTGTATTTATTATTCCTCAGTATGTTTTTTCATACTCTCAGAGAAACCATTCAAATATCAGCTCTTTAAGGGCATATCATTTTCCTTCTTTCTAGCATATTCTAGATAGATAGATAGATAGATAGATAGATAGATAGATAGATAGATAGATAGATAGATAGATAGATAGATAGATAGATAGATAGATAGATAGATACCACGCCCATTTCCGCCATTTTGGATTTTTTGCTAAACGCATATTTTGCTTCTGCTAGCACATATTTCATTTAATCTTCACCAAACTTGGTAAACACCATATTTAGATGACGCTGGAAAAAAATGGACCAACAAATGAGGTATTACTTCATTATTTGTCTGTAATTGTTTGCCAACATTTTGAAGGCGTGGCCTGATGCTTTTAACGGATTGTAAATGGTAAATTCTACTGTAACATTATAGCATGATATTTATACAGTTTTGTTGTCTTAAATAAACTGAAAAATAAGTTCTCCATGGGAATGTTTACGAATTAGCATTGGCACCAACAGTATCACATGGTGGCCATTAGTGAAACACCACCAAACAGCGTATTAACTGCCATACCTCTTAAATGTAAAAGTGCATGATAACCAAGTTCAGCAAAGTACAGATGGGGATACTGAACAAGTCTGTAGCACTTGGTACAGTTTCACTTGTAGATGACGCTATAAGATTTTTCTGTCTGACTGTGAATCTCCACGCCAACTCATTACTTTTGAAAGTTAATGCTAATCAGAGGTTCAAATGCCCATACTCACATAAGACGTATTATGCTTCTAGCAACATGTCAGTCAAACCATCTTCATAATAGACTCAGACTCTCTGTTTCTCCTTTTGATCTCTCTTTTTGTCTTCATGTTTGCAGTGATCAACGATTGGAAATAATCTTCACTTGTAAGACATTTACGGTCAAGTGGGCAGCAGCAATGAGAGTTTGTTGAATTTATCCCACAACACCCCCCTGAAGGCTCAGCATTGTCTTCTGGTGTCCTACATTCACCCTTACCCACTCCCTCTCTGAACACTAATTGGAGCCACACTAACAAAGCCCCTTCACATACACTGACTGTACTGATGCTATACCTACACTTGGGCATATGCTACATTTAATTTGTATCAAATAAAAACCAGCTGCTGACTGCAAAACCTGGTTAAGTCTTTTGACTCTTGCTGCGTCAGGACATACAGATAGTAGACATGAAAAAGATTTCCATATTTAACCATTTATGATTGTGTTAAGGTTTTAAAAAATTCTGCACATTAACTATATCCATTATATAAAGGTTTAATTACGCTGAATGGCAGAGTTTAAGCACTTCCATGTAATTAATCAACTCTTACATATTGTAGACTAAAGGTAAAATTTGACTCATTTTCAGACATCTTTCTGTTAGCATGACATTTTAGGACTTTTCCCGAAGTGACGCAGAATATATTAAATTGTACTCACAATCGAATAATGTTGTTGCATTCTTTACATTCAATAAAATTCAATTCATGAAATCATGTTGGCTGTTATCTTTTTCTTTTTTATTTAACAAAGGACCATAATATATTTGCATAATGATATTTGTGGCTGTGAATATTTTTTCTCCATAAACAAATGAAGGAATAACCATCCATCTAATAATGACTGATAGGGTTTATGCATAAAGACACATGTGAGTTTAGAAGTTTGGTATTTAAACTAATTATGAGAGGATACTGTAAAGGGTCAGACTATGAACAGTATGTAGGAGTTAAGTCTCAGCTTTCATAAAACTCCCACTTTCCCAGTTATAATTACAGCTTTGATGATGTGAACATGAATAGTCTGACATTTTGGAGAAATATGCTTATTTACATTCTTGCTCAGAGTTAGATGAGGCGATCGACATCGCTGTTTGTCCTTCAGTGTAATCTAACTGTTAAGCTGGAGCCAGGAAAGCTAAATTCTGAATATGGAAAGGGAAACAGGGGGAAACTGGGGGAAACTGAAAATGAGTTTGGCTGTATCCAAAGGTGACAAAATCCGCTATCCAAAGCTGGCTAATTAAAATTTTGGCTTTCTTGCAGAAAGTTAATTGTGTGGCAGTTAGCTTTACGTAGCATACATACTAGAAACGGACAAAGAGCAGTAAAGCTCTGTCCAAAAGTATTGTCCCTTTTACACTTTAGTTATTGCACATATTAAACAAACCAAATATGTTTTAATTGGTGAGCTTTAGATTTGTGGACAGAGTTAGGATAGCTGTTTTCCCTTTTTCTAGTCTTTATGCTAATTGAATCATCTCTGTCAGATATAAAAGTGGTATCGATCTTCTAATCTAACTCTGCAAGAAAGCAAATAAGTATATTCACCTAAACCTCGAACTATTCATTTAAATACATGCAGGATGTCACAAAGAAGTGCTGTCCTATCCCGTTCTTCTTCTGCTTCCTCTGATATGACGTGAACATGACATTACACTTTGCCGGCAGTTTCCCAGCTTCACTGTCTCATTACAAAAGGTTAATGGAACGACCTTCCAATGTGACTTCGCCTGTTCAGCAGTCTAACACAGTCCTGCCTTTGTAAAGTTTTCCACATTTACCTGCCTTTTATACTCATCACAGCTTTATTTTTTGGCACATTAGCACATCGCATCAGCCCATTAGCACAACTCTGACACTGTTTATTCAAACTCATCATATTCCAAGACTCCTCATGTTCATATGCCAGTGCTAAATTACAGCTGGTCCATCAATTTTTCATAACTGTGCTGTCTACTAAACATAATGTATAGCCTACAGACAGACTCATATGCATATTAATTAGAATTTAAATGACAGGACAATTATTCTTTCAGCTGAGTACAAAACCGACCAAAACATTAAGACCAATAATAGCAAAATGAATTGCAGAGTATGATTTCATCCTCACAGACAGAGATTTCATGTCTTTTGCAGATAACGGTAGGAAATAAACAGTTTTAATAGCAGCGATACAAATGCTGCTTACAGAGTTGAATCACCATATGAGTCAATTTTGAATATTAGGAGAAACATAGCCTAAGCAGCAAGTGTCAATTTTTAGCTGCTCTTCACTCTGGCTCCCAAGGCTGTTAACATTTTGGAGGGCAAAGCAGCTAGATCTAAAGGTTAATGTCCACACCATTAGAGAGCGACAGACCATGCGTTTATCCCTGTTGGTTTAATTAAATTACAGGGAACTCATAAAAGGGGGATTTATCCAGAACATACAGTTACTGCAGTCCTAATGGAGCAATACCTTCCAGCTCAGCTGATTTATCCCCCCTCGAGTAACAAAGTGGGTCGTCTGTCATGGAGTTTGTCATGGCCTACTTAACAATACAGAAACTCGTAATTAGATCATTTGTCAAGCCAGCTGATTGCTTTGCTTGTTCATTTTATGGTATACAGGAGAAGACATCTCACTTTGCACTGGATCACTCAGAAAATCATTGATCTTACCTTCTTCATGACCATATAAACTAGGAATACAAGCAGTTTCTCTCCATGGAGCTGTCACAACAACTAGCTTTGAAGAGGAATATGTTGTGCAGCAACAAATCTAATCCTGATTGAAATGTATCGATTAAATGTCTTGATTCTCAGACATTGTTTTAGATTTAGTTCTGGTTGCTAAACTATCCATAAAAATGTACTAATCAATGCCACTGTGGACAGGTAAACTTAAAAATCACAACAGTAGCAAAAGCCCTCAAATAATGAGATTAAAGAATGGTGATTAGACACCCTCTAGTGGAGAGTCGTTACAAAAACATCACTCCACAAACCTGAACACAAACTGTGTTTTATCCTCTGCACTTCCAAAGCAAGGCAAATCAAATCTCAAACTGAATTTGAAAAACTGATATTCATATTGAGCAGCTCCACTTTTTGTACGATCTACATTCTTCCAGTTATAAAACAGCATAGAAGTGTGTGCCAGTTTTACTCGGTTTGATGAATTAATCCTTTTCATTTCCTTTAAATTCCCCGGCTGAACCGACGATAATCAAAGTCTTCTTGTGTGTCAGGGATTGTTTCACGTGGACTGTGAAGTGCACTTGAATGTAGGGCTGTTGTTCACTGCATGCAGCATGTAGGCTACTGTAGGTGGCAGGTGAGTGTCTGCTGTTGGAAAACACACCCTCTTTTTTCATATCCTGCCAACTTTAATAGGCAAAAATATACACAGCAGCAATCATTCACTTCTTGTAAATGTACAAAATTTCTCAGAACAGTTGCCACAGTATTGTATACATTATTACAAATATTCAAACCAACTAAATTCCCCTGAGAATATTCAGGCTTGAATACATAATTCAAACAAGCAAAATCTTCAAATAAATAACTACATTTACCCTCTTATTTTCTTGGTGTTGTTGCACTTAATGTGACACCATCTGTTTTTCTGTTGGTATACACAATGTAGGGTAATGGTACACATATTTTGCATCTAGAATTTAATTTATTACGCATGCTTTTCTACATATAACATGCAACAGATAGAATTACAGCAGCCCAATTAAACTGAGTCAGCTCTGCCTTGCGCAAATAAAACCTGTGCTGTTTGTTAAAGCATCGAAAGTAGATGTTAAACAATCCACTGTCTTAATCATTCGTGTTCATGATTCATACACAGATGTTTCTTTATGAATTGCATGCTGAATACTTGAATCAAAGAATATTTACACACTGACAACAAACCAAATCTAACATCTTTCTTTTTGCTTCAACCCATTTCTTTCTACCTTTCTTTTCTTTTTGTATCATGATAGGTGTTTTAGTCAGATTTAATCATCCATAGCTTGTAGCAGTCTGAACAGTTGGGAAGAAACATTAAGTGCTCCAATCAATTTAAGTAAAGCAGAGTCCTACATACATTATGCACCTCCACCAGTATGTGAATTTAACTCATCATGTCTTTTAATTTGATCTGATTGTTCATCAACATTATGGTGCCGCTGCTAGCTTAGCCGCTTCAGCTTTCGATAAAAGGATGCAGCCATCAAAATGGCTGCCGCCCCTACAACAATGAGGACGGCCACAGCAATCCCCAGACCAACAGACGTGCTCTTGCCATTAGGCTGGCCACCAGAAAGCACTGTGCACAAATGAGATTGACACCAAAATGGGATGCATTATTCCAGCAGACAACAGAAAAAGTTATGACTTGCTGCAGATATGAAATGCTTTTCATTCTGAAGGAATCTAATTAATTAAACATTTTGTGAATGGCTGTTCTCATGGCAGTCAAGTTAATAAAAAAACATACTTACCCTGTTCTTTGGATAGAATGGCTGCAAGGAAGATGGAAAGAGTCAGTATTTTATTATGAGAGATAAACATTTAGCAAAATATATTAAAATGTTCAATTTAACTTTACAGAGAAAGAAGCAGAAGCAAGGAATCAGGCAGTGATCAGGGGTTAAACTCTATATTTGACAAACAGGACACAGTTTCAAGAAAACAAATTGAAGGCAGGAGTCAGATTATTTTTCTATTTACTATTTCTCATTTATACATTTTATTGATTTTTTTTCTGTCATAAAGGATACAATTCTCCTACCAGCACCCCTACACCTCACTAATTAACACGTCTTGTTTGTTTAAACTGGCCAAAAGTGTAAAAATGGCATGTTGTGGTTTTTATTGGTAGCTATGTTATGGCCAGGGGCAATAAGTCACTGCAGTCACTGCTCCAGGCCAAGAAATAGTCCAGCACGTAACCTCTTGCAAAACTGCAGCTTGATGTTTTTACACTTTGGTTTTCATATGGATTAAACAAACCAAATGCAACAGGTAAATTAGTGAACTTTAGGGGAGCCTGTAGGCAGATTTTACACAGAGCCAGGCTAGCTGTTTCCCACTTTTTCCAGCCTTTATGTTAAGCTAAGATAAATCTCTCATCGCTGTAGCGTCATATTTAGTGTGCAGATGAAAATGTTACTTGCTGCTGGGAGCTATCAGTACAGTTTACAGATCTTTTGTCTGACTCCTTCAATGATACATTTTCACAAACAGGAAGCAGAACATACGGCTCTCTCTCCTGGCCTTTATAGCCACTGTGAGCACAGATGGCTCTGTGATGCTCTCCTGGACAACAGTGGTCTCCAAACTCCTCCTCTTCCTGTTGCATTGCTGTGGATCAAACCAGATGCAGGGATATGAGCTGAGGATCTGGCTGGAATTGAAGATTTCTGCTTTAAATGCAAGAGGCACCTTATTCCTACCTTGAAGGTGCTGCAGACGCTGCGCTCGCAGAGCCGGGTGATGCAGTGCAGATAGTAGGTGGAGATGGTCTCATTCTGCTGCTCGATGAAGCGGAACGCTGAGAAGTAGAAGCGGGCCTTTTGGCTATCCCCGTTCTCCAGCATGGTGGTCAGCTGATCTATAGAGCACCTTTCAATAAAAGGCGAACCTCACAAGTGCCCCATTTGCACATGACATGGATACATACAGGCAGTGTATTAATGAAAGAAAGGCAGGGAGACAATCAAGACTAGGGCTCCCTTTGGATTTACAGGTAGCTGGCATACTCATTACATGGAAGAGAGGAAACCTGCAGATATGTGAAAAGGTTTAAATTCAAAGCTGGACTGCTGCACAAAAAGACTGAACTCATTATCAAGCCTTGAAGGACTGGAAGAAATTCAAAAGTTACAAAAAGTAGAAAGCAGTATAGTGTGAGTTTGAGTGTGTTTGCTTTTTGACTTACGAGACAAACAGATTAAAGGAGGTGGAGTTGGAGGGCTGTGGAGACACTGATGCGTAGCACCGATCCAGGTGAACAAAGTACCTATGGAGAAAGAATGATGTCCCCAGCACCGAATCAGAGACTCCAGGTCACAGGTGGAATCCTCAAATTTGCAATTTATCAAGATATATGCGGTTGGAAACTAGGAGAAATGGAAAACCTTTAAAAAAATAATAATAATCTAGCCCTTCGCTTGCATGCAGCCATTCATACATTATCAACACCCAGGACCTGTATTTATCAAACTGCTAAAAGTTAATTTTGGACTGAATGGGAACGATTATAAATTTACTTTCATGCACAAAAGCTGTTTATTAAATTTCTTATGAAATGGAAATGCTCTTAAATTTAAGAGAGCTCCAGTGGTCTCTTAAGATAGGTTAAGACCCATTGCAGTAAAGAAAAAGGTGATCACATATGGTCTGACACATTTTGGAGTGAATGTATTAAATATTATTGGTCATAATAAATAATTCATTACATCTGAACCCATTTTTTGCACTCTCTCCAGTCAAAAATATGTTTTCTTCTTGCTCCTACAGTTGGGTGTTTGAGCTTCACTCTGCAGAATGATGTATGTGCAGAGTTTGACAATCGAAGACTGTCGTCACATTGAAATGCTGAAAGTGGAAAGTTTCTCTGTGCTCATGAAAAATTCAAGTTTAAGGTGCAAACCTATTAGCGCGGTACAACTAGTTTGGACCAATGGATGGCAAGTATGCAACTTATACAAGTGTGATGTGGAGACTTGAAGCCACCAGTGCACACTGAGAGTAGACTTTACAGTGAGATAGGAGACATCTACTATTCAACAGTTAAACTTTTAAAATGAAGAAAATCTGCATAATCATACACTATAATGAGGTAGAAGGAGAAAGTGTCATTGTAAGGAATTCTGACATGGTAACTAAGCATTTTTGTGGGGAAAACGACAACAACAACAACAACAACAACAAACATGTCTAGATGAGATCTTTAAGTTAGGTGTGTAAACACATTTGCAATCACTTCCAGTGCATTCCCATTGTCTGCACTAAATTCTTTATCAACATAATGTATTTCCTGTTCCAGTCTGGCTTTTTTCCATTTTAGCAAATTTCCAATTGTTTCACCCATATGTAAAAAAGATTGTTCTTGATTTGTCATCTTCCAATCATTACCGTGTCTTATTCCTCACAGCGACTCTTGAGAAAGTGTAATTCTTATAAGTTTGACAAATACGGGCCCAGATCTCAATGAGACAAAGGAAAGCTGCAGGTGTGATGATGTGTAATGATGAAGATTCTTACTGGGATGTCAGGTTGGATGCAACCACCTGCACGTAGACTTTTGTCCTTAGCTCGATGCCCAGAGGTGGCATGACAAGGGGCGTGGTGTAATTTATATCCTGGCAAAGGAAGGCAATTTAACACTTAAAATAAAACATTATACAAGCTCTCACATAGGATTCATCTTCTAGAGTTACAGCTGCTACAGTTTGGCGGTGCCAGGCAGAAATGAGGATATGTATGCGAGAGAGGAATTGAGTGTCACCTGGTACAAGGCCATGCTTAGGGTGCTGATGAAGCTCCCATTGTTATCCTTCAAAGCAATGGAGGAGGACGACCTACAAGGAGGAAAGAAATGTGATCATGCATGTGAAACATTAGAAATTCTGCCATTCTTCCTTTCAACCATGGTATTAATGTAGGTTTTCACTTACACATCCATCTGGGTGTTGTTGATGAGATACTCCAGTGGATATGCACATGAATAGTAATACTTGAGCTCTGCGTTGTAGGTGATTGTTCCAATGGTGGGGTCGAAAGATCGGACCACTCCACTCACGTTGACAGTCTGGATGTTGGAGAAGTCTGAGAATATTCCCGTCCCTGGTGCGCTAGTGGTCTGAGGAATTATTAAATGGAAACATGTTTTTTTAAAGAAATAGTTAAAAATAAATGTTGCCCATCGTCTCTAGCACAGCAGGCAGTGGTGATGAAATTTCAGAAAGAAAATGGAATAACTCTCCTCAGAAAAGGAAGCTTGAGTGATTGCATGTGTCTGACTTAAAGAGCAGACTGATTCACCTCATATATGCTTGGATGAAATCCTCTTAAGACTTTCCAGCTAGTGACTTCTCTTTTTATCCATTGTCTTATCTGAACCTGAACACAACTCAGATTATCCTATATTGTTTCTCAAATCTTCTTTAACTCTCTCCTCAGCCAAACACTAACACGCTCATGATCATCATACATCATGACTTGAAAACAGAAATCAACATTGATATAATACTCACCAAGAATTTACTCCCGCAGGCGTTTCCTTCTGTGATGGGGAAGCTGAATCTCACCACAGGAGGCGCCACAGAGGTGTCCAGCGTCCCCTGACAGTCCATGTCACTGATGTGGTTGAGAATCAGTAAACTCTCGTTGTATCCAGTGTAGATAGCCGGGCAGATCTGAATAGCCAGGCTAATGGCAGATGTGCCACACACCACTGTGATATCAGTGTATTCTGATGGTGATATTTGAAAATAATAATAGGATTTTTATTCATTTTAATAGAACTGAGCTATTTAGCATTTGAGCTATTGAGTATATGAGAAATGTTATGAAAAAATGTGGTGCACACATGTAATGAAAATCAAATCATGTAATCAAAATTTTAAAATATATTACATCCTTTCATATATTCATTCCATGTTATCTAAAAATAAAAATAAATAGTTGCACAAGATTGCCACCACTATGACGAATGAATGAATATTTAGTTCATTAAACCTTTTTTAACCTCATTCTGTGGTAGGCACATTCTTTCAAGTGTGGTGATTCAATATCTGAAGCAAAACTAAAATCAATACAACCCTCCTAAAGGTCTACACCTGAACTAAAATCAATATGACCCCCTTGGTCCAAAACAAAAGCGTGAGATTGAAGGTCACGATCATCTTACTTGGTCGTCTGGCAAACGCATCGCAGTCAGATAGGCTGAGGGCCTCTCGGCCCGCAATACACAGGGAGGTCAGAATGAGGAAGCTGAATAAAGCCATCTCACTGCTCTGCCTTCTGTGAAAAAGCTGAGGGAAACACACAGATGTCAAGTCCAGCACAATTCAGATGAAAATAAATCCATTGAGGCCCAATTTAAATGTATAATCCAGTGCTGTCAATCAGGGAAACTTTGTTGGTGTCTGGATCTTACCTCCTCAGTCTCTTTGCTGGTTTAGGATCAGAGAGCAGTGGGCTCTATATATGGTGAACATGACCGTCGTGTGGTCACAATACTGTTTGGGATTGGATAGAAACAGGGTCAGGGCCACTTTTGGTGGGGCTGCCTCAACTTGCACGAAACAATTCACTTTTTGTGGCTGAGGTGTTGTGGTGCTTTCCTTGAGGCAAATGATGAAACCCAACACAGTCCTCTTCAAAGTTACATACTTAAACAATGCCCATAAGGCTCTTTGTGACTTTTGTGTGAAACAAAGCCCCATTACCTACTAATATGAAACTTAATAAAGTAAGGGAATGTATGGTTTCTATCCAGCTGGGACCTCACGTACAATAAAGAAAAGAGGGTCTGTTGTCTTCTGAGGTGTTTGGTGGTTTTATGTGACCTTGATGAGGATCATATGCATGATGACTTTTGACGCTCACAATTCAGTGGCATGTTATCATCTTGAAGATGTTAGATTGACTTGCATTTTAACTGTTTGCACCTTGTGAAAGTCTTAATGCTGAAGTGTGTATTGCACATGATTTACATCAGAATACATGTATTTCTTCTTGTGATCCAAAGCACACTTTCCCACATATTTAGAGCATGATTTCATATTTGGATCATACTGCAATTTAACTGAAAGAAAATGAGGGACAGTTAGTAACCCAATCTTGTCAGGTGAGCCACCTGGGAATGGAAAGCTCTGATCAGGGTCAAATTGGCGGATGGGCGTCTCCGTCAATCTTTTATCAAACGTCTGAAGCCACACTGTTAAATGCAGGACACATTATTATTGTCATGATATGTGCACTTAAATGTGCTTAGAATCCTTTCTGTCAACTTGCCCACACGCACCCTCCCAAATATTCCTCAGGTCTTAAGAAATAAAAGTTTTCTTTGGGTTTCACTTGGCTGAACTTGGCTTCAACATTCAGAACAAACCCCAGCCTCATTTCCATTTAGGGAGGAGGGTTTAATCAATTACTGCTGATAGTAAACTGAGAGGGAGGATGATAACATTTATTCCTCTCATTTCAGTTATCAGTGGTCATTTTGCACGCTGAATACATCACAAAATAGCTTTTGAAATAAGGGATTAGAGTGATAAAGAGCAATGAATGCAGTAGAGCCGTGCGGGTCGCAAATACAGCCTTGGTGTCAGACACGTGAGACGCAGCTGCCGCCAAATAGACATTTATATAGGTCATCGGAAAGAAAATCAATACAGCAAAAATTGAAAGATTAATTCTGGCGGTCATCCAATGAGATCTGGAACTGCCCGGTTTGTTCATTTTCCTGGACATTGGACACCCATAGAGGCCATGACATTTGAAAAACTTTCACGCATATGTGCCAATTTAGTAAAGGAAAATAAGTAAACTTTACTGATTGTAATTAGAGAAATCATGAGGGAGATGGCATCTAAAGAATTAACAGAATTTATTTACTTTGGTCACAGTAGAAATATGTCATGTGGAGAAGTTAAATGTTTATGTTGATGAAAGAACTTGCCAAAAGCCATGTTGTAAATACAAACATTCATAAAAATGTACAGTTATTCACATTGTAAGTATGAAATAATGCTGCCAATAAAAAACAAAAACAAAACAGGAACTTTTGCATATTCATTGCTTGAATCCAGTTGTCTTGATATTCTTGTCCTTCCAAAAAGCATTTGATAAAAACAGTCTCAGCTCAAGGTCCTCTTACTCACATACTTACTCCAGAATAAGTGAGTACAGTAAGAAGATTATTTTTGAAATGTACTTTCTTGCTGAGAGTTAAACAGGATGATTAATATAACTGTCATGTCTGTACAGTAAATATCAAGCAGCTTGTTAGCTTAACTTAGCATAAAGCCTGGAAGCAGGGGGAAACAGCTAGCCTGACTCAAGCAATTAACATCTAACAGCACCTTTAAAAGCTTGCCAATTCATCCATTACAAACACCCCATAAAAATGCCATTTAAAAATGATTTTTTTAATGGAATAAACAAAATATTTAACTATCCCTTTAACAATTATACAGCTAAATTGTCTAAAGCAGCAAAGAGCTTGAAAATAAATGTAAACATAAAAATTAAATGCACTAAATGTATTTAAAAACAGTGTATGATGCTTATTTGTTCATTGGGGGTAAATGCAGATTCAAAGTCAACATTATGACAGTAAAACATTATGATAATTGTTCATATTGTGGTTTAAATTTGTAAAAAAAAAAGTAAAATAAGTATATATAATTAAACACAACTGTTGCAAAGCTTCTGTAAACATTGTAACTGGCCAAACATTAGAGGGCAATGAGGGACAGGAATAATGAGGTATTGAAGGCAATAAACACACAACACCTAAAACAATACAATACAAATTTAATAATGTGTTTAAGTTTGTGTGTCCAACGTTTACATACTCTGCACATTTGGTCAGTACACAGATGTTGTTATATACAGATGTGTGGTCATTTAAAGCTGGGGTTCCAAACACCTGAGGCTGCGGCCATTGAGAGGCGGGACTTCTGCAGGAGGTGGAGCAACAGCAGTAAGAAGCCCACGCTGACCACGCCCAGAATGACCACGCCTGAGATCAGAGCGCTGGTCACCGGGTTCATCGGATGGGAGGGGTCACCAGATGCTGGTGGAGGGAAAGGTGAACAATAGCAGAAACTTAAAACAGACACATTCTTTGACGTGGGGCTTAACATGACCTGAGTTTGTTTCTTTTTCTTTCAGAAAGAGAAGTGGAACCTTTTTGTTGTTGTTGCCTTAAATCAACAATTTCCATGGGTATCTCCTGTCCGCCTATCCCAGGACTTAGTCACAGGTCATATTTTAAACCTCTTTATGTCTCTTAACCTTGCACAAGAGAACTTACCTAGTTGAGAGTTGTTGACAGGAGTTTCATCTGAAAAAAATATTTTAAAAAGTGTTTATCATGGTTAATTTTACAGATACGTTAATTCTCAATGGTTCTGTAGATGTATGATCTCAATTTAAAGGAATGATTTTAGGAAATGTGTTTATTCATTTTCTTACCAAGAATTAGATGAGAACATTTATACCACTTTCATATCAATCTATTAAATATGAAACTGCAGCTAGCAGCTGATTAGCTTAGCTTTGTATACAGACTTGAAAAAGGGGATAAAAGCTATCCTGATTCTGTACAGAGTTAATAAAAATCCACTTACCAGCACCTCTAAAGCTCTTTAATTAACACAGTATATTTAATTTGTGTAATTTTGACAAAAAACGTTTTGGTTTTTACCATGTGTAGGACTATCTTTTGGCCATAGATAAGCTAACCGGTTGCTAACAGTAGCCTTACATTTGGTCTGTACAGATATTACAATGTTATCCAGCAAGGTAGCAAATAAATATATGTCCCAAAATGGCAAACTATTCCTTTAAGAGTGACTTTATTGTTTGTACCACTCCTGGTGATGATTGGTCCAGCGGTGATAATGGCGTTCCCAGATGCTGCTGGGAGGGAATCAGGATTCACTCCTTCATCCCGCCTGCGTCGTCGCCCACAGATCTGCCAATCACATAATCAGATTTTATTACTCTGTGAGGTCAGGGAGGCACATGGGGAGTCGCAGATTGAGATTCATGATTTCTCGTACTTACTGGCATGAGCATGATGCAGTCGTCTGCTCTGCAAAGCTTTGTGACACAGTGCAAAAACACGGTCGACATCTTCTGGTGTCTGTGTTTCACAAAACGGAAGACCTCGAAGGAAAAACGGCCCATCTGACTCTTTCCATTCTCAAAAACGGTCGTTTGTGGGTCTTTGTAGCAGCTGTGTCAAAAGAGCACGAAACACAAATACACATGCATGCACACACTGAAAATTACTATTTGACGTATGCTTAAGTATTCATTGAGGAAAAAAGTAGCCTTCATGGATATCCGCGGAGGTTAAGAGCCTGAATAGATAATGGCTCCCTTTTGTGGTCTATCATCTTGAGGGGAAAAAAAGCAAGATTACCCAAAGAATAGGTCGTAGCGTAGTTCATCATTAGGATTCCCTGAGGGGGTTGTGTAACAGTAGTCCATCAAGATGTTCCACCTGCATGGGGACAAAACTGTGAGATTTGGATAGAGGATAGAGATCTAACTACACATGGGAAAGCGCAGATCTGCCTTTCTCTCCTGCAGACTGGCGCCTTCACATCATATAATAACATAATGGCTTAATGAATGTAAGCAAACCATAGAAAGAAAAGTCTGACTCAGGAAAAATAATGGTGGGAAAGATGCTGTGATTGACTATATCCCAAATCGTATCTCTGCTTTGTAGACATTGTTGAAATGTATGTTAGATTAGCAACATTTTCACAGACATTTATCACATTTTTAAAGTTAAACAAATATTCACAAGTCAACAATTGTTTTGTGGTACCGTTTGTCCAAGTTTGTGGCCTTCACAGCAGCAAATACTCTGGTTTTCAGAGCCAGTCCAGCCATTGGAATAGAGAGAGGTTGATTGTAGGTTGAATCCTGTTCAGAAAAGAGTCAAAGCGAAGGAAAGAAAAATATAGTATGTGTATTTTTTATTTCAAATACACATTTGTAAACTTGAAATGACTGTAAAAGGATCTGTATGTGGGTTCAGTCCTGTAGTAATGAGGTGTTAAAAGATAAGGCTGGTGATATTCTATGTTTATCTTATGAAATTACCAAAAGCAAATGTGTTTGTGTCTGTCTCTCAGTAAAGTCCGGCTTCCTTGCTGTCTAAGGCTCTTATCCCCAAGCCCATTTATTCTTACTGAATCCATTAATCTTTAAAACATGTCATGAATACATAGTTTCTTATTGTTGAAAAGGTTAAATATTTTTTCAGCACTGTAGTCATAAGTAAATTTTACTCAAACATGAGTAAACTATGCATTTTTTGAGGACTATATTCAGTAGCGGATTTATACACATTTGTTGCTCTAGTGAGTATTTACAGTTGCAGGATGATGTATATGGATAGATTCAAAATAAGAAGGAATAACATTGAGACACACTGACATGTCAGGACTTTGCTACACAAAAAATTCAGAAAAATATGAAAACTCTCTAGACTTATCCTTGAAGATTCAATCTGCTAACATGGCCAACTTTTTTTTTTTTTTTTTAAGAAAACACAAACATGATTCAAAGATCATGAACTCAATTCTGATTGATCCAAATCCCGCTGAACTTTATAATCTAATAACCACCATGAATTGAAACGAAAATGATTGCACGCAACAGGCTGAATGCAGTATTTTACTCACATTGTACAAGATCATACTCAGTGTGCTCACAAATGTACCGTTGCTGTCCTTGACAGAGACAGCAGCAGAAGAGCTGTGAAAAGACACATTTATTTTAGTGCTATTTACTTACATGTTGTGGGTGTTTGCTTTACTTACTCTACATCTTGATCAGTTTCTCTTTTTTTTAACGTGTTTTGTAGGAATAAACTGTTTAGTGAAAATCATAAGACGCAAAGCCACTCAGGCTTTTAAATGAGTTACTTAAATGTCAACACAGTTCAGAAAAACAATAATCAAGGCTCTTAATTAAATTAAAAAGTCTTCATACAGCTGAAGAGGAACACATCCACTGAGTAATTCCTGAAAGGTTAGGCTATCTTTGGACACTGAGAGATCTTTTTTGGGCAGCAACTTACGATGCCAGCTGTGAGTTATTGACCAGGTACTCCAGTGGGTAGCTGCAGCTGAATTTATACAACAAACTGGGCAAGTAGCTGATTATAGCTGGTGGGTCAGGGGTGTCGATATAGCCCGAGAGGTTCCCAATTTGTACTAGAGACATATTCCCATAGGCGTTGGCCCCGTAGGCTGTGCTGACCTGCGGAAAGAAACATCTCGGCCACGTCACTTTGTCTCAAGCCAATAAACAGCACAGTGAAGGTACCTATTGATTATATTAACACAGTGTTCTCGTGTTTGTGTATTCTTTACCACCAGGCTGTTACCACAGGCCTCAAGGGTGCTGAGACTGATACTGAACAGGACTGCTGTTGGGAAGGTGTTGTTGTTGATGAAGCCACGGCACTGGGCGTCCCCGTGACGACCATTCAGGGCCAAATCTGTGTCAGTGTAGCCGGAAAACAGCACGGGGCAGAAGTTGATCTTCAAGGTGATGGTCTGAACCCCGCAGTACACACTGATGTCCCGCTCGCCTGGAGAAACAGAGAGGGATGAAAAAGTTGAGAGGAAGTTTAGACTTTTGACCAGCGTTTATTGTCTTCAAGCTGCAGAACCTCTTTCACCTGATTAATTGTAAGATGTTGCCTATTAGATGTTGGGAATGAAAACAACCTCAGGATTTTTGGATTATGAGGACATGGATTTTAAAAGTAGTTTAAAATTTATTTAGCCAATTATTTTAGCATAAAGACTGAAAACAGAGGGGAAACGGCTAGCCTGGCTCTGTGTGAAAGTAGGAAATTAATTAAAACAAAACATTTGTTTAAACTGTACAAAAACTATTAGTGTAAAAACTACAATTTTAAGGGGAGTTAGGGGTGCAAGACTATTTCTTGCTTCTTATCGTTCTCTGCCAATTTACTAACAAATGAAAACTAAAATCTAAAATGTTAATTAGAGAGCTTTAGTTAAATAACAATTGAACACACTGCTGCAAAGATAAGTCATGTTACGATTACTAGTTTTTGTAAGCTGTTAAAAAAGTTCTAACAATTTGACCTTTGATTTGAGGTTTTTGAGGCCAATTTGAGAAAACCACCAGAGCTCCAAAGAGGCCAAATCATCTGCTCCCAAATTGCAGGTACAGGTCTGTTAATGTGTTTATGCTATTTTGTTAGGTCCCTGCATCACAATCCTAACCTAATCCTAACCCTAGAAGATTCAAGTCAGAAGTGGAAGAAATATTGAAATCCTTTACTTACTTATGTAAATGTAAAAATACTTTATTACAAGTAAAAGTTATGGTCATACTCAATAGTATCAGCAGCATCATTAAGTATCAAAAGTAACAATACTCATAATTTGTCCCTGAAAGTGTTTACTTCAATGCTTCATGATCCATGTGATTGTTCAATATACAGCCAGGCCTTACATGTTTTTATCTTTAATATAACTAACAAATGCACCCTGAAAGAAAAAATCTATTAATCATATAATAGTTTCTATTTTCATATATTTCTTGATGTCAGACATTAAAGGTATATCTCTGTCTCTGGTGGACTGTGAAAACATCGGAGATAATGATGGATATAAGAGGAGGTTTTCATTGATATCTTACTGATAAAGTTTCATATGTTGTATTTTAGATATATATTACATACCCATCACATTATGTAAAATTACATAAAGCTGCTCAACAATAAAGTACAAGTACCTGACAGTTGTAAAGAGTAAAATGTGTCTTTCCACTACTGACAGAAGCCGTATGTCTCATATCTGCAATCAGAGTAAAAGAAGCGTTTCTAATCTGAAAAGTGAACATATGTTATCTGGATCATTCTCACCGGGAAACCTGCTGTGGTAGTTGGCATCACAGTTGTATCCATTAAACTGCGTTGAGACTGAAGCAGCGTTACTCATCAGCAGGACGATCAAGCACACTCGTGTCATTTCAGCGCCTGAGAGAGGTTTGCCCACCGTCATCTTCAAAAGGTCAACATTGCATTAACCACATTCCTCGGGTACGTGTTCAAAAACGGCACTTATCTCAAAATTAGATGTTTGAAACAATCCTCCCCTGCCTCGCCTGTTTCCTCGACAACTTCACACTCTGACCTCTATCAAAGCAGTACTACCTTCTTTCCCCAGGTCCCCTAAATCCTTCTTATCCTGCTCCTTCTGCCTCCTTTTACCTCACTCACACATGTTGGCCTAAACCCTCTATTTCCCAACCCCTTTTAAACTGAGGTCACCCCTCTTTCCAGCTCAATTCATCCCCTCTCTCTGCCTCCACTTCTATTTTTTTCTCTACACCTGTTTACCTGTTTCCTGCTACATCCAAAGTTATTGATTGGAACCCCTCTTACCAGGGTGTGTGACGAGAGAAAAGTTCAACAACGTGGGATGTACTTTTGGTGGCATCGAAGATTTAAACTAAACTGAACGTCAGCCTTGTATCTGTTGTGTGCACAAAGATATGAAAGATAGAGAGATTCATTATCCAAACACTTCAACAACAGTGCAAAACATGGGAAACTCCATCAGATATGAATGGTCTGAACAAATCTTTTCACAGAGCCCAGAAACCTGAGCGTACTGGAAGGGTTCTCACTCATCTCTCCTCAGTCTGATCTCTGTCTGTCAGCTCACACAAACAGAGGACCTCAGCGGGGAGAGGGGGCAGCCCGGGAATTAAGCTGTCATCGACTGCTGCTGCGGCCCACATTCACATGAACATAAAAGTCAACTCACGGTCTGATGCAGGGCTGTGTGTAGATAATTGTGATGCAGAAGGCATCACTTAGAGTAAAGGCTCTCAGCGGCGTTCACCGCACGGCATGTTCAGTGTCGCAGAAGGCAAAAGTGGAATCTTGAGTTTGTTTTACACTTTCTTGCTCTGCCTTGAGATACCACACTCACTTTTGATTTTACTGCAGTCCATCTAACAAAAACTAAAAGGTTACATAAACACCTTAAACTTGTATCAGGGGAAAATCTGTTTCCCTCTTCTATACGTTCTGAGTTTTTTTTTTTATCATTGAACTATTTCATACAAAGTTAAAGGTGCTATTTGTAGGATAAAAACTATACATATCATGTTCCACTTCAAATGTCCTTGTAGGTTAGTCTCACTTCCATTACATTTTTAATTATTATATTCATTATTTAACCAGGTAAAGACTACATTTAAGATTAAAATCTCTTCTTTAAGAATGACCTGGCCAAGAGAGCAGCATAAACATTTAATAGTTTTTTAACACTTTTATCCAAAGCAACGTACATGTGAGAGCTTATACAACCCAAGTAAGGTTCTAGTCAGGAGACAACACTCAAGTAAAAGCTAAGTTTGAGTCTGAATGGACATAGATACCAACAGGCAGTGCCCAGAGGCAATGCTTGGAGAATGCATAAAAGCATTTTTTTCCTTTTTCAAGTGCAGCAGTGTTCACAACAGAGCTGTGGCTTCAGTCTTTTATTAAAGATTGAGAGAAAAGATTTAAGAGCTATCACACTGACCAAGTATTTTCTCATTTTTTTAAAATGGACTTAAATTTCCCCATAGTAATGGGGAAAGCTCAGCACAGCTCTGACAATTTCAACTCTTTTTGTAGATTATTTCAGGAAGAAGGGGAGACACATTGAAAAGCTTTTTTGCCTTATTCTGTTCTAACATCTGTAGAATATCATGGGAGTGCAGGCCATACTGATTTTGGTTTTTACACGTGTGTGTACACAGATGAGGGGGAATGAGCCCAAGGAGAGATTTCTATATAAAAGACAACTCATGTGAAAGTCTGTGCACATACAGAGATAGCAACTTAGTAGCAGCATATAGAGTACAGTGGTTTACAAGACTGCCAAAGCCAATAATAAAACATAAAGCACTGTGGTATCTAACTTCTTTAAGCACTTCTCAGGTGCATTTTTATAAAGAGCAGATCTCTGTTTTCCAATAAAGGTAAAAAAGTTGTTGAAATCAGGTGAACAAGTGAACACAAGAGCTCTATAAGGAGAAATTATATTAATTACCCAATAGCTGTACATTTCAATGATTTCAAACATGACGCCTCGTCATTCAGTTTCCAGGTAATTGAAAAGGTGACCAGAGAGAGACTGTAACATTAATACAATTCTTAACACAAGAGAAATATACTGGATATTTAATTTGCCAACATTATCCCACAAAGGACTGAATGATGAGAGTCCATGGCATGTTATGCTTTAAGAAGCTTTGAGATCAAATAGACCTATTTATGGTGCACTCAATATACAAGTATTTCATATGATTGCACAACTATGAATGCCTCATGAAAGCTGCAAGGCTGATGCTTGCACTCATTAGATATGCATTTTCTGTAAATATTCTTGTAAATAGACATAAATGTGTGCCATGGTGCCTCACTTGTTCCTGTTTTCTTTTCTTTTTCTTATGTGTGGACTGTAATGTGACAAATTGTACATATTGTCACTATTACTGAGAGACACTTCAACAGGACAATAATTGTCCCATACCTGTAAACACAAAATGGGTTAAGCATTGTCTATTTAAGATTTCTGATGTATGAATAGTTTAAAATACTCTTGACGAAGGTCTAGAAGGACTGAAAGGGGATCAATAAATTGTGATGTTGAGCAAGAGCTGGCATGATCTTTCTTTCTCAACACTGAAGTGATACTTTCTACTGCACCTGCATCTGATAGTTGAATGTGTGAATATCGCCTTTTGAAAAAAAAAACTTTCTATCAAAATTAAATATCTTTAAGTCAGCATGTGTAGGATATGAAGGATTTATATTGTGAGACAAATTGTATGAGTGGAAGGAATATGAGACGATGTATGTGCTGTTGCTACTTTGCATTACGATCTGTCAGTGCTGAAGTGTCCTTGTGGGCCTTGTATGTAATGTGTGTGCTCGTGTATAATTGTAAATTCGCCACATCATCTGTCCTTGTTGTGGTGTTTTGACACACTCCTGTCATTGTATTGCAGCAGATCTACACAAGAGCTTCACCATTTTTCATTTTGAAAACGTGCCCTGAAAAAAAAGAAGAAAAAAAGGACAAACTCACTGCTGAAGTTACGTGCATGTGTGTGCGCGTGTATGCGTGTATCTCACCTATTTTAGAGTGGGTGAGTGTGTGCTTGGTTATCAGCAGGGTTCTGTGCTGCATGCATATGTTAGTGTTTTTTAAAGCGCCTTGATCCTGAAGATGATGAACTCTGTTAGTGTTGCTTGATAAAACAGCTTCCTCTGTTCACTCTGAGCTAAATAGTATAGACAGAACATCTTGTTACAAAAAGTTTGACACTAGCAGTTTTCATTGGGTGCACTCTTGCATGTGTGTGCAATCTGTCTTTATGCAGATGACAAAACAAACCACAAGTATCCGTTCTGGAGATTTCGGGTTGTATCTCATGATCTTCCACAACAGATGGCGTTTGTCCAGTCGTCATGGACTTGTTAATGTTCAGATTTCCTTTTTTTATAGCACTGCTGTCTTTGTATATGCACTGAATAATTTAAATTAAATTAGGCACGTCTATAAGCTTAAGGCTGTTTTATAAACAGGCTACAGCTTGTCTGTATGGCAACTGCTTTGTGGTCATTTGATTACAAATTAATTTCAGGTGCAGGTGGTCGAGTGGTTAGAGTGCATTCCACGTACGCAGCCGACCCCGGTTCGAATCCTGGCCGGAAGTCCTTTACTGCATGTCACACCCCCTTCTCTCTCCCATGTTTCCTGTCTGTCAACTTCTGAATAAAGATGTCTATGCCAAAAAAAACAACAAATTAATTTCAAACAGGAGAGACTTAATTGAAGAAGAAGCTTAGAAAGTAATTAAATTACATTTATTTGACATTGTGTGCACTCAAGGGAAGGTTGAAAAACTATGTGAGAAGTCTGGATTAGACCCCATCGTGACACCATTGCAGAGAGAGATCATGCCATGAGGAGAACACAGAAATGTCCGCTGAAATATCTAGACACTGGTGGTGGTGAAGGGGTGATAGCAGTGGATGATGATGTGGATGGATGTGGTGTGGAGCAGGACTGTGATGAGCTCAGTGGAACAATCCGTGGACACTGGATCTGATGAACATGGGAATTGACGGAGGTGGAGGAGGGTTGCACTGATCTGGCACTGAAATGACAGCTGACAGCAGCAGAAAGAGGAACAGTTTTAAAGGTTTGACAGCAACGAGATGACTGGCTCACAGAGATTGAAATGGAATCTGATTAGTTTAACTGAAAGCGTGAATGTCCTCGATCAGCTGTTTGAGTTGAAATAGAGATATTAAAAATGGAGTTGCATGAAGATAGTCTTCCTGACTGAACTTTTACTATGTTTCATTTGGTAATATCCACCCATAAAGCAGAATAAAACTGAAATGTTTAGGCCCCTTTAGATAGCGCTAACATTTTTACCGTCTCCTGATGATCTCTCTCATGAGGTGAGTCTGTATCAAAATATATCCTTTGATATTGTTAAACTAAATTGCTAAATTTGCTAAACTCCAGCTTATGTTCAATGACAGCAACATCAAATGCCATTGCAAATTCTCACTTTCTACAATGTGTAAGGTGTTAGACAACTTAAATACTTGGTCTGTGAATAAAGTGTCACACAGCAAATCCAGAGTATGGGAAGTATTCCAGTGAGGAGTAATGGTGGGTTTCTGGTTCTCTGAGAAAAATTGATTTTTTTTTGTTGCGGGTGGACTAAAAAGTGCCTACAGCTCATTTTTGCCTCAAGGCGACTGTGGGTCTGGCCATGTTAAGCCCATCTCAATTGCTTCAAAATATAGTCCTTATGTTCTGTTTAGGGGTCTATCAATTCAAAAACATTGTTTTATCACCTTGGTAGTTCATGACTTTTCCAAATTTAGTTGTAAACGTTTTTATTTGATGACATGTTTCAAGATGTCTGCTACAGAAAATGTCACAATGCTTCTGTTTGGGGTTTCAGAGAGCCCAGCTGTTAAAATACAATGGATTTTCATACGCTCTGTATCTGTGATTGTTGCTGACAGTACAGTTTTACACTCCACTACCCCTTAAAATTCCCTAATAAATGTATACGTTTGCCATTTTTATATACAGTTTGTATATTGTATGCTTTTATTACACAGTGACAGTTAAGAGGTTAAAGGAAACAAGTGGGGAGAGAGATAGGAAATGACATGCAACAAAGATCTGTTGCCAGAATTGAACCACAAACTTTATTGTTATGTAGCATAAATCTGAGGGTCTGAGAGGTCTGAGAGGTTTGTTCATATGAGGTGAACAGAGGTTGGTAAACAGGAAGAGCACATATATTTGTTTATGTATAATCCATAAAATAGAAAACAAGAAATATGTCCTTATATGGAGGTGACAATATGTATTTTGTCACACATTTTGCTGCATATTGGGTTTTAATGAGTTCAGAAGAAAAGAAAAGAAATATTCAAAGGATAAAATGGGTGATTTTGCAATAATGTTTTTTTTTTTAAAAACAACACATACAGCTGTGGGGTATGTGGGACTATCAAGCAATGTCAACAAGACAAGGATTGATAAGAAAAAAACAATATTGTACATTCACATCAGTGCTTTCTGTCAGGAAAAACATTTCATACATTCAGTGAGCATGTTTGTGTTTGAGCACATCTACAGGGACGTTATATGTTTGCAGTGTTTGTTTCCTTTGCCTGCATTGTTGTTCCCTCCCTACCCACGATCCTGTTGCCCTCATCTAACACGCCTCCTATGCGTCACTCCGTTAGAGTGATCCTGGCCTGTGGCCTCACGTGTCAGACTCAGATCCGGACTGGAAAACATACAGGCTCCCGCTGGCCCTGAGAAACACAGCTGGCTGCAGGTGTTTGCGATTTAACTGCAGCTCACCTGCCCCTCTGATGAGGTAGGGCTGAAATCAAATATGAAGCAGACAAGTGGCATTCAGAGCAAACAGGATCAGATGGCGACATACACATGAAATGAATACATATGGTGAACCCATTATCATCTAGCTTATTTTACAAATCCCACCCTACAAATGACCTATTTAGCCAATGTATAGCCATGTGCTCTACTTCTGTGATTGTGTTTCAGTCACACGACTTTCTTTAAGATGTAAAGGTATACTGGAAATCATACACGAAAACAAATCACACCCCCAAAACAATGTGTATCTTGATTTTCTTTATAGACCAGTTTCTCTTATACAACACCTGTTAATTTCCCATTCAAGTCACAAAGTGATGCATTGGAAGCTACCTTATTTCACCATATGTTCAACCAGTTGTTATGTGGCAGGAAATCGTTCTTTAATCCTTCATCATAGCACCGAGCATCTCTGGGGAACTCAACAGTCGTCTCCTGAGCTTTGTGAATGTTTCCTGCAGGTCGTTGCGCTCAGAGACTATTTATGGCCCAGGACCAACCGCCACTCTTAGATCTGCCTGATAGAGCCATCTCTATCTGATCAAACTGAAACATCCAGACTCAACAAACAGACATGTACATCGCACAATCTGGGCTGCATCAAAAAACCCGTGAGAGCGTAGCTGTAATCTGACGCTCCAGTTTTAACACAAGCAGGAAAGTGAAGCCCTCATCAAAGACCCTGCTGTGATTTGATCCTCAGTGAGTTATGTTTCCAGAAACCTCATTTTACCACAACAACACGACAAACGCATAAAGTATTTGGGTAAAAATATATTTGTAGTACAGATGAAGCAGAGCATTTTTACACTATGTAATGCCATTAATAACTTTGATTTGTAGAGAAAATGATTTATTTCTCAATGTGATATCTTCTGATGATTTGAAAAGCGAGGAGATGTTTGATGTCTCTATCTTTTGTTGGGCTGGAAGCATGCGTAAATTCCCAGGTCAAGAAGGAAAAACCGCAGGCTGACTGATTGTTTATGTATGAAACATTACCCCTCTATTAGGAGGAAAACATGTGAGGAGCACTTCTTTTCTTTAACATGACCTTGTCAAGGTATTTATATCTTTCATACTGCTCTTATATCCACATGCACACTGTGTTTACCTGAACTGGGGAATAAAAAAGTAGACACAGAATGAGGCCAATTTATTTGTTTGTGGGGAGTCATAAAAAACTTAAATCAAAACATTAATTTAAAAAAGATCTTTTATGAGGCAAAAGAATCAGGCCAACATCTGATGTGTTGCTGTTTGCAAATAAAAAAAAGATTAAGTCCGTTATCATGATTTAAAACGGCTTTTAATTAATATTTATGCAGCAAAATAAAATCTTCAATTTAAGTTGTTTTGAAAACTGACAGGAAAAAGTGGATGATTTAGATCCAAATTTGACTTAATTATTTACAGAGGAACTTTTTTTTCGGGATGTCTGAATTTAGATACTGTTTCATTAGTGTATCAAAATTTAGGCTGATAATCAAATTTACAAGTGAGAAATTCAATATTCTTCATGTTTGGAGATAATCGTGGCACTATGCTGCCCCCCTGTGCTCTCTGTGTCACATTGCTTAACAGCTGCAGCCTCGTTCTGCTCTTCTTTCCAATTAAATTGCTGCTGGTGAGGAGAAAGTTAGTGCCAAAACAGGAACTGTCTCTAAAATATTTAAATATATAAATAGGTGTGTAAATATGTTACACTTTAGACCCTCAAGCCTTGGCAGTTTATTAAAATTTTGAATTCATTTTTTGCATCCTAATGAGACTACAATGTGTGTGCGGATTCAAAGAGAGACATCAGGTGAATATTTTAGGCCTCAACTCAATATTTTCTAGAAAATCAGGGTCCCTTGAACATCAGTAGTTGCTTTAAAGAAACAAGACTATAAACAGGAAAATGTTGTAATCAAAATCAGACTTTCTTTGATGAATGAAATTACTTTGCTGCAAAACTAATTAACACATTCAAATTAAGCATTTCTTGATATCCTCTTTGGATATAGCGGGATTCACAATCATACTACTACTACAACCATAGGTTTATATTTTAAAGACTTACTGCATAAGATGTCTCAATATACTATAACTTTCTATTAATATACACCACATATCTACAACAAACTCACAGAAAACTTAAGGTCAGTACCAACTTCTTTTAAATTAATCTTTTGTTTGCCTCAGTGTTGTTTTAAATTACATGTTCAAATATTCATTAATATGTTGCACTGAACTGTAGCTGTATTATAATTTTAGCCCCACTAATGTGACTGATTTCAATTTTCTTATTTTATACTACTTTATGTTTTATTTATTGCCTTGAATTTTATAGCTTGTCATTATGCTTTTTTATTACTTACATAATGCATTTTGAATTTGCCCTCTGGTCAAAAGCTGCTATACAGATAAACTTTCCTTAATTGAAAAAGAAGACTTGCTTTTCAACTTCTATAGGAGAGTTTTAGTTTGCTTCATACAGGGATAGTGGTCATTATTTCAGCTGCCACTTGATAATTTGGGTGAATTTAGGACGTATGGATAAAAAAAGAAAATTAAATCCAAAAAAAAAAATGCCATCATATAGGGTGGATTAAGGTAATGTGGGACATTAACTAATGTGGGACAACTTTTTCTATTCAGTTATTCTAAAGCTAACCAGTATATGCAAACTGTGTAAGTTATATTGTTTAACATTATACAGGCTACCAGTTTTTTTTTAACTATCTGATGCAGAAAGCAAAATATAACGTAGGCCAACAAAATTAAATGACCAAATATGAGTATACACATTTCAGAAAGTTTTGACAGATAAGGCTGCTTTGTATAAATTAAAAGTATTTCTAAGCCTAAAAAAAAGTGTCCCAGATTCAAAATCTACTAATTCTGAAATGATTTGATGCGAGGAATATTAATATATGTGCCATTTTCCTTTTGAGTACAATAAAAATTGTCTTGACTTTACAAGGAAACATCTCAGGGATTTCATAATGATATTAGGTGGATTAGGTGTATTGGATTCATATGGAAATATGGTGAACAAGTCCGAATTGCAAAAAGTGTCCCACATTACCCTGATCCACCCTAAGGTCACTATTTCACCACATATGAGCTATTCCCTGTAAAATTAAAATTAAAATGAGAAAAATGAAGTGCTCATTCCTGCACTGTCAGGCCTGTTGCAGCCTGCTCTCATTTCCATGTGTCCACTCCTCAATCAATACAGGCTTCATGCTCTCATCCAGGCCTCTGGCACTCCTGTGATTGAGCATTTGTGTGTGTGTTTTTTTTTCTTCTTTTTCTCCTCCTCCTCCTCAGCTCCACACTGCGGTCAGCTACACCTGCGCCACAACCAGCAGGCCTTATGGGAAGTCATCGGTGTAACATCTGATTCAGGGGTCTGCAGGGCAGTGTTGAGACAATTTTTTCAACCCCCCCCCCCTTTCAAAACAGAGCAGGCCCGCCATTTCCTCCCCTCCTCATTCAGTGGTCTTTTTTCTTCTTCTTCTTCTTTCATAGCGCTTTTTTAAAGAAGGCGAGCAGCGGCGACGGCTGGTAGGCAGCGGGGATCCGGTGTAGCCACGTCGGGATGAGAGCGACACACAAGCCCCGGTTGGATGAGTCAGCGAGTGGACCTTACAACCACCGCAAACCATACATCTGAAGCAGAATCAAGAAACAGACATTACTAAAAGACATATATTTTCTTTTATTATTATTGTTGTTATTGTCAGATTCCTCTCCTGTTTATTCCGCCCTCCCCTGGTCCAAGTCTGCCATAGCCTAGTTGTATGTGTGTGTGTGTGTGTGTGTGTGTGTGTGTTTTTTTTTTTTTTTTATTTCCACTAAAAAAAAAAGAAGAAGCAGGGGGGGGGGGCCCAGCAAGGTTGTGGACGAGGTGGATGTTTTACTTATTTTTTTAAAGTATTTTTAAAAAAAAGCTCCCACATCCGAAGATAAACCACAGACGAGCCTACATTAGTACAAAGTCTTTTGTTGCAGTCTGTTCAGTGAGGGAGCGAAGATGTCGGGGCAGAGCATCACGGACCGGATCACTGCAGCCCAGCACAGTGTGACGGGATCCGCTGTGTCCAAAACAGTATGCAAGGCCACCACTCACGAAATAATGGGCCCGAAAAAGAAACATTTGGACTGTGAGTATGTTTTTAAACCGAGTGAAATCACTACTACTACTCCTCCTCCTCCTGCTGCTGCTGCTCAGCTACACAAGGCCTCAAAAGCCTCTCAGGCTAGCTCCTATGCTAACAGCTAACTTCTTGCTCATGTCAAGGAGATTATTTTATTTATCATTTAACATCGAGGACAGGCCTTGTTAACGCGCCTCTACGCACTATTGAGGGGTTGTTAAAGATGTAGCAATCTTTTAATAACACATGCAGATGTTTTTTTATGTTAGTTTGTATCATTAGCTTGCTGTCAAACTAGCTAGTGTCTTTATGTTTGTCATATTGAATGGCAGCTTTAGCTTAATGTGAAGCCTGTGTGGTAACTAATGTGGATATGTATATATATATTTATGGAGCTAGTGTCTTAACAGGAGAGCCTTTAAAAATAATACTACACATGATAAATCAGTGTGCACAAGTGGGCCCCTGTACTCACAGGCCCTGAGTTAACATTGACAGGAATGCTTGCAATCATCTCCCATCTTGGTGCACCTGCAGCAGGACAAGTGTCTGAGTGTTTTCAGCAGCCTCATAATGAAGTGATGGAGTAATGTGATGCTTGCCTCGCTTCAGACACAATGAGGTGACACTGTAAAAGCTGGGTAAACATTACAGTATAGTGTCTGTTTGTCTGATTATGGAGGCTTTTATTTCAGGCACTAGTAGGAGTTTTCTCTTGTTCTCATTCAGGGTACCAGCCTGAGTGTAATGCTGCTCTGTATACACCCCTGACGTCAGCATAAGGGCTTAAATCCTGGTGTGATCGTAGTCTTGATGCACTCAGAGGAGTCACTGTGTGTCTGTGCTTGAGAGACGCAGCAGTAGATTTTCTCCACATCGATCTTGCTACTTGAAGATGCATGATGGCTGTAATGAAAGTGGTTTTATTCAGGGCCTGCGTCATCATAAGAGTTCAGTGAGAGTCCAGGAACGGGGTGCATGCTATAATTTAGCTG
Source organism: Scomber scombrus (assembly GCF_963691925.1). NCBI lineage: Eukaryota > Metazoa > Chordata > Actinopteri > Scombriformes > Scombridae > Scomber > Scomber scombrus. Next base: position 16,924,879 of record NC_084974.1, read on the forward strand.
TCTGTAATGTTTCAGGTTGTCTCTCCTGCAATGATAATGATATAATGACTTGTAGTGAACATTTTGGCCTGAAGTTGCAGGTTCCACACCTGTTGGGCCGCTCAGGCGACTCCCCCGAGGTGAGATGAGTGAAAGTTGTGTGGAGTGAGACTCAAGAAGAGAGGAGCCTGCTGTATGTACACGAAGATAGTAACGCTTGTTTAGTGTGGAAAAACGGAGGAGGCTTGACTAGATGAAGCGGGCACAGCAGCAAGTTTCTTTATCATAAGTTTAGATCGATTCTTTGTGACAACTTAATGTAAGACTCCATAATATATAATGTAAGGACTGTTTTTGTGACTTTTATACTTTTTATTAAAGAGTTGACAGGAAATAAAAGGAGAGAGAAATGGAGAATGACATCCGGCAAAAGGCCCTTGATTTAATCTCTACTTGAGAATTTTGAGAAAGTGTTGGCTATGAAAGAATACACAATTAGGGCTGGTTATTAGTTGAAATGTCTGCTACCAATGCTGATACAATATCTGAGTTTCAGTCCCCATAACAAAACAACACTTACTTTGAGAAATATAAATGTATTTTTTAATAACAATTGAGACTGTTTCAAAGTCTGATGCTGTCAAACAACAAGTGACAAGAAAAAGAGGAAGAAACTTTTCTAAAGTTGGGATTGAAATTAGTAACATTTTTGTTACAGATAAAGTACACAAGACTAGTTTTCGGTGCTTTAGATTTTCTCGATACGCTCTGCTCCAGAAGATTTTAGTCAGGATCATGACAGTTTTAAGGTTTGACACACAATGTAATGTAATGGTAAGGGCTCTGTAATAAATCAGTGTTTAATGCATTTAGAGGCGTAACTTACAGTTATTGTCTTGTTAGCTGTAAATAATGAGACATGGTTGTTTTATCATTTTGTAAGAGATTAAGTTGATGTCTTTAAATGTCTTATTTGAGAAGATAAATAAAGCAAAGAAAAGAAAACACTTTCTCACAAGAAGAAGCTGAAGCCAGACAGTGTTTGGCTTTTCTGCTTGAAAAGTTCCTTCTGTGATGAAGCGATTATCAAAACAGCTGCAGATAAACTTTTTGTCCATCGATTAATTGACTAATTGTTCCAGCTCTATTTAAAAATGTTCGATACTAGTGCTTAAATGATACTTTGTTTTGGTACCAATACAAAACGATTATTTTTGATGTTGTCTTACTTTGAGAAATATATTAAGTTTTCTACAAAACTCCTTTTTTCTAATTGAATAAAATTTCTCAAATGTTAACATCTGTTCAAATACAAGCAAATGTATGAGAATTTGGCCTAAAATACATTAAAATGGGACACATTTGATTTAAAATAAGGATCAATATGATGAAAGACCAGACATTAGATGCCTGCTTTGGGTCGTGACCTTTTTTTAAACTCAAACAGAGCAGTGCTGAGGTTTGATTATCGTTTTGATCATTTACAATATACTGCCATACCTGAAATTTAAGCAGTGTTGTATCATGACAATATGATAACTTACAAAGTGATACTGTATTTTTAAAAAGTCATTTTTAACTAAATTAAACAATAACAAAACTAGTTTCTGACACTAGTTTTCCATGTGTGAACACTTTGTCTTCTGTGCATTGAAACACAAAATATTTGTTAACATTAAAAACATTTAGAACATCTTAACATATCATTGGTATTATCCTGATTAATTGATTGATTGTAATTTATATAGATTTTACCATGTAGCTCAGCTGCCATGGTAACGGCTGAATTTTGTCACACACAGTACAGCAGCATCCTGCATCGTCATGGCTGTCACATGAATGCATTTGTGTGCCATGAATTAATTAGATTAGGAAACAGTAATGTCAGCCACTGCGAATATTTAGCAGGCTGATTGTGACATGACAGAGCTGTCAGTTCATCCTCCTCCCCCGTATTCTTCCTCTTCTTCCTCCTCCTACCCTGTGCTCGTCTCCTCTATGTTGTCGTCATCGTCGTTGTTGTCTTCCTCTCTGGGCAGAGCAGCCACCCATGCTAACTGCTGCTGCTGCTTCTCTGGAAGGTTATCCTGTCCTACTTAGAGTCCCCCTCCTTTGAAAAGTCAAATATAGGACAGAAAGGGAGGCCCAATTACCCAGTCAGAGAGATGACTGCTGTGAATGGCAGGGTCATCAGCACCAATGCGCTAACTTCGTTCAATGAGCACATGGGTGCAGAATGAATGTATGAGCTGTGTGAAGAGGCAGAAGAAGTGGGACAGCACAGAACATGTGTGCTTTACAGCTTCATCCACTTCTCTTCATGTTGGTCACTTACAGCTGGGATTTCTCATCCAATTAATAATCATTATGAACAATATGAGTTTCTACCTAGACAGCAGTTATCCCTGATTATAACAGGGCGAAAATAGGAACGATTTTAAAAATCTTTATATAAAACATTCATATTTAATATTTTATTAGCCTTTTTGAACAGAATAATTGCATTGTTATAACTCAGGTTGTTTTCATGGGACAGGAAGGTTTCCAGCTGTTGTGGACAGAAGAGGTGGTCTGTACCTCAATTTAAAATCCATTTTCTCCATTTCTGAGGGCTTTAAAAGTATTTTCCACTCAAACCTTTTCAGTGATCTCTTGAATGAACCTGGGAAAAAACCTCCATTTCAAAATCAGGTTTGAGATCGAGAAGCTGTCTGTGTGGGACATTTTGGGGATTTGTTGATGCTGCTCACAGATTTCCAAATTGAACACGATGTAACCTGCTGTGGAGGACACACGAGCATGAGTCACATCAGCTTTTGGCTCAATAATTTATTTGGGTATCGCATCTGTGGTCACTTTTCTCTTTTATTTGTAGTAGGCAGCAGCAGGTGTTTGTCTGCTCACCAGCTCAACATGAGGCTTGTTTGACATTAAATTCACCTAACACGGTGTTATCTGTGACTAACAGCATCTTTGTTGATGAAAGCAGGTTTCTGAATTAAGTTTAAGATGTTTATCAGCATAGAAAATAAACACACCGATCTGCAATACTCTGTCACATCTTCAGAGACCTTCTTTCAGTTCATTTTAAGGAAGCACACCTGCAATAATGTACTAACAAAATCAGATATCACAGTGCTTTTTACTTAAAAGCTCAATATCCTCAATGTGATGCTGTTTTGATTATGACTGTTCGTTTCATGCAGTATTTGATCTGAACTGGTGGGTGATTTAATCTCAGGTTTAATTTAAGAAAAAGATAAGTAATGTAGAGGTTTTAAAAAGATGCATAACTGGAGATTTTCTTCATGAGAACCTTTTAAAAAAACAAGAAGATATAGAAATACCCAAATATCTTCTTTTTCATAAATAGCGACTAACAATTATCTTCTCAACAGGTCGATTAGTGTTCATCAGAAAATTGTGAAAAATGTTTCCTGAAGCCTAACATGATGTCCTCAAATGTCTCATATTATCCACAAACTGAAGCTACTCAGTTTACTCTCATAGTGGACAAAAATCCCTGAAAGTATTCAGGAGACAAGCTGGAAACAGAGAATTTAGACATTTTTCTTTAAAAAAAGCAAACTTAAAATGACTCATTGATTATCAAAATAGTTGGCGTTTAATTTGCTAGTTGGTTAGTTATTGATTAATCATCTAATCACTGCAGCTCGTATTATATTGGTGTTCTTTCAGCCCTGATAAAGGTAAAAAATAGTAGCTGAAAATGTTAAAGAAATCAATTATGTAATTCTTCTGTAATGTAATAATGATGGATGTAAATGTCAGCCAGGGACAATTTACACATCACCACATTGCAGAAGATTCTTGATTTTGATTGGTTCTCATAAATAAACTGCTTTATGATGATCAGCTGGACATTTTATGAACGTGTCATGTTTCTCTTCAGATTTGATTCACTGCACCAACGAGATGAACGTGAACATTCCCCAACTGGCTGACTCGCTGTTTGAAAGAACCACCAACACCAGCTGGGTGGTTGTGTTTAAGTCGCTTATCACCACACACCATCTCATGGTTTACGGCAACGAGGTGAGACACACTATCTCATTATCATCTAACAACACAAGAAACTGGTTAGACAGCAAATTTATAGCAGATTATTTAATACCTTGGTTGTGTTTGTCTATTTTTTCCCCCCTCATGCAGCGTTTTGTCCAGTACTTGGCTTCAAGGAATACACTATTCAACCTCAGCAATTTTTTGGACAAAAGTGGGTTACAAGGTACCATTATTTCATACTTTTATTTCAATTATATTGTTAGAAATGATGTATGCTAATGATGCTACTGCCTTTTTTCCTAGGTTATGACATGTCCACATTTATCAGGAGGTATAGTCGATACCTCAACGAGAAAGCTGTTTCATACAGACAGGTTGCCTTTGACTTCACGAAAGTTAAGCGAGGGTAAGAACAGAAAATTTTGTATTCTACAATATTAAATCTTTAAATGTCCTGTTTTGATGGTTTTATATTTTGTTAAAGAATATTTGCGCCTTAGGCTTATTATTGAGTTATATCTCAACTATTTTTATTATTAATCAGCCAATGTTTAGTTTGAGCAATTGTTGAAAAATACACATCATAAGAACCTTGTGATGTGTTTTGTCAATTTGCAAAGCAATAAAACAGAGAGAAACAGTAAATGTTCCCAATTAAAGAAGCTGGAAAAAGTCAGTAATTGCATTTTTCCATGATGAATGACTTAAATGATTGATTATAGAGCCTTGCTTTGTGAAAAAACAAACATAAAAAGTTCAAATATTCCACGCTGATATAATTTCAGGCTGCAATTTTGGTGATTTTTAAGGTTTAACCTGAAAAGAAACTCAATCACTTTAAAGCAGGAGTCCGTCTGTTTATCATTTTTCAGGAGCTGCACTGCCTGCTTATTATCCTCTGTCCATCCCCTCTCATCCATCTTTCCCCTCTCCTGCTCTGACTCTCTCCATGTGTCCACACAGAGTGGACGGCGTAATGAGGACCATGAATACAGAGAAGCTGCTCAAGACCATCCCCATTATTCAGAACCAGATGGACGCCCTCCTCGATTTCAATGTGAGTTTGGGGTGAAGCCTCCTGTAGCTCCGCTGCCTGTGTAGTAAAAATCACTGAAGCTGCTGCATGCTGAGAACAAAGGGAGAAGCATTGTCTTAGTTCACCTACGCTGCTTTTGTACGTCAACAAATTGAAGATAAATGTCGAGCTTGTGTGCAGACTGGGCTGTTTGCTTTCCCTCAGGTCAATGCCAACGAGCTGACTAATGGAGTCATCAACGCAGCCTTCATGCTCCTCTTCAAAGACTCCATCAGACTCTTTGCTGCTTATAACGAAGGCATTATCAACTTGCTTGGTGAGATCTTCAAGGACCACTTTCACTTTAACCTTCTCTTTGATTTTGTGCCCTTTTATATTTTGTGATTGGTCATTCAGAATTTAATCGCTGTATTGATTTGTCACCAAACAGAGAAATACTTTGACATGAAGAAGACCCAGTGTAAAGAAGGTCTGGACATTTACAAAAAGTTTCTTACCCGAATGACCCGGATATCAGAGTTCCTCAAAGTAGCAGAGGTAAAAACCACTGAAGATTTATCTTTCCTTCTGAGATGCACCTGTCGTCTGTCAGGAATGCAGAGAAAAGATTGTAACCCGTTTGTCTTTCTCATCTAACAGCAGGTGGGCATCGATCGAGGAGACATTCCAGACCTTTCTCAGGTAAGCACCGACCCTCGAAAGCGTTCAGAAAAAACAGGCTATCAGTAGCTTTTCCTTCTTTCTTTCTCTTATTTCCAGCTCTAACTGCTTTTTTCTTCTATCAGCGTTGTCTTTTGCTGCCTTTACACTGCATGGTACAGCTCAACTCGACTTGACTCTACTTGCTTGGAACCGTTCTTTTTTTTTTTTTTACGGTTTTCCATGGGTGAAAGTTGTACATAGACTTGGTATCATCTTTATCAAGGTGCCAAGCGAGCTGAGCCAATACTAACCATAGCGGCCACAAAATGTGTCTCCTTGCTGTGACAAACAGCCACATACTGAGAATCAAAAACCACCATCCTTTCGATATCCTCCATTATTTTTGTGTGCGTTGCGTTGAAGATGATGTCACAGCAGTTTCACATGGTGTGACCATGACGACCAGTTTCTTTGAGGGTGTACTATCTGTATAGGGCTGTGTGATATGACCAAAATCTCATATCTCAATAATGATATGTATCAAAATCCAGAAATGTACCTAGTACCAAAAGCAAGTAGCGTCAAAGAGAGTCGAGCTGAGCCAGTACCATGTAGTGGAAATGCGGTTTAGTCCAACTACAGTACACAACACACCCAACACAAATGTTCTTTAAAACGAGACACTGCATGATTTCCTTATTGAGCGCATGTTGCCAGAGGAGATGGTCTTTTCCTGTTTCTTGTTCTTTTCCTCCTTCCTTTCTTCTTCTTCTCTTTGCTCCTTCTTCTTACCTACTTCTTCTACAGTAAATAAAGGTGTCAAGTCCACACTAAGAGTTTTAAAAGTGTGATTGCAGTGCACTCACAGTACATCTGCACAGTGATAGCTTAAAGCACAAGCCATTGTGCTGTACTTATTCAACAAGTATTTTACCCCAGAAACCTGCAGCAAAAAATCCATCCCCCTCTCTGACTGTCACCACCTTTATATTCTGTATTTTCCCCTTATCTTTCCACTTTAGTTCACAGTTTGTGTAAGTACTATCATTTCACTCTTCTTGTATGTCCGTGACTTGCTTCAGTGTTGTCTTTTTGCATGCTTCTGCTCTGACTCTTGTCTCCTACATCGTGGTGAAAAACAGTTGAAGGAAAAAACACTCGCTGTGGTAAATTCTGTTTCACTTTCGTCCCGTTGAGGTGTTAACCAGTGTAGCTTCATGTGAAAATGGCTGCCCCGTTGTGCTTAGACACAGCCGGTTCAACAACAGCCCAGGTTGTTGAAAGTGCTGTGAATGCTGTCCGTCATCCCACACAGATTTTACTCTCATCCTAAGTAGCTTTTTGGCTGGAATGCAGTCATTGATCAGTGGTGGGTAATTAATAGTCCAAAATTGGTAGATGGTCTGCACATGTGTAGTAAAAATTAATATATATATATGAATTATGAATTGGCTGTAGGTTTTTATAGTGTGGTGTATTTTGTGGTGTGTAGTATTTTCTTTTCTAGCTTGGTTGCCCACCACTGTCCTTTATGGTCTCGTTGTCCATTCAGACTTCATTTTCTGTGCCTCTGCAACATGCTGACTGTGTGCTTTCTATCACGGCAGGCTCCCAGTAGCCTTCTTGAAGCTCTGGAGCAGCACTTGGCCTCTTTAGAGGGCAAGAAGGTCAAAGACTCCACTGCAGCCAGCAGGTACGTTAATCCTCCCGTTGCTATTTTATGCTGGAATCTCTCGCAACTCCTCTCACATTTTCCTGGAGTCTCACAGCATCCCTTTCCTTCTGTCTTCTTTCTGGAAGATATGAAGCTTTATTAGATTTATCCGGTGTGAATTTGTTTCCTTTCTGCAGGGCCAGCACTTTGTCAAATGCAGTGTCGTCGCTGGCAAGCACGGGGATGTCTTTCACTAAAGTGGATGAGCGGGAGAAGCAGGCGGCTCTCGAAGAGGAACAGGCCCGACTCAAAGCTCTGAAGGTGGTTTTGCTTTATGTAAAAAGAAACTCTTACGCATACCTTAACACATGTTAAACAAAGATTTTCGCAGTGTGTCTGTTGCTGTTATGTTTGAACTGGACTCTCCTAACTTGCTCAGGAACAGCGGCTCAAGGAGCTCTCCAAAAGGCCCTCCTTCGCTACCACTGATACATCGCCGGTCTCCACCACCGGGGGCACTATCAGCACAGCACCAGCCATTGACCTCTTCTCCACACCAAGCTGCTCTAATGGGTACTGCCTGGATTTACAAAATCCAACATAAAACATGTTTAGTGTTGAGATGATGGACAAAAGCAATGAAAATGCTCTCGTTTTTTAAGATCTCAACGATTGTTAACTGCATTTTTTACTTTCTTCGGAGCTGAAACAAATTCAGTCGAGTAGTCAATCAAGAGAAAATCACCTTTTTAAACTAGATTGATAATCAACTCATCATTTCAGCTGACTTTCAAGCAAAAATGCCAAAACATTTTCTTAAAGCAACTCTTTAAATGTGACAATTTGTTGCTTTTCTGGATCATAAATCATTTATATTTTTGTTTTTTTTAATGGTTGGATCTATTTTTAGGGCCACTACAAGCAATTATTTTCATTAAGGATAAAGGGAACCCATTCCTTTTTTGATTAATCCATTAATTGCTTTGTCTGCTCTCTATAGTTTCTTATATTTTGGGTTAGAATGTTTTAGAGCCCATGGTGATTTCTTCAGATGACTTGTTTTTTACAATCAATATTTGAAAGAAATTCGGTTTACCATCATGTACGATACAGAAAAGCTTAAAATCTTCATTTTTGAAGCTTCAAACGGCAAATGTTTGGAATTTTGGCGTAAAAGAATTACTTAAAAGATTATTTGATTGTTTCTTAACCAACTAATTGTTACTGTTCTAGATATTTGTATGTACTCAACAATTAATGAAGAAAATAGGGAAATTTCTAAGATGTTTTGGGCATTCATTTATACATATTTCCCCAAAATTCAGATTGATATAATTGGTATTTTTGGAAACGTTGAGATCTCTGCTAGAATTTGGTTTTTAACAATTTTTGGTTTATAATACTGTGAAATCTCTTTAATCCCTTTTCAAAGTTTATGAATAATGATTGCATGAGAACAATGAAGTTTAAAAAGATGCTTTTTCTCTGTCTGCAGTGCCGTGAAGATGGAGAGCGACCTCTTTGACTTGCAGTCAACTTTCCAGCCGTCCATGCAGTCCGACTCAACAGGGCTTCCAGTGGCGACAGCGTGGGCAGGTAAAGAGCTGCCTACTCAACACCAACAACCAACATCTGTTTCTGGACTTTTGGGACCTGTTCTGCATGCTCTTTTTTTTTTTTTTTTTCGAAGTCTGATGCCCTCCTCTTCCTTTCCACTCTTTTTTCTGTCTCTCTTTCCTCTGCCTGCGTAGATCCTTTCACCTCTGCTGAAGCTGGAGATGATTCCATGCCAAACCTTAACCCTTTCCTCTCAAAAATCGTTGTTGATGCCACTCACTTACCTGTCGTGTCTTCAGAAGGTGTTAGCTTTTCCTCTAGGACATCTGGTCATGAAATGTTTGGTGGTAACGACTCATTTTTCTTTGTATCTCCTCAAAAGTCTTGTCGCGCTTCTTGCTCATTTTCTCTGTACAAGCATGACTATCTGGCATGTTTACTGTGCTGCTGTAGTTTAAATGTTAATTAGCTGTCTAACGTGTAAAGTATCTTTCTTCTCTTGTCTTGTCTGTACACTGCGCCTCATTGCAGTCCATACCAAGCTCAAATTGTTTATTAGTGAAAGCACCTCCTCATTTCTCTTATTTAGCAAACCAGAATCCTTCATGTCCCCCTATAGAGGCCATATGCCCATTTGCTCTCATCCCCTCTTTAAATAAACAGTTTGGTTCTGTGATGTGACATGCCGTAGAGCTTTTAAGTTGAAACCTGTGTTTCTTTTACCAACACTATGTTTGATTCTCCAGATCGTTACAATCCCTTTATTGACACAAACTCATCCGTTTCAACCAATTACAAACGCACAGTGCGGATAGAACACTCCATCTCAGGTACTACGATGGCTCACCATCCCAGCCTATGTTTCCTGAGCCCTGGAAAACATAGGACCCTATGCAATACCCTGAGGGCCCTTTTTTGAGATTTATATTAGAAATGTAGACATAAATGATTTTTAGAGGTATAGTTTGATATATTGGGGAAACAGGCTTATTTGCTTTCTTACCAAGAGTTTGATGATGATTGATACAGCTGTTGTGTTTGTATTGGTAAATATGAAGCTACAGCCAGCAGGCAGTTAGCTTAGCTTAGCTCAAAGACTGGAAACAGCAGAAAAACAACTAGCTTGGCTCTGTCCAAGGGTAACAAAATCTTCTTACTAGCACCAATAATGCTCACTAATTAACACATTACTGGAGTTATGTGCCGGACTATTTCATCCAGTAAAGGCGTTACTGGTCCCAACTAAGGAATAATCTGGCATATAACGCCTCGTAACATTGTGGTTTTACTCTTCAGTTGCTTGTAGGCAGAATGTTTTTACATTTGGACAGAACCAAGCTAACTATTTCTTTGTGTTCTCATGCTATGCTAAGCTAACTATCCACTACTGGTAGCTTTGTATTAGAGCTGCAACGAATAGTCGATTAATAATTTAGTCAATCAACAAAAGATTAATAGACAACTATTTTGATAATCCGATAATTGTAATTTTTGGTCAAAAAGTTTACTTGTTTCAGCTACTCAAATTTGATGATTTATTGCTTTTCTTTGTCATTTATTTTAGTAAATTGATTTTCTTAGTGTTTTGGGCTACAGGTCAAAGTAAGACATTTAAAAACTTATAAACTAAGCTAAAAACAGGCATTTTTCACTTTTATTTTATATATATATTTATAAATAAAACTATTAATCAACAAGTTAATCTTAATCGATAATGACAATATTCACTAATTGCAGATCTACCTTGAATTTATCATGCAGACATGAGAGTGGTATTGATTTTCTCATAATGTTGAACTTTTCCTCTAATCCCCTCTTCTTGGTTACTTAAATACTGTTTTGAAATATTTTATCCTAATACAAATTCCTAAATTTGACTTTAGAATTAAGCACTATAAAAAGTGTTATACATGTTGGCGTATCTTTTTTTCTTGCCTGTATTTCTGTCATTTTCCACCTGTCTCTCTGGCCTGGCCCTGAAACGCCTTTTCCATTTGCTCTTTTTCTTCCTGTTTTTCTCTTTGTGTTCCTGCTTCCTGTGGTGTGTCAGACTCCTTCTGTGGTCCAGTGTCCATTGCCCAGCACCTCCCACATCAGGCGTCCTACCCCACTGAGCCCTCTACTGTAGCAGGTCTATTCAGAGGTAGAGTACTGAAGGCTCTCCCCGGCACATTCAGCAGTAGATCATTACTAGTTTTATATCCTGTAGATAAAGTTGTGGTATTCCACTCTCTGTTCAGGTATCCAGTGACTGATATATGATCACTGTACTTATCGGTCAGTGTAGAAACCAAAAAGCTATAGCAGCGTCCCAAATTCATGAGAAATGATTCCTGTAAGTGTAGCTGTCTTATTTTTCATCTCTTTCTGAAGGATACTCAACACCACAGGGCCCTCCGCAGCAGTCAGCAGGGGGACTCCAAGTGGACTTTGAGTCAGTTTTTGGAACCAAAGCTACAGGCATCAACAGCCTCAATTCTGAAGGTGAGAATGAAACACTTTTGTGTACACGTGCAGGTGAACGCACCACACCTGTGCAGTAGGTTTTAGTAAGGTGGACGTGCTTAATTACAGTTTGCACATGACGAATCAAAAGCAACACAAAACTAAGTCAAACAAAAGTCACTAAGCTGAGAAAAGGAGTCACGCAGAAAAGAAGGCAAACGAGAAGAGTTGGATGGACTGAAAAGCATTCTTAGGATGGTCCACTAATTTTTCAACTCATTACTGCTGCTTTTGTCCAAGAGAAACACTGCAGGTGACCAGTAGCTACGACTGATTGAAGAAATACCAGGAAATCATGACATTAGTCACACAATAAGCATATTGTTTGTCTCAGAGAACAGGGCTGGTCCTGACGTCAGATATAGCTGAAACACCTGCAACAGAGGTCCAGCACGATCTTGCATGTTCTCCAGAGACTATTTATACCACACGCTGTCAGTATCTGCAAGCATCCTAAAGAACAGAAAGTCATTAAATCTTCGTCTCTGACAAAAAAGGACAAAAAATGGACATCAAACCATACTTACTAAAATTGGTTCATAATTTCTTTAAAACAATGAGTCCCCAGCTCTTTAACCACAGCTCTCGGAACGTGCTCTTAGTTGTTTATTTGAGAGGTTGGCACAAATTTTGGGTAACATTTAGCACTTGTTCCTATTTAGTTTGAATGCACTTACTGTTACTTTGCACTTAAAGTCACTTTGGACTTTAATATTATTTAACCTTTTCAATTCAATTTTCATTTAATTTTCTTGTTATTGTAAGGCAAGGCAAGGCAGCTTTATTTATGAAGCGCATTTCATACACGATGGCAACACAATGTGCTTTACATAAAACAAACATTTAAAAGTAAGAATTGGAAATAAAAAAACATAAAAACATGCAATTTGAGAAATAAAAATGAAACCCAATAATAGTGAAAACATGGAAATTCAAATTTTTTCGACCACACGGACAACCACCTAACACTATCTCTTCCATAGATCCTTATCAGATTGTGGCAGTCTTATTCTGTCCTCTTTCAGATTCTCAAACTGATTTATAGAAGAAGAAAAAACAAGGGAAACTGCAAATTATCTCATCTAACTAACATAATTTGTTCTTGTTTTTATAGGTCTTGAGGAATGAGACTATTTAACTTGTTAAGCCTGATGTTTTTTTGCAGTTTAGTATCACTTTATTCAAGTTAACAGCTCTTAATGCAGAAAGAGACAGCCCGGTCACATCTCCATCCATCTCTCTATCTTTATTTCCTGTCATCTGTCTATTCTTTACTGATGTGGAAAAAATTGATTAGTTAGTTAGTTATTGACAACGTTTAATATATTTGTAAAGTGCAGACAGTCAAAGACAGAAAGATTAAGTCCCGGGCTTATTTCCATCTTTGTCATTGTAAAACTAAACAGACAAAATACACAATAATTTGTAAAAACGATGTTACAAACTTACATTTTTGAACAGGTTCATTACGTGTTCTGAGTTAAACCTTTGTATGATTCGTCAGATATTGCTGGAGGCATCCTGAAACCGACTCTTGCCGGATCCAACCTGCTGTCCAATCAGCAGCCAGAGAAGCTGGTGTCAGATGACCTTGACTCCTCACTGGCCAACCTTGTCGGCAGTAAGTAATTAAAACTGCACTAATTAAAGCTCGTGTTTATAAAGCACAAAATGTTTCAAGGCAGAAATCTAATACCCAATTTTCTTTCAGACCTCGGCATTGGAAACGGCACGATGAAAAAGTAAGTGTGACGCGTTTGTGTCTTTAAGCGGTTGCTCCGCTGTACAGAAACAGCAGCAGCTCTGTGCTCTCAGGGCAGTTACAAGCTGGTGCTAACATCAGCTGTCTTAATTTATAGTGACATCCACTGGAGTCAGCCGGGGGAGAAGAGGATGACCGGCGGCACCAACTGGCAGCCAAAGGCAGCGCCGTCCACGACCTGGAACCCCGTCTCCATGGTGACACACACAGACTTTTAACTGTAGTGCTCATGCTGTCTGCCTCTGCTGTGTTGCTGCCTTCTCTATACGCTCATATTTTACAAACAAATAACTACTGTGATGTTTATTGTTCTATGTTTTTTTTATTGACTCGCTTTTCTGTGTCTCCACAGCCATCGTCAATCATGGCCTTCCCTGCCACCACACCCACAGGCATGATGGGATATGGCATGGTCAGTATTACCTTACTGCAAACATATAAAATGTACTTCCTGCTCTGTACATATTTGTGTTAAAGTCAAAAAATGAATCAGAAACTGAATGTTGTTGAAGAGGGTTGTGTTAGGTGAAAGTCTTTTATTTTTTACCTGCTTGTTAGGATTTAGAGTTAATTAAATACACATAAACTGGGTCAAGTGAGCTGCTGTGTTACTGTTATGAATATTTTTCTCAGCTTTATAAATAAAGTAAAGACTGGAGAATTTGTTTTATTTAAAGCACCCTCAATAATAAATACTAAATTTTACTGGTAGGGACAAGGTTGTTTTTATTAGGGCTGGGCAATATGAACAAAATCAAATATCACAATATTTTTGAGCAAATATCTTTATCTGTATAGTGGCAATATTGTAGGGATTACTGTTGGTGCTTTCACAAAACTTTGCACAATGAGAAATTTTTGATAAATAATCATCAGTAATGAGGATATAATGATGAGGCGGGTAAATGCAAATAATAAAACAACTGTAACAGCAGCCTTTAAAATCAGGAAAAGACAACACTTGTATATTAGGATATGATAATATCATGATATTACATCCAAAATCTAAAACGATATTTAGTCTCATATCAAGGTAGTGATGTATCAATATATTGCCTAACCCTAGTTTTATGGTTAAGAAAATTAACTTTTTTTATAACCAGTATTTTGAGGCCATAGTTTATCTAGCCCTGGTCTGGTCATCTTATTGCCTCACTCCTGGTGGTATAACATTGTAACAGTCCCTTATACCACTTAAATGATGTTGAATTAAAGCCATTCTGTGTAGTTTGACGCCCCCATTGCTCAGACACCAGTTCAAGCAGACTCGTTTGATTTATCAGTAAATTGATCAGCAGAAAATGAATCTGCAATAATTCTGAGTAATGCCCAAATTTCACAGCTTCCCTTTTTACACTGACGAAACAGGCGATTTAAATATGTTAACTTGTGCTCTGATAACATTATGAAACTGACTCATTTAGCTGTTTTACTGCTACATTTTACTATTATTCATTTTACAGACCACACAATTAATGAAAAATTTAGAAAATAATCAGCAGATCTATTGATAATGAAATAGTTCTCAGTCGCTGCCCTGTTACTGAACATTTCTGTGCAACAAACTGCAGCCTCCACAAATGGGCTCCATGGGGATGATGAATCCACCCACCATGATGTACACCCAGCCTGTGATGAGGCCACCCAACCCCTTCGGCTCTGTGTCTAGTGCTCAGGTGGGTGTGCAGCAGTCTGACCACTGCACGGAGCTGATGCACGACAAAGTCAGTATCTATTTGCACAGTTATCAGGTTGAGTAAATAGGTGTATCCATTGTTCTGTGACGTGAACCATAGTTAGTCACTGTGTAAGCCTTGTTGTCAGTGTGAATACTGTGATGATGACAGTTTTAACAATGGACCCTTCACTCTGTTGAGCAGAAAGGGACAAAACTGTGAATCATCTCCCTTGTTTTTCCCCAACAACTCCTTTTTATTAACCCTTCTTTCATACATCACAGCTTCTCCAAACTAATCTCATCCCTCCTCCAGTCTCTGTACTGACTCTCTGACTTCTCCTCTGGTCCTCCTACTTCCTGTATTTCTTCCTGTATTAGCCCTCCGCAGCCTCTAGTCCTTCCAGCCAGAGTCCTCTCCGAGCCCCTGGACAGGACCCGTTTGCACACCTCTCTCTCAAGGATTTCTTGTAGAGCATCTCTTTAGGTACAGCATGCTCTTTGCTTGTGGATGCACCTGCATGCCCTGCATGCTCACTGTTAATACCCTTTTGTGTGTTGTTTATCTTTTACCATTAGCATACTTTGTCATCTCCATCTGATTAGATGCTACACGTGTTTTTCTCGGTTATTGTTGTATCTTAAACTTTGTTCAACAAAGTTGTTTGTTTGTTTTGAAGGATTTATCTTGACTTTAACATAGCCAAGCACATTTTGACCCTTTGCTCTTTCACTGTCATCACATATTTCTCAAACCTGTTTTCTCTGAACTTTCTAGCCATTGCTGAATTGACCGTTCACTAAACCCCATCAACCTTTGTTGCTGTTGCCACATTTGTTTGTAATGTTTGTTTATATAGCAGTGGACTCCGTTTCCTCAAAAAAAAAAACCTTATGAATGTATGAAGAGGTCTTAAATTGAATGCACAGTCTTAAATATATAATTTTGGATTGGCAGTTTGCAGCATCGTAGCTTTAACACAGTCACTTCAAGGAATTAATCATTTTTAATCAGTTACTTAATCTATCCATTTTGTCTTCCTTATTGAGGACCAGGTCACATTATTTTAATTTACTATATCCTTACAAATTATTATTGTTATAGTTATATACTGCTAAGTACAGAAAAAATGTGATGTAACGACTATAAGTAGTAAGCTAATTAGCCAGATATGCTGTCTCTTGCAGCTTAATTAAAGCAGATGAACACACTTCTTTATCTACTCTAAACTTTTGCTCGTCTTTTTATTACGGAAAGTCTAAAAAAAGAAAAAGAAAAAGATGCCAGCGTGACAGCCTGTGGAGAAAAAGGGTTTGAGTGAACAGTCAAAAATGGACGTAATGATTTTTTATACTCATATTCATGTTAACCTTTCACTAATGTTGTCTGTTGTCTTTTTTTGCAGATGCAGTTCATGTAATTTGAAGGAAGTGTCTCTCGGAAGATGAAGCACTTAGCAGCAAAGCTTTGTCCTCGTTGCAGTCTTAACTCTTCAGAGAAACATTCACACACCCTCCAAATACAGACATGTCAAGAACACAACGGTGCAGCGACTGTCAGAAACCATGGTAACCATGTCCAAATGACGTTTGGCGATAGCTCACACCCATTATTCTGTAATTTGTCCGAGACGTCGAGTGATGCTGCTGTCTAACCCCCTTAAGAGGATTCCTTATCCAATTTACAGTATAATCTGTAAAGCTAGTTATGGGTGCTGAGAAACTTTGATGTTATGTATTTGGAAATACTGTGGTTGGATGTAAAGGCTTGATGTTGAGCGGGCAGGGGGGTGGAAAAAAAAGGAGAGCAGTCCTTCCCTTTCTTGATCCGGTCATCTGTCATCCATTCCCTACAGTTATTTAACTGTCACTAAGTAGTGATGCTAATGACGTTTACACCTGTTTAGTTTTTGTCTTTTTTACCGTGTTTACAGTAGACATTCCTTGTGTGTTGTTTGTATTTATTTATGATTATTGGTTTAAGATTGGGGGGGAAAAATATTGTAAAATCTACAGTACATTGAACACCTGTGGGAGTGCTTCAGCGTTAAACAAGGATCTCAGACTATCATTAAGAGGTAGAGTGAAAAATAGCTATTATATAAATTACACCTATTAAGCGGAATGATAGAGCACTAAATATTCTCCGAGTTTTGTGTTAAGAACATTTTTTACTAGATGAAAGATTTCACAATATCCATTGTACTTAAAGTGCAGGGGTTAGAGTATGGTCAGTTAACAGTATATAGTCGATTCTGTGCCTAGGGTTTTGCAATGGAACAGTTTCCTGTCTAGTTGAAAAACACTTCATCCACAATTCTGAAGCGTCGCACTCGGTGGTGGGCTCCATTTGCTTTAAGCTTGGCATGCCATTGACTCACTGACCGTATTCAAGGCTGCCTTTACTCTGAATGTGAAAGAGTTGTCTTCATGTTGCACACATCTTTCCACACTACAGATCCTCAGTGGGAGGGGTGGGGGTTGGGTGTCTGCTTGTTGGTTAGCTGTCGCTACACTAATGGAGGGAAAAAGGGTCACAGATTTGATGTAAATTAATTGTATAAAAGATCCAGAGGATCAGGGTGGAGTGGAGGAGCACTGTTGATCGGTGCTCTGTGTATATAAAAACTGACTGTTCTTTGAGTGCAAAGGTGAAAGATGTATGAAATATGAAAGCAATTCAATCAAATTTGACTCTACCTAAGTTTAATTCAGGATATTCTCTGCGTTTGTCTCCGCAGATATTTTCTTTATGTAATTAGAACGTGTAGCAGACAATGACTGAAGTCTTTTCTTTCTTTTACAAATAAAGAGCAGCTTCCACAAACTTTTTCTTGTCACAGTGAATGGTGAATGGTTCAGTCAAGTTTATACAACATAGAGCTATGTTGATAACTGAATATCATTTAATCGTGTCCATGAAAAATGAAGATTTGCTAGCAGCTTCTCAAATGTGAGTAAACTGAATATGTTTTGATTTTTGGGTGTTGATCAGACCAAAAAGCATTTGAAGACATCTGGGCAAATGAACTAAAATGGGCATTTTCAATTATTTTCAGATTTTTTATAGACAATATTATCAAGAAAACATGCAAATTATTCTGTCAAAAAAGAATTGTTAGTTGCAGCTCTATAACTTGCGGTAATTTTACCCGAGCGAGACAGTAAACAATTACTCAATAGACGTAAATAATTAAATGAAATTTGCCCTGAATGTATGTGGGGGATAGAAATGCCTGATCGCTCCCAAGATAAATCTGTCTTGGGAGCCACCTGTTCAATCTTTGTAGTATTGTTGGAATAATACATGGATCCTGATTTGTGTAGTAATTTATTATGGAGTCATTATATGTACTTTCTAGTTAAAATATCTAAAATGATGTTACAATAAAAACCTATGCCTGGCCAGATTTTAAAACAGTCTAAGCATGAGGTGATAAAGTATCCTTAAGGAACCTGTCATGTCAGCTGGTATTATGCTTTAGTGGTGCATGACAAACCAATGCTGAATGTGGTATTTTTGAGGGCTGGTCAGTAGGAAAAGTTATAACACAACAGGATGATATACGGTTATAAATATGTGTAAGAATGGTGTCATATATAGAAAGGGATATAACATATGTAGTGTAGAAAATATAGTGTCAAGCACTAATTAAAGCACCAAAAATGATTGTTATGGGAAACACACACTTAAGTGGGAATCATCTGTCACCTAATAGGGTGACATGTATTGCAGTGAGTAGTGTTAAAGTTCTCCATTGTAAAATTATAAAATAATAATATTACACATGGAGATCATGATTTGAGTCACCAGCATCTGCCACTGAAGTATGGTTTCCAGCTATTTCTATTTCTGCTCTTGCTGCTTTGATCCACAACAAACCAGCAGGACATCAGGTGTAAATGGGCATCAGAGTCACAGTGTGAATACAGTCTGTCTACTCCAAACACCTTTAAGGCCTTTAAACTGTAGCACACAGGGGAAAATAGCAGTACTGTGGTTATGTAATTGCCGTTGGAAAAACACCTCAGCTCCTCTTGGCTTGATGCCTGTAGGGGATGATCCACACCCTTTTGTCAAACAGATATATGTGGAAAGTGAGGACATCTGCTGGACGTTGCCGGCTATTACAGCACAGTTGGTTAAACACGCCCTGAGAATTTACTTGGGTTTCATATGATTCATAACTTTTAATCTCTCAACAGCAGCGCAAACACTTGCCTGAGATCTAGAGATGTAATATAGAGGAAAAAAACAGCTTTCAAATGCTCAGCTGGCTGCTAATGTCAGGACCTTCCCATCCTCACAGCCTGAGTCCGCCCTCCTCCTCTCACCTCCTGTCCGAGGAGTCAAGCACAAGCAGCAGCGGCAGCAGACCCGTGGAGGAGGTAAAAAAAAAAAAAAAAAAAAAAAACGTTATTTCGCCTTGTGCGTTTTTCTTTAACCGACACAACAAGAGTGGAGTTAAAGTTTAGGTGGAGCCTGCAGGTGTCCTGTAAGTGTTCAGGTAGGTGACATTTCAAATACTTGTGACCATAAAGTAAGTGATGCCTCCAGGAAAAAGAAAGTTGTCTCCCAGCTACTGAGAGTAAGGTATGAAGGAACGAACAGGCGCTAAAGGTAAACTTCACTTGTCACTTGTGTTTAAGTTTGTTTGTATTTTAATTTATCTTGAACAGGAGCATACAAACTAGGTAGCTTTAGATCACAAATACTCAAAAAAATGGCATTAGGCACATGATTCAACTATTTCTAACCATAACTTTTGGCAATTCATTGTTTGGGCTCCATTCAGCTCTTATAATTTAAGAAACCTATTTGAAATAGTGAAATTCTGTACAATGGGATTCTTCTAAAGCCAAACTTAACAGTGGTAGACACAATGATCAAATAAATTAAAATGTAATCCTGTTTGTCAAACAGAGGATAACAATTTACAGACAAGAGAACATCTCAAGTCATGTGTCCTCAAGCTTGTTTACTTTTATCTCAGATTCTGCTGCCACGCAAACACACAGACATTTTTGCTATAAGTAGAAAGTTATTTTTTCTCTGCAGAGCTGTATTATTTTGAAGTCAGAGTTGATCTGCCACTCTTACCTGCAGTGTCAACAACCAGTTTCCTTAATATGTTAAAGAAGCACTCAGGATACAGTTCAATACTTGTAACTAGAGCTGGGTGATATGGACAAAATCAAATATCACAATATTTCTGACCAAGTAACTCAATATCTATATTGCAACAGTGTTGTAAGGATGACCATTGGTGCTTTCACCAAACGTCTATCCAATGAGATTTTGAATAAATACTCACATGGATATAATGAGTAAGTGGGTAAATGCAAATAATAGAACAGCTAGAAGAAAATTACTTTACTTTAATATAATGCAGCCTTCGAAACTAGAACATATTTGTAAAGATGATATCAAGTCTCTTATCACAATATCTATATAATGTCGATATATCGCCCAGCCCTACTTGACAGTGTAACACAGATGCAGAAGATAATAGTACCTTTTCAATCATTACTTGGAGGAATTGTTGGCACTGGTTCAAGTACTGCAGATGTTACTCCTTTAGATGAATATGCTGGGTGCCAAAGTATTCATTATCCATAATCAGGAGCATGTTGTGTCGAAGTCACTGCTTTTTTTTAACCTCATTTGAGAAAGCTAATGGTACAACTTACCAAACAACATTTAAAAGACTTCCTGAAAGGTTTACAGAAACTTTAACAAAGGCACAGTCATAAAATATAGTGAAATATGGGAACAATGAGCAGAGCAATGGCTGTTATGGGTGTGACGGTGTTAATTTGTTACCACGTGATTTGTCTGACAGTGACAGACCCAGCTGGAGGTTGCTCCCTGCTGCCAAGCGTTTCCACACCTGCCCACCGAGAGAAGCAGGAGGAGACACCATGATTGACCTGAGCCACCTGACGGAGGAGGAGCAGGGGGTTATAATGGCCGTGCTTAGGAGGGACGCTGACCTGAAGAAGGCAGAGGAGGAGAGAGTCAGGTAGACATATCTACATCTGTCAGTCCTGTTTTAGTGAAAAAATAAACCATGACAACCTAGAACAATATTTAAGGCATTGCTGTGGAGATTTTCATGTTTCAAACTTTACAGCATTCAGCTTGAGTTACTTTACATGAGCCAAAAAATGTTTTGCAACATTTAAACTAATGTCATGTCATTGAGCTAATGTCATTTTATTGATTCAATAAGCGCTCCCAAGTCCTTTCCATCGCCTGTTTTGTGAGAGGAGGCCTTTGTGGGACAGTAAACATACTGGTGAAAATGATGATAATAGTCTGGCCATAATAGAATAACACAATAACAGCTCGGCCGGATACAGACGCTGCCTCCATCGCTGGGAAGCCTCAACGTGAGAGTAGCAATTAGATTACAGCCAAGTTGCAGTCCACACGAGGAAAAGGATCATGCTGGTCTGACAGGACAGAAATAGAAACCCTCAGAGGCACAATGATGAGAGACACCTCACCTGTGAAGAGTCTGATGAACAGTTTAATTTGGCAAGTATTGTATCCCGATACTGCCTCTTTAGAGCTTCGAATTGAAGAAAATTAAAGTCAGCTGCTTCTAAGCTCTCCGTTGAAGCAATGGGAGGTGTCAAACATTCCTCACAGTGTATGTTCAGGGCATGTTAAGACAAACAAGTGCTCTCGTATCTTTTCTGACCTCTCCCATATGCAATGAAACAAAAGGAGAAACTTCTTCATCACCCCCATGGAGCCATGGTGCAACAGTACAGGTCAACTGCAGCAATAACAACAACAAAAAACAGACGTGCCCTCTTTGAAGATGTGCTACACTGTGCTACGCTCTCAAAAGTCAAGAATGCCATGAAACACTGTGCTTTTCATTGTGAGTTTAATGGAATTGGTGGGCAGACTTTTTTATCAGCAAGGAGGTTGAATGCTCGCTGTGTCTCGAGTGGTCTGGTGTAAAAGGATTAAGCCAACAGCCTGTAATAATGTGCTACCCCTTTTTCCACATGACCGCTGTGGTTTCAAGAGGAAAGATGGGTTGGATTGGTCATTTTCAGGCGAGGGGATTTTTTTTTTCTCTCTGTGATTCAATTTGAACTTGATAGAGATGTTTTGCAAATTCTTTCCTTTTAGTTAGACCATGTGCACTGTTATATAAGACTCATAATAAAGCAATAAAGAGTAGAAATAAAAAAATTACATGATGTACTGATGATAAACAATTTTAGAGTTCATAAAGTTTCTCGGTAGATTAAATGATAGGTTCAAGGATGGCTTTTTTCCTAAATGAATAGTAAGGTGCCCGTATGAACACTGACACATTTCTCCTGTTCATACTGACCATTAGAAGTTCCCTTTATAATGTGCTTACATTGTAAATGATGGGGGACAAAATCCACAGTCCTCCCACTGTGCAAAAGTGTATTTAAAAGTTTATTTGGAGCTAATATGAGGCTTCTTCAAATAAGTCAAATCATGTCAATATCTTTCAAAGTTTCTGTCTTTTTAACGCCAAAGTCCCTCTTTTTGTTACAATCCTCTTACTTCAGTACAACAGGGAAACAATGTCCATCAAGACACATTAATACACATAATTTAAGAGTTACAAGGACTGGATTTTGTCCCACATCACCTGCAATGTAAGCATGTTTGGAGGGGATCTTCTAATGGTCAGTATGAACAAAAGGAATGATTAAAGCAAGCAAAAATTAAATGTTCATATGGGCACATTACCACACTACAGAGTGAATTTTAAAATTAAAAAAATTAATAGATTTAAAGAAAAGTTTGACTCCTAAGAACTTCTCAGGTGTGATGTATCACAGTTTTGAGGCTCTGATATCCTTGATGGACTACACCATGTACATCCATTTAGCATTTAGTAATTTCCAACCTAAATGAAACTATGTCCGTTTGAGCAGAAATCCATTGATAGATTTCATTTGTGCACATGACTGAAACTACTTTAAATCACCCTAAGAGTTATTCTTCTTTATCTGCCTGCAGTGATGCTAAAACTGAATTAAAATGGTGTCAGATTCTCCATTCAGTTCAGCTTAATGTAAGCGCCTTTGTTTTTGTTCACTTAGAAGAGAGTATCTTTTTGTGTCTTCGTAGCCTCTAGGCTGGAGAGGTACAATATCCTGTGTGATTGTGATATACTGTTCATAACTTCAATTCAGTATGAAATGGCATTCATATTAACATATATCACAAAAGGACTATGGATGACTTTAAAGGGAAACCTCTTGACTTAATCCTTAGTCTCCTTTGTGTTTTTCACACTAGGAAACTAGAGACGCTACAGAACAGTGACTCACAACCAGACAGCCATCTGAAGTATTTGACCGGAGAGTGGTTTTATGAGGCCAAGTCTCGCAGACACATGGACAAGATCCACGGCTCAGAAATCATCCTTGCCTCAATGAAACAGAAGAAAGCTGGTGGTTTAGGTGTGTTCATGCTATATTATAATGCAGCTCCCATGATCTGTACATTACTCTGTGATTGATTCTCATAGCGCTGTGCTAACCTTGTGCTGTGTAAATGTTAGATTTAAACATTGGTTTTACCCCAAGCAAACATTGTATCATTACATGTAGACAATAGACATGTGTGGAATCACAAAAATCACTGTACAATAACTGATACAAAAGTATAACTTTCTGATTTCCCTTATTAAGATCTGCATAATGAACACTATGTGACTGAATCAAGGACTAATCTATGGAGTGCAGAGGTCACAAATAGGGCTAGGAAATAATACTGTTGTACCAAACTAGAAACTTTAATTCCATATTGTTGTGTTGACAAACTTGTGTTTAATCAGTTCATTTCAACTTTCTGCTGCAGAAGGATCTCTTAGAATTGAAAGATCCAAGACACCCAGCAGTCGAGGTTCAGATACCGTCGCTCCACCGAAACCTGCCAGATGTTTGGAGGCAGTACAGCCGCAGGAGACAAAGTACACTATCCATCTATCTATCTATCTATCTATCTATCTATCTATCTATCTATCTATCTATCTATCTATCTATCCATCTATCCATCTATCCATCTATCCATCTATCCATCTATCCATCTATCCATCTATCCATCTATCCATCTATCCATCTATCTATCCTTCACTTTCTTATTTTCATGCCCTTAAATAGCCTGACAGAGACATCCCACAGTGTTGACTCTCAGTTGTAAACAAGGAGATTTCTCAAGAGAATTCTCCAGATGTAGTCTGACTGGGCCATTAACATCATACATTTCCACACAGACTGTTTAATTTTACAGCTGTCTGCTTTTCTCAATTTTGGCCAAATTACATTAAATGACTCTTGATCAGTTTGAAATGTTGGTGCAACTTCACTCTCTCACTCTGTCTGTCTGTGTGTGCTGTCTTGTGACTCAACATGTGTCAACAAAGGCGGTGCTA
The DNA here is from genome assembly GCF_963691925.1 of Scomber scombrus. Lineage (NCBI taxonomy): Eukaryota > Metazoa > Chordata > Actinopteri > Scombriformes > Scombridae > Scomber > Scomber scombrus. The sequence goes on from NC_084974.1 coordinate 16,949,158, forward strand.
GGGTACATGTCTGTTTCATAGCCCAGCAGCAGCTACCGGCTCACAGCACTGCAGGATGTGGTCTGAATAGGGCCAGTCTGACTTAAGAAGGAAATACAGACCAGTTTGGCAAAGTGTTTAACTCAATAGCGCTCTCAGCATAATCACTCCAAATGAGAAGTTGCTGTCAGTCTCAGGGTTGTTTCTGGGATTTTTCCACCAGTAACTCCTCAACTATGGTGTTTTTTTTAAAGTTATTTGACAATTATCGACACATTCTGAAAATCTATACATTTTAAAATGTTGCAATTTGGAAGCTGCTTTATTGTCTATTAGACTTAAACTTTGGGAAACAACACAACATGTACAGCTAAGTAACTTTGGGCCACAGCTGACACACATTTAACGTACTCTTTATAAGAGCACAGTCAATATTTGATTTGGCAAGGCTTTACTTTGTGCACAAGGTTACACATGTCTAACACACAGCACACTCAAGCTTGTTAGAGCCTAAAATCTTATGTAGCCTTTATTTTATTAACATGTATTTTAGATGCAAGTCAGAAAACTTGATACTGTTAAATAAACATTGTGAGTTTATCAAACAGGAGTTCCTCCAGTATTTAGTTTGGTTTGGTTGGTTAGACATCCCTCTCTTTGATATTAGTATTATTTACGAGTCAGCAAACCCCAGTCACGCACACTACAGTATATGTTTCAGCAAAACTCCCACTCACTGTTGAGGTACTTGGAGTTTTGTGATGGGCGGGTCATGTTCAAATACACATCATAAGTTGCATTGTTTTTATTTTTCCCACAGTAATGCGGAGAAAGAGAATCTGAACTCAGCAGTCTGCTCTCCAAGAACGGTAGGCATATGTGTTAGAAAACAAACTGTTTCAGTTTTTCTCTTTTTACAGCGATATCAGAGCTGTTCTAACTTTTTTTTTTTTTTTTTTTAAAGCCAAGGCACAACCCGTTCAACCGTGCTTCCCTCATTGTTGTGGAATCACCTGAAAATACAGAGGTGTCATCAAAGAGACGAGACCAGGAGTCCTCAGAGACAGGTGTGAATCAACATGTCAAGCAGACATACGCATCTGTAAGGCACATGATAGTGATAGTAGTGCAGTATAAGATCCGTGATGGCACAATGTCATCAGTGCATCAGACTGACCCTATCATGTTTTTCTGTTTCTGTCAGAGCCCGGACGTCCGCTGAAATATCACCCAGCTGGTGAAACCAATCAGACTTCAGGTGGCTCCATCACATCGGAGGGCTCCTCTGTAGGTTTTAGGCCTGTGCCCAAGAAGAGGACATTTCTCTCAAGACGAGCATGCAGCCAGTCAGAAAGCAATGGTTCAGACCCTCAGGTAGGGTCAATGGGGATCGTCCCTGCCCCAAGACGGAGCCTCCAGCGGGGATCTAGTGGAAGCTCAAACCAGTCCTACCTGAAGGGCCTAGATGAAGTGCCCCAGAAAGGTGCAGCTGCAGTTTCTAATCAAGTTTCTCAGTCTGCTCAGCCATCAAACTCTGCAGATGAAAACCCCTGGCAGCCACAAGTTTTGTCTAATTCTAGTCTGGAGAGAGACAGAAACCCATCCTCTATAACCAGAGACAGGTCATTGGAAAATACCTCTTACAACTCTTACCCAGTATCCTCAATTAAACTCCCTCATCCCTCTACTGCTACTCATGACGTGAGCAATTTTAGACCAGCCACGTACACCAGAGCCGACACATCAGTCGACAGAGAGATCCCACAGAAGAGTGAAGACAGAGACAAACAGACCCAAAGAGAACATGCAGTGGAGAACACTGTCACCCTACCCAACATCAGCATTCAGGATTCAGACTTCAGCAGCAGTGTGGGAACAGCAATGAGGCAGGAGGAGCTGAGTTTGACCCACAGCACTGTGGGTAAGTTCAGTAACAAGAAGTACCTCTCCTTAGTTAATTGTATGTTTTAGCCACAGTTTTAATGCCAACTGAGGCAGTGCTTCCTAATAATTTTGGCATATGGAGCCTGAAAATGAAGGAATGGCTACCTGTTTTGACTTGGAAGCAGTTCAACCTATAACAGTGATATTTTCAACTTCTTTCGTTTGAAGGCCTTAGGAGATGACAGTATGCAGTGTTTCACAAAAAACAAATATTAATATAAAATATATAAATATATTTGAGAAATTCAAAAAAGGAGTGACAAAATTGACAGATTTGTGTTCTCTCTTCTTCATTTAGTTATCTGGTGACTTTTATGTATAAATAAATGAATGAATGAATGAATGAGTTTGAATGTGAAAGGTCATTGCATTTAGGTAGGCACCCAATAAAAAAGGTCCCATAAATGTCAATACCTATTTAGGAAAAGCTACAATTGAATGAGATTAGTGAAAAAATACTTAATTCATTTTCTAGTTGAGAGATGAAGCAAACTTGCAGCAGGTGGTAGTTTCTTATTATATTCAGAAATGTATTTAATTCACTCTCCATACCTTTGTTTACAGATGCAGATCCTCCAATATCTTACAATCTCAACTTCATTGATAAGTCTGTACAGGAAGCACAGAAGAAATCAAACCAGACACATGTGTTCAAATTATCCACTCAGACTTGCAGCCCTGCTGGTGATGAGGAGGACTCCATTTCGAAGGTGCTGGACTGGTTCAATCGCAGCACAGGCAACGATGATTGGCTAAATGCAGGAGATGTAACCAAGGCCGCAAAGAGCTCTGACAGATATCAGGTAGAAACTAACACATTAAGAAGTGAAGATTCATTAAGAAAAGGTGAAGGGGATATTATAAATGATAGAAAGAAGGAAACACTAGAAACAAAGAGAAGTCCCTTACAAAAGCAGACTCATGAGTCTAAAGAGTTAAAAGCAACCGACAGAGCAGAAAACAAGGAGCCGACAGAAACACAAGAAGATGTGAAGAAGGATATCAGAGAAAGAATGCGGTCACAGGAAGTGAAAGATAAAGAAGAGGAAAGCGAACCACCAACAATCTCTCATCTGAAGTCATTCTGGGAGAAAAGCAATGCAGGTCCTAAAATACTTATCAGTAAATCAAACTCAACAGGCAACAAAGAACAGAAAGCTGCTCAGCTCTCAGTGGGGAAAGAGGAGGAGAAAGCGAATAAACCGAATAGAGTGACTGATACACCCTCCACTCCTAGAATATACAATGGGAAGGGAATCTATGATAAGTACGACCCAAATGATGGGGGTGAAAGAGAAGAACAGCCAGTTGTCAGTCTACAGAAAGATATCGGGGACAGTGAACGTGTTAATGTAAATAATAACCAGCTCTTACACAGTGTCCACATGGGGACACAACAGATTCCTGTAAGTCAAAGGAGCAATAATGACCAAACATACAGCATAGATTATTTAAAGTTACCAGCTAGTCCCCAAGTAGCTGACAGAAGAGGTTCAGAGACTGAAATCTTAAGTGTTACCAGACTCAGTCCACAGCGACAGACACCCAACCAGTCCAAACTGAGTCCAGAGTCTGAGAGCATCTCTGCAGTCAAACCAAATCCACAACCTGACAGTATTTTCCAGTCTAGAGAAACCTCACTGCAGGAAGAGCTGTCAAAGTCTAGTCCTGTGTCTCAGCTGGATACAGATCTCCAAACAAGGGACAATCCAGACTCTGAGAAGCTGTCCAAAAATAGCCCGAATGTGGACTGCAAGCAAGATGGGAATGATATACAAATCACCCCTAAAATAGAACTGCGCAGAGGTTCAGTTGATGAATTTAGGATGAAGGACAGTGAGGACAAAAATGTGCAATCAAGCACGTCTCCTAAAAGAAAAGAGGATGCATCTAGTAAAGACAGAACTAACAGTCCCCATTTACATAGAAAGGGTGTTCCTCATCAGGAAAGCACTGCAGAGAGGATAAAGCAGCTCAAATCTTTCTGGGAGCAGGAGAGGAACAAGCCAATGTTTTATACCGGTAAGCCGAAAGCTCTTGGGGATGGTAAAGTCGGTCGTGGTGCCAACCTGGCAAAGCTGAATAAAAGATTTACAAAGTCAGAATACGACCTGAGGTCAATTGGAAATGATTCAGGCAGTGATGACGAAGACTCTGATAGAAATCACCCCAATTTTAATTTCAATCAGAGAATGGAAAAGTCGTCCCCAAGTCTCGGCACAAGCCGAAAACAATTTAACACTCTACGCGAGTTCTGGGACGAGGCTACTTCCGATTCCAGGGGATCATTTTCCTTTGAAAAACCCAAAAGCCCCAAAAGGAAAGAGCAAATAAGTGCCCAGCATCCATCTCAGGAGTTAAAGTTTGGAGACCCTGAGCTTTATCGCTTATCCTCAGCAAAATCACCTCATGACAAAAGATCAGCAAATGACAGCAAAAGCAACTTGTCTAATTATGTGACAGCTGAGTTGGGCCAGCAGAGAGAATCCAAACGGAGTTCAAAAGACTCAAACAGAGAGGAAAAAGCCACAAAACCACAAAGTAATCTGGGAAAAGATAGTCGCTCTCCCAAGAGTAGAAGAGACAGCTTTAGCAATTCAATCGGTCGTGTAAATTCTTTGCGTCGTGCCACCAGCATGTTTGCTCTCAGTGCTCCCGAAGAAAAAGATCAGGGGCAGCTAAAAATTGATGTAAGCCCTGTCCATTCACAGAGCAGGAAGCTGAGTGTAGACTGGATACAGACCAGGAGGCTGAATGCAGAAAAAGGTGCTGGGCCGAGGAGAACATCTGAGGACAGTGAATTTCTGGTTCCACGTGCACGGGCATTTGTTCCCAGAGACTACCGGCATTACCTGGGGATGACAGATAAGACAAGTGTGCACACCTCTCTCGCCCCAGCTGTGAAGGACGAGGGGTCAGAGGGTAAAACCGGGTATGAATTTGACCTTGGGGGGCCAGTGAGGACCAGCACCCCGGTGAGCTCCGAGGAGCGTTACGGCAGGAGGAGCAGCAAGACGAGTCAGCGCCCCCTGTGGACAAACTACAGCAGTTCGGATGCAGGTCAGGAGTCGTCTATGAGCAGCACTTCAGAAACCTGGTCCATGTCGAGGAACAGTTCAAACCGTGAGAACCAACTTCAGTTTGGTTTTTTTGTTTGGTTTTTTTCCCCCCGTTTTTTTTAACAGTGTCACACAAAGACTTGAGTTTGTTTTTACTGTAACTCTAAGATTCAAAAACACAATTTACATCTGCACGATATTCTATCATGATATGCTATAACATAAATGCTATATGTTAAAGCTAGTTTTCAAACTGCAAATTTTCATCCAAACGTCATATATATATATATATATATATATATATATATATATATATATATATCTTTATACATACGATTAAACTTGAATCAAAAAAACTTTAACATTATATATGTATATAACTTTTTTTTAAAATTCTCACATATCAGACAACATATATGCTGCCACTGATGTAATTGGGATAGACCAATATTGGCAGATAATATCTCAGCTCTAGTTTTATTTATCTTGAAGTATTATGATACTGTATATCACAGAATGATATTATAAAATCTGGGTACAAATGAAACAAAAATAGAATAAAAGGTTTGCAAAGCATGAAGTAATTGCTAATAACATCATGAGATCTACATCTCTACCTGACCATTAAACACAAATAATTTTCCTCGTTTGAACAATAATTTTAAGATAGTTCAAGCGTCTGCTGTTTGCATACTCCTGGAGAATTGTGATCACGCTGTTGGATCCAGCAGTATCCTTGGTATCATGTCCGTGTTTCTGTTATCTGTGTTGGCACAAGCAAATCTCTGTAAACACTGAGTGTACCTGCAGTCAGCTGCCCATGTTTAGTTTGTGGGCTGGCCGATACATAGTTATGACTTGACTGTCACCACCCCACTGTTGCTCTAGAGACAGTTTCACCCTAGCTTTCTTTCACAGTAGTACTTTCACAGAAGCAGGGATGATACATATTGGTCATGCACAGTATTAGTATACAAGTTAATGGCTACACGAATTAGAGACTTGTGTCCAATAACATGCAGTATATCAGTAAGGATTTAGACAAAACCAGTTCCTATGTTCTGCTTGAAATACCTGGACATGCACTCGTTTCACTTGTTTTCATTTAATACAGTTTGTGAATTTGTCATTAACTCAATTTACACGGCTTAACTTCAAAATTTGGATATCTCTTTGTGTGTTTTGAGTGCAGGTGTACACACACCAGCTCCGGTGTGACACAGTGTGGTTGAAAATGCCAACCCTCTGCTCTGATGTGAGCAAGTAAAAGATAAACAAGGGTTCAGTGTTCATTGATACACTGTTTGTACAATATCATTATTTATTGCAATTTCAATGGGTCTGAAAACCAAGTCAAGCATGAAAATATGTCACGTCGCCAGCTAACGAATGCAGACAGGACATGCCCGTTATGACAGTAATTACAGTTTTGTTTTCCAACACATAGGTGAAAATGATGATGATAACCAAAACCCTGTTAGGAAAGCATTGCGGCGAGCAGAAGCACGGCCTAAAAATCTGGCTAAAAGTATGGAGGACATCACAACATCCTTATCTCCACGTGAGCATTTTTTTACAACCTCCAAGTCAAATTTTCCCCAAATGAATACATTTTTGGTGACTGTGGTTCCTTTGTATATCTCTCACAGGACAAGAAAGACGACAGGATCCAACTGTTGAGACGAGGCGCAGTAGTGATGGTAAAAATCTGCCTGATTTGTGTCATTACATATATTTGATCAAACATGGTGGTACATTAGTCTGGATTTTGTATCTTTTAGCTTCATCCATCACGACGCCCTCCTCATCCTTATATTCGGATCCAGACCACCTGAAGAAGATGAGCAAATCAGTTCCTTCATTTTTGCAGAAGGAGGTAAAACCATCACTGCATCTTTAAGTCCAGTTGTTCAATGCCTGCTCGGCCTTCCAGTGCACAGAGCTTTCTGTGCTTACTGTCTGTGTTGCAGGATGACGGTAGAGATACTGACTCCACCTGCGAGGACAGTGACCACCAAGGAAGATTAACGATGGGCAGATCAATGACTAACCTCACCAGCTCGTCAGGCATGGCGTCTGTGTCTTCTGTATGTTCACACACAAGCAGCATGACTCACTTATGTATGAGCACACTTCCCACACAAATATTGATCAATCAAACTCCACCACTCATTAGCTTAGTATAAGTAGGTCATTGTTAGGGATTAGTACCAACCCATCATTTGTTTCCATGTTAACAGTGTGTCATTAAACAAACCACAAATTGTTCAATTAACTTTTTTTGTGCTCCTAGCTGAGCGGAAGTGTGATGACTATGTACAGCGGGGACTTTGGGAATGTGGAGGTTCAGGGAAACATCCAGTTCTCCATCAACTATGTGCAGCGGCTCAGAGAGTTCCACATCTTTGTGGCCGAGTGCCGAGACTTGGCTGCAGTCGACCCAAAGAGGGGCCGCTCGGATCCGTGAGTACTGTGCTGATGAAATACACACAGAACAAATTCTAGGATTACCATTTTTATGCTGTTTGGATTCAATTCGTTGATACGTCAAGAACTGATGAAATACACACATATACTCTACTAAGGCTCGTAAGCATCACATCAAAGGCAGGAGGCGAAAGCGAAAGCTGCTTGCTCATAACATAAGTATTTTTTATTCTATATGTGTGGAAAACATATTTTCTCAATTAGCTCCCAATGAATGATAATGTTGACCTCTAACTGCTGGATGTGTAAATAAGTGACTGTTTGCTAAAAGGTTCACTATATCAATACAAAAGATGATGATATGTTGGTGTCGTGTTCACAACTAGTCTCTGCTGCCCCCAAGAGGCCAAAAAAAATCTGTTAACGCAGGTTTAAGGTGTAAATAAAATTGCTTCATTAAAATTGTGTTTTGTTTTGCTTTTAAAGGTATGTTAAAAGCTACCTGGTTCCTGACAAAGCTAACCTCGGGAAAAGGAAAACATCTGTAAAAAAGAAGACACTGAATCCAACCTTCAACGAGATCCTCAGAGTAAGAGCACACAGATATTATGCCAGTAGCGCTAAACATACACAGACACTTTCCCACACTGTAATGTTTAATACTTGGCATGCCTGACAATCAGCAAACAAAAGCAGCTCGCTCCTCTCCGTCCCTGCAGTATCGTGTTCGCATGGAGTACCTCAGAACCCAGACGCTCATTCTCTCCGTTTGGCATAATGACACCTTTGGAAGGAACAGTTTCCTGGGCGAGGTAGATGTGGACCTCTCCAAGTGGGACTTTGACCACACCCAGATGAACGACTTAGCCCTGAAAGCCAGGGTAAGGAAAAACAAAACAAAACAAAGCACACACACAGGCTCCTTTATTGGCAGTAGTTGTTTTCTCATCAAATAACAGTAGGTTATTTAAGAATATTGTCAGTCTGCTCATTTCCCTGGAGTCTGTTTGAGCTTGCAATATCACATGCTCTGTAGTTGTAGTTGTAGTTGTATAAGCTGTGTGCAAAGAAATTTGGGATCGTCATGATGGATTTTGGATGAACTGTTTATGTAATGTATACTCTCTCTGTATATTTCAGACAGCAACCACTCTAGCACCCTCAAATGGGCGAGGAGAAATGAGACTAGCCATACGTTTCCTGCCGCAGATCATTCACAGTGAAGGTCTGAATATAAACTGCTGTATTTAAAGGCCTTGTTATATATTCCAAAAAGATCCACCAAGGTATATAAGATGGTTGTCTGTCATTTGTTCTTCAAAGGATTAGCCAAGGAGGTACCAAGCACCGGAGAGGTTCACATTTGGGTGAAAGAATGCAAGAACCTGCCTCTAATCAGGGCTGCCATTGACCCATTTGTTAAGTGGTATGCACAAAATATCCTGCATGAGTAAGGATGACAATGAAAGTGTTCTGCTTCACTGTATCAATCTGTTTCCTTTTCCCCCTTATCTCAAGCTTTGTGCTACCAGACACGAGCAGGAAGAGTCGTCAGAAGACACGTGTGCTTCGGAGGACGGTGGATCCAGTGTTTAACCACACAATGGTGTACGATGGTATCAGAGAAGCCGATCTAAATGAAGTCTGCGTAGAGCTCACGGTGTGGGACCGAGACAGACTAGCCAGCAACCTGCTGGGGGGCCTAAGGCTCGGAGCTGGAACAGGTAAAAAATGACAGGAAGCATTTGTTAATATATAAATCTACAACTATAACTCCTTTAACGTTAGTTATCACTTAAAATATATGAAGGGAAACTAGGGGTATGGGATGTCATTCCCCTCCTGTAAAATTATAAACGTGAATAATAAAAAGTTGAAAAAACAACAACTATAATTCCTATATAAATAGGATAAAATATATTTTTATAATTGTATTATAGGGTCTTATAAGATACTTATTAATGTACTGCTTATAAATGCTAAATAGGGGTACTTAAAGTGTTACCCAGATGTAAAACTGCTCTCACATTTATATAAGGGGGTATATGTCTAAAAGGGACTTTATTCTCCATTTATAACTCACTGTTTGGAGATTTTTACATAGACAAATACATCCAATCAATCAATCTTTAATTGTATAGCGCCAAATCACAACAAAGTCATCTCAAGGCACTTTACACATAGAGCAGGTCTAAACCGTACTCGTCAGGTTTAATTTTAAAGAGACATAACATTTCCACATGAGCAAGCATTTGGCGACAGTGGCAAGAAAAAACTAAATTTTAACGTGAAGAAACCTCAGGCAGAACCAGGCTCAACCAGTTGGGGTAGAGAGGAGAGAGGAAGGATAGGAGAGAGAAGCACATTGAAAATCAACATTGAAGTTAGAAGGTCCGGGACAGGAATCTATCATCCTGACGATACAGTATAGCTAATAATTCTCAGTAGAAATTCTGACAATACAACAAAACATTATAGGGTCTGTTAAATGAATTGTGAATGATTTTGGAGACTGCCTGTGTTGTCCAAGAAACTGACTCATACAAGCACAAAAAGCTTCAGAGGAGACATTTAATCAAACATCTAGACCTGCATGTGTCCACTGGCTGTAAACAATTCTGGTTGTGCAAGGAGAAATGTCAGTCCTTATTTACACACTCATATCTCAATCACTTAGATTTTTACACCTTACAGCATGAGTGGCTGAGCATGTTTTTACATTGTGCATGTGTAGGAAGATTTAAGCTGTTACAGCTTTAAATCTGTGACAACTGTTGGTTTGATGTTTACATGCACTTTGTTTTTTTCTTTTATGTTCAGCGGCTGCTACAGTGGAAGATGTCACTGCTTCACCGCTCACTCTAACTGGCCCACAATAACCCACAATAGTCTAAAAAGCATAAAACTGTAAATTGTTGTGTAGAAACCAAAGTGAAAATAAATAGCAGTTATGTCTCAAATTAGCCATTTTAAAGTTTGAACTGAATTTCAGACTTGTATACAACAGCAGCAAAGTGAAGTAATAAAGAACAAAGATTATAAATCAATAGATATGTTTCCAATCCTTGTATTTTTCTGTGTGTCTCTGTAGGCAAAAGTTATGATGCGCTGGTGGACTGGATGGACTCTACTCCCTATGAGGTGGCCCTATGGGATCGCATGATGGCTTCTCCAAATGAATGGGTGGAGGACGTGCTCCCGCTAAGAATACTGAACTCTGCCAAAACTGCTTTCAAATAAGTAAAAGCTTACCACACTGGTATACATACAGCAAACATAATATATTCTGAAGAGGTTAAATTCTGTCCAAAAAAGCTTTGTAAGGATTTTAAAAGTCAGACAAAAAATAGTCACTGGATTGAAAAATTGTAATAAACCATGTTGCTGTAATTTTACAGCAGCTTATGGTGCCACCTAACAAAGACATTTTCTAAAGATAATGGCTTGATGAGCACTTTGGGGTCTCTCAACATTTTTGTTAAAACTCCTCACATGCACAAGGACAAGGGGAAAATAAGTTGAAATCCAAATGGTCGACACAAACACCTCTGGAGAGTGAGTTGTCGAATAACTTAAATAAATCCAGATCCTGGAACAACTGTGAGTACTGAAAGTCTTTATTCAGGAGGGTAAAAAGAAATTGAAGACACCTACTGGAACATGACATCTTTTGCATTTGTCATGGTGTTTAACCCAGAATGTTAAAGGGCAGCGTAATGAGAAAAGCATTTGGACTTTACTTGAAGGGAACGTGTGCCAGTGCCTCTGGTCAGGGGCAGTGACAGGAGTATTAACCTTAGCATACACGTCTGTGATGGTGGGAGGGAACCGGAGAACCTGGTGGAAACCCACACAAAAACGGGGAGATCATGCAAAATCAAAAACACAAAGGACCTGGGACAGCTGGGGTTCAAACCCAGGACCTTCTTACTCTGAGATAGCAGTGCTAACCACTGAGCCAATGTGCAGCCCTTATATACTTTTATGATGTTGGATATGTATTTTTAACATGGTCAAAGTTCCAAAACTTGAGGTTAACATATGTGGAAATGTTCTTTCAACATGTTTCATTTGCAATGGTCCTTTGTAACTAAGATTGTTGCTAAGGTGTTTCCATCTGTTGTTTGCGTTGTTCCATCTCATGTAAGGATGTATTTGAGAAGTTGATATTTCTAGTAAAGAACAAGTAAAAGTAGTGAAATCTGACTACTACTGCCAGAAGTTGGCTGAGATGCAACTTCTGGCAGCTAACCACTCAGAAAAGGGGGCTCACAGAGACAGGAGCTAGAAAAGGCCTGTTTCAGACAGAGGGTGAACTGAGGGGCTGCATCCTTTGAAGCTATATCCGCCTGTCAACAGGTGTCCTCATTGTAATCTATACAACAATATACATCCATCACACTACAATAAAAACATTAAGAAACTGACTTACATATCCAAAGGTTTTTATAATATTTACACAAAGCATTATCTTGATTACTTTGCTCTATACGCCTCGCTTCTGTTCTTTTTATAGAGATAATTATGTTTGAGCCGAACCATTAGTGTTTTTAATTACATCTTGCATTCTTGAATAAAGGCTTTTATTATAATAGAATCCGAAGTCATGCTCTTCTCGCTATCCAGAGATGTAAATGATTACTTGCCCCTAATGTGCAGCACACGTCTTTACTTCCTGAATATCCCTTAATTATTTTAATTCAGTGTTTTTCACTTGGCCAAACATCACAAATATGTTGGCAAACAATAAAAATGTGCTGCAGCATTCATAGTAAGCATGTATGCATGTTTTTATATTCGCAATGCTGTCCATTTACACAATTTCACAATGTACAAAGTGTCTCAAGTTATGTTTCTTAAATTTCCATCACAATGTTGAAATATTCAGTGCACTTTTCTTGGAAATAGAAAAGAAACACGCTGTAACTGTACACTTGAATCAAGTCCTTCATCAGAGCATGTTACAGAAGAACAGTTTAACCTGTACATTTCAATTTCTGTGAGAGGGTGTTCCTTTTGGATTTTAGCACTTTTCATTTAAGGATTTTTTAATGTTAATAAAGACCTCAACTAACGATTATTTTCTCAAGTCATTTTTTAAGTGTATAAAATATAATGAAATAGTGCCTGTCACAATTTCCAGACCCCAAAGTAACATTTTCAAACATCCTCACATTTGAGAGGCTGGAGACAGCTAATGTTTGGCATTTTTGCTTGAAAAATTACTGTAACAATTGATCTATTACCAAAATAGTTCCCAATAAATGTTTTTCGATTTACTAATCTATTAATTAATCGTTTAAACGTTGCAGCCAGAATGTTTATTGTTTTTCTTTTTTTTTCTAGAAAAATGTTGAAGTTTTATACCTCCTATAACTCTGACATGTCCTCTGTTAAGTAATATTAAGACACTGTGTTATGTATTTTTCATTGCACTATACCTTTAAAATAAACCATAGGATTATGTTCTGTATTTATTGTATGTCACCTCGAACTGTCTTTACAGCCTTTTATTCACTAAGCGGTTGTATGTATCCTCTGAAAACTTTGCTTTTCAGACTAACACTTGTTTGGACAGTATTTTTATAAACTTTATTGATTTGACAGCATATCTGAGATGTGAGAAACTATTGCACTTACAGTACAGTATATTAACCACAAGTGGGATTAAACAAATTATATGCAAAATAACTTTCACATGGCTTTTCTTTTAAATTATTGTTTAAATTAAAGATAAATGGCAGGTGAATTTCAAGGTCATTATGGATTTTGGAGGGAAAGTGGCTGCTCCAGATTAAAGTTTTTCTACTGGATGAATTGACTCAAAATTTTGTTCAAAGGTTTGTGGTTATTATCTGGGAACCATGAATATCTAAACAAAATGCCATGGCAAATCATCAAATAGTTTGTGATAGTGTACACCAAAGTGGTCAACTAATTCCCATTCCCATATGGGATCCATTGCCCACTGAAATGTTATAAGTATTAGAAGCCTTTGGACAAGATTAGTGACAGGGGACCTTTTTGTCTATTGTTGTAACTCCGTCCCTCTCACAAGGAATGCCTTTCAACATCCTTGAACCTTGATACAGTTTCTCCCTCATGATTACTGCTGTTAAGTCAAATACACACACGCTTGAGGGGTAGTTTACACATTTTCTATTTGTTAAAACACCAATAACACTACATTTTGAGGATGCTGATTTCAGTTTTCAGTGTAGTTAGTGATGAAAATACTAGTGATGGCTTTTAGGTTTTGGTTTGTTTAGTGGTGGATATTACCAAATAAATATGTAATTAATCAAATCATTTAAAAGACAATGACACCCAGATAACCTGAAGCTTTTGAGGCCTCTGAAGGCCGCCACGACAAACTCAAACACAGTCTTGTTTATATGGTACAGCATATTAACTTTGTTAGCCATCAAATTATATATTTAATGTCATTTAAATTAAAAAAAATAAGTTTAGTATATAACCTGACTTATAACATATTTTTCTGATTCAGTCTGTTCAGCCATAAGAGAAGGTCAAAAGTAAGAGTTTAATTGTGTGTTTTATCAAATAATAAAGCATATGTACATTCTTCATTATTCTCACTTTAAACAGTTTTAAAGTGTACCCTCTCTGAATGATTACAATGGTTCGTGAAATACTTCATAATGGCAACATGATTAAAGCTAACATGTTATAATACACAATTATTGTACAGATTATGTGCCCTCATCTCATCATTAATGCACTGTTGTTTGATTCTAATGATTACTATGTTTCAAGTCTGACCACCTTGTTATAATGTTTGTGAAATGGAAAAGCTACAAAGTAGTATGACAGTATGATGTGTCTGACTAGTGTTTTACTATCTCTGCAGTTTAATGGCTTTAGGTCGGGAGAGATGCGGAGGGGCTCCACTCTCAGTCAGAGGATGTTACTGGATGATTGTTTTTTTCTGTCTGATGTACAACACGAAGTAAACAGCCATGGCAACAAGGAGAATAGTTAGGATGACGATGCAGACAATTACAGCCACTACAGGGCTGCTGTAGCTGCTCTCAGATGGCAAACCTGTGTGAATAGGGAAGAAGCATTAAGATAAATAAATGCATTAAAATATCAGACAAATGATACTTGGGTATGGGTATATTATTAAATGTTACTAATTACACACTCTTCACACTAAGACATTACAGTGTATTTACTCAGATACACACACATACACACACAGTGACAAACACATCAGATGTAATGAAGATTCCTACCGTAAGAAGTTGCGTAAGTTTGAGCATCTCCTGAAAAATTTAACCAAGACTACAGTCAAAATCGACAAGATTCTGTTTTTGTAGTATTACTGATAAAATGAACTGATAAGATCAATACTGCTTTCACATCTAAGAGTGAAGTCAGTTTTCTCATTTATCCTTTGGCAAGAAGCAAATGGGTGAATTTCTGAAAATCTCACAACTATTTGTTTTTACATGCTATATATATAAGTGAGTACCACAAAAAAGATGGCCATTATAATAACAGTTATAATGGATTTAAATATTTAAAAAAGACAAATCCTGAATATTACTATATTTTACACATTTCAACCTTTTGTCATCATGTAAAAAGTCATTCTGATTAGATGAAAGTCTATCTTTTTATGTGTTATGTTGCCTGAATGCTGTACCAGTGCTCTGTTTGCCCACAACTATGGCAGGCGAGCTGACTGTAGCGTTGGCCAACACATCCAGGGCTTCTCTCTTTCTCCGACTTTGGGAACTTGAACAATCCTGTTCAAAATTTGAAAAAAGACATTCAAAACTCTGCTACAGGATGTACCTGTTTGTGACCAATCAAAATGATATATCTGTCTAGACTCACAGGCATTAGTGTGCTACACGTGGACACCTCACAGAGCCTGGTGACACAGTGCAGGTAGAAAGTGGAAACCGTCAGATTTTTGTGCTCCACAAATCTGAAGGCCTCAAAGGAGAAGTGCGCTTTCTGAGACGCCCCATTGAGATCCACCTTAGTCTGTGCATCACGTGTACACCTTGAGTAAAAAAGAGACAGGTCATGTGACTGCACATGGGGAAGTATGATTAATTAGTTTGGAGGTGAGTGTCAGATCAAGTACTACATTAGACTCACCCTACAAAAAGGTCATAATAGGTGTTGAGTGTAGGATATGGACTTGTTGTTGCATAGCATCTGTCCAGCAGAACATTGAACCTTTAAGGACAGAAAATTACATTTTAAGTGTGTTTTCTATTAATGTAATGAATGGAAAACTGGAAACTGTAAAAACATAGTTACCTTTCTGTTAGATTGGTCGCTTTAACTGCCACATAAATCTTAGTCTTCAGGTTGAGTCCTGTTGGTGGAACAGTCATCATCTCTAAGTAGTCTTGATCCTGTTCCACAGAAAAGTAAGAACAGAAAAAAGTTATAAAATCTTACACTCTATGTACAATTTTATAAGCTAGAGCAAGTCTTACTTGGTAGAGCTGCATGCTCAGTGTGCTGACGAAACTCCCATTATTGTCTCGTATGGCAAGACTCACACCAGATCTGTGTGGAATGAAAAGAAAGCCATAATATGTATGAGAAATTATAATAAATCAAAATGTAGTGGTCCTTTCATGTACAAGTGCAGGTGCTGTCATGGGTGTCACATGGCATGCTCACACGCCCAGCTGAGTGTTGTTCAGGAGATACTGCATCGGGTAGAGGCAGGAGAACTTGTACAGGATCTCCGGGCGGTAGGTGATCACACCCGCAGAGGGGTCTATAGAAGTAATGCTACCAGAGATGTTGACAAACTGGACATTTGAGAAGTCGGAAAACACTCCAGTCCCAACTTGGGTAATTATCTATCAAAAAACAAACATATATGTAATAGTTTAGATTTATCCTGAAATGTAATGTTTGATGCATGCATTCAAAGTATTATGACATGGTTTTTATGTTATGCTAAAACAAATCAATTTATTTACACTTTGGAAATTAAAGCAATTGTTGCACACCTTAAAGTTATTTTCGCAGACAGAGTTAGAACTTCCATTAATGGGGAAACTGAATCTTAGGACTGGTGGGTTAACGCTCCAGTCAGGAGTCCCAAAACACTCAGGTTTGTTAAACTGATTGTTGAGGACCATCAGGGACTCATTGTAAAGTGCTTGGTACACCGGGCAAATGTAGATGCTTAGGTCCATATGCTCAGTGCCGCAGACCACAGTGATGTCCGAGTTTTCTGGGAGAGATTAAAAAAGGGGAGGATATTGATCAAACTGCAATTGAAGTGTGAATAAATAGAACATGCCAAAGGAAATGCCACAAACCTGGATCTCTGTTTGTATCACTAGTAATGCAAGCATCTGGTATCTGTGCCTCAGTTCTCAAAATTAGGCCAAGCTGGCACACCAGGATGACCAGCCACATTGTTCCGGGCCTGTGACAAAACATCAAAACAATAGGAAACCAAAGAATTCCCCATGTTCTTTAGCAGGACGGGGCTTTGAAAGAAAACTTTTCAAAAAAGGCCACATTTTTGACATCACAGAATAAAGATCAACCTTCCTGTCCACGAGTGAAAAGCCTACAAAGGTAACAGGGTTTATTAAGC
This sequence comes from Scomber scombrus, assembly GCF_963691925.1. Taxonomy (NCBI): domain Eukaryota; kingdom Metazoa; phylum Chordata; class Actinopteri; order Scombriformes; family Scombridae; genus Scomber; species Scomber scombrus. The sequence goes on from NC_084974.1 coordinate 16,966,177, forward strand.
CCATTATGTAACATACAGAGAGTAGCCACTTAAAAGAATAAGGAAAGATGGATTTCTATCTGGACTATGTCACAAGTTATATCTAACTATACCTATATATCATTTTCACCAGGAAAAAGACATGAAATTCCTACAATAGTAACATTCAGATGTATCAAGATTGAATCAAGAGATGGGAAATGTATGTGCTTCCTCATAATCTCAACATATCTTGCATATTGAAATTGGCATTACCGATTTAAATGCCACCCCAAACAATCCAAAAAGAAAATCACTGTATCTGTAAAATGTAAAATGTTTTTGTAGTAAAAACATTCAAAAATAATGTTTCTAATGAATATATTTACATTAGTATATAGTTTTTGTTTTTTTACAGTACATTATAAATAAATATTGAATACTACAAGGGAAAGCAAGGGACTCACCTGTAAGTCTTCATTTTGTGTCTTGCTATCGGCTACCAGAGCTCTCCATTTATACTGTCCCCTAAAGGGGCGTGTGAGGGAACATCTCTGACAATAGTGTAACCTGAGCTGGTTTTTTAAATTTTTATTTTTCGCAGAATTACATACAGTACATTCAATTTGAATAACAATTCATCTAAAATAACTTGTTTTTTCACACAGCTTGGCATGTCAGCTGGCCTCAGTTGACCGTCTGTTGATTGTAACCTCTCTGTTTTTTCTTTAAGGCATCATGAGCAGCACTGTCAGCTGTCACGTACTGTGGCAATTTACTGCTGTGGGTTGACTGTGTGTGACAACAGTTAATGTTATAAGAAAGTAAAGTAATTTGGTGAAAACAAAGGTGATAATATCTTAATCAGCGGCTATGATTACTATATGATGTGTTGTTTTAACTTAAGGTATTCATCAAATGAACTAATCCTATCAATCACAAATCGATACATTTTCTGTGTTCAAATGTTCACATTTAATCTTGTATTAAAGATTTATGAGTCATATTTGAAACAATTAAACTTCATGCTATATGTCTACAGCTTGGGTTGATTATTAATTTGATGTTATTGATCTCAGCAGTGATTTTACTTTAGCTTGTCCAAATACTCCATAAGGTTAGACAGAAAACTTCACTACAAAAGCTTGATATTTAAAGACAGACACAGGAAACTGAACCTGGGCACTTTGTGTTCATGAATGAGTTTAAGTTTAAGTTATTTAAGTAATAACAAATAATCTGATGTGAAAATGGTGTAGATGAAACTGTGTATTCCAGAGTTTAATTATATCATGTATTGGAATAGGAACAGGAATATTCAAATCTGCCAGAAGCACATTGAAAGCAGTCAGATTTAAACTTCCAGTAATGCATTAGAAGTCATCTCACAGTTAGAACAAGATATACAGTAACTTCACGTGCTGGGTAGTACAACATTAATGGCTTACAATGATGTTATGCAATGGAAAAACACTTGATTGCTGTCTTGGTTTATGGGCAGGGAAAGTGTTTCATATGAAACTATATTGTACACATTACAATGTTTTATTTTTCATAAGCCCATGAAAGAGCAGGATCAGTGATCTGACCACAAGCTTCCTTTTTGGAGATCTTCTGATGTGATAAAAGTGTCATTATTGTTGTTCAAGAGTGTGAGTTTTTTCTTGCAAGGCCTTAGGCTGTAAACTGTAAATAGAAAATCTCTGTGTTTTTTTGTACAGTCTACAAATAATAGACACACCTATCTGAGACACGAAAGGGACTTCTAACTTTCCCGGTCCCTGAAGAACATCACAATAGACCTAGAGGATACCGCCTGAAAAAGTTGCCTGTTGGATTACTGGAGACGTATCCAATGTCAAATGCCAGTTTTAATCTCTTTTGTTGTCTAAATAAGCATTTGTCTGCAAGCCATGCCATTAGTGTTACTGAGGGCACATTTCATCAAAACTTGGACCCAAAAGCCACAAGTCTGGTCACCTTTGGGATATACTCACACGAACAGGGTACAGTGCTGTGGCAGATTTAGGTCAGGACCCATAATCAAAAACACCATTGAACTGTATAAAAAGGGAGTTTATACAGAGAGTGTTTACTTAAAAGTACAGTTCACACAAATGTAGTCCCATTTTCTCTTGAGTCTCAACTTGAGTCTGTATACTGAAGACCAAAACTTAAAGCTGAACTTTAAATTAACTTCAATAAGCCCATCGCTGTGAGCTTTTCTTGAATGCAGGGATTATAGTGGCTGGATGATTTTAGCTTACTACTGATAAACTAAATGGACAAAAGTATTGGGAAACCTGGCCATTACACCAACAGGAGCTTTTATCACATCCCATTCTAAATCCATAGGCACTAATATGGAGTTGCTCCCCCCTTTGCAGCTATAACAGCTTCCACTCTTATGGGAAGGCTTTCTACAAGATTTTGGAGCGTGACTGTGGGAGTTTTTTGCACATTCATCCTTAAGAGCATTTTTGTCGTCAGGCACTGATGTTGGACGAGAAGGTCTGGATCGCAATGTCCATTCCAATTCATCCCAAAGGTGTTTGACGGCATTGAGGTCAGGGCTCTCAGGGGGCAATGGAAGTTTTTCCACACCAAACTCACTGTGCCCCCAGTGCTTTATGCAGTGCTTTGTGCCCCAGTGCTTTATGCACTGGGGCACAGTCATGCTGGAACAGAAAAGGGCCCTCCTCGAATTGTTCCCACAAAATTGGAAACATAGAATTGTCCAAAATATCTCGGTATGCTGGAGCAATAACACTTCCCTTACACTGGAAATAAGGGGCCTAGCCCAACACCAAGTCAGGAAGGTAATGTTCTCCTGGCATGTGCCAAACCCAGACTCGTCCATCAGGCAGACATAGAAGTGTGATTCGTCACTCCACAGAAAAGGTTTCCACTGCTCCAGAGTCCAGTGGCAGCGCGCTTTACACCACTCCATCCAACACTTGGCATTGTGCTTGGTGATGTAAGGCTTGCATGCAGCTGCTCAGCCATGGAAACCCATTCCATGAAGCTTGCACAGTTTTTGTGTTGATGTAAATGTTAGAGGAAGTTTGGAACTCTTCAGTTATTGAGTTCACATAACGTCGTGACTTTTACGCCTGTACGTTGACCCTGCTCTGTCACTTTCTGGCTGAGTTGCGGTTATTCCTAAATTCTTTCACTTTTCAATAATGCCACTTACAGTTAACTGTGGAATATCTAGCAGGGAAAAACTTCACAAACTGACTTATTACAAAGGTGGCATGCTATAACAGTACTCTTGAATTCACTGAGCTCATCAGAACGACTCATTCTATCACAAATGTTTGTATATGAAGCTTGCATGGCTACATGCTTGATTTCATACATCTGTGGCAATGGGTCGGAATGAAACACCTGAATTCAATGATTAAGAGTTGTGTCCCAATACTTTTGTCTATATAGTGTATATCAGTGTCTGTGCAATGGCTAATTGGCCAATAATAACAAGACATTGTATTACAGGAATTCCAAAGACATGTTTGAGGTCATTTAGAAACAGTGTCACCATTACACAGTTTTTCAGAGCACTTTCAAGTTTATTTTTCTACTGTAAAATGTTCGGCTCAGTAGATATCTCCATCAATTCTGTAAAAGCCAATGTTAAGGGAGTAGGGAAATACAATCATTAGCTTCTGGTAGAGAAGATTAATGTATGATGAATATATGTTGCTTGTGATTGTTTATGATATATCTTTATGTTGAAAAAGTTGTCAACATACTAACAATGGATTCCTACTAGTAGCTGAAAAGGAAGTGCTAAATATAAATAATATGGCACAGGACAGTTGAGGAAAAGACCCAACTATCCATGTCTTACTTGGTGAGTTCAACTTAAACTTCATCATCACCACCCAAAACTACAAACCAAAAAAATCTAAGCCAGAGGTTTTCAAAGTGGGGAGCGGTCCTCCCCAGTGGAGCTCCAAACTGTGTCAGGGGAGACTCAATTAAAAAAACATTACATTAGTTAGTTATCAAAAGGAGATCATGTAGAAACACCTAAATGTGTGTGATTTGGTTAAACAGATCAGTTCAAAGATACAGTAGTTTTGGGGAATTTTACTATTTTCCCAGGGTCAGACACAAGTTAATGCCTTAGGACACATGTTTATATATTTGGTGTAATGTAAATGAAACTAAGCAAGTTAGCTGAGGGGGTGGTGAGGGGGCACTTTTTTCCAAGCTTAGCCTGAGGGAAGCCGACAGTCTCAGACTTTGAAAACCCTCGATCGAAGCTCAAAGGTCCACTTCCTGGTTTTTGGAGCTTTCACTTGCATCTCAAGCACTTGTTAAGAAAATGGAGATGGCTCAGGTGTCATTGCACGATCAAATTTATGGTCCAAGGTTGGTGTTTGATGAGATTCCGGGCAACCCCTGATTGCTAAATGAAGTCTGTGAGATGTAGTCGAGCTCTGAAAGCAAGTGGACCTTTAACCATAGATTTGTGGTTATATATACTGCTCGCAAGGTTAAAAAAACTTGTGTGCACAAATTTGACTTTAACTTAAACATAACACACACAATACAGATTAACAAACCCTTTTAATGAAGCATTTAACACAGGTTTTTGCATGCACATCCATGTTTGTTAAACCTTTACAGTTCTCAGTTTATTCTCAGCATATACAGTAATGGCTCCCTCCATATACAGTATCCATTAGACTCGCAGGGTTGTGTTTGGATATTGAGCTTTATCACGTGCACTCCTTACACTTCACAATGCTGCAAAGGTCGATGTACACAACACTCTCATGTGTCCTTGAATGACATTTCAAGAAATTTGAGCTATAATAGGCATCATATAGCCTCAATGGGAACAAAAGTGTGTTTGGATGTTTGGATGATGAAACATGAATGGTGATCATGTATGTCTCGGGGGACAAAACAAGTGTCTCTTGAACAAGTATGACACTAAAGGCAGTTCAATGTGCATCCACTAAGAGGGCTCTTAAGAATATTTCAGAAACAAAAAATACAGTTCACTAACAGCCAAAATGACATAATGCAAAGGCCACAGTGAACAAACAATGCTTTGATTAAGTCTGATGTTTCATGATTAAATGTTAAAAAGCAGCCGATGTTAGCCTAAGCTATTGCAAACATGTACTATACCAACCTGTGAATTCACAAGTTAACAATAAAGGATTGTTAAATATATTTATAATATATATATTTTGATTTATTTTATTGCATATAAAGAAAATAAACATAATACAAAAAAGTAATACATGCACAATTTTCTTATAGATTTAAATAAGAAAACAATAAGCCAATAAAACCCATAAGGGTTTTGTTGGGTGGCGCTTCAATGCTGAGACATACAACATAAAAACTTTTTTAGAGTTCTCTTTATTGTATTGTATAGATTGTACTTATAATTCGATCAATTTTATCTGATCTTATCTTTTACTTCTTTTTTCTTTTTTGATATACTTTAGGGTCAAATTAACTGCACTGTATTGAATTGTTTAATTATCCATACAACAGATTTATTTTCAGCAGCAGCTATTGCGTGTAATAAAACCTTTCTGCACACTGAGTCACACTCTCAGGCACATGCAACACCAGAGCGATAACATGTTGCGACTGTAACATAGGAGGAGCCCGTCTTTTAAGGTCGCATCAGGACAAAACTCTTGCAAGATTTGTAAACCAATTTTTGTGCTTGTTACAAAACTTGATGTTATGTGACCCATGTTTTTGTTTTTTTACCCTAATATCAGTATCTTTTTCTCTCATGGATATTGATATTGTATTACAGATGTGCATTTTAGACATAATAACCTTAATTTCTGTGTCCTTGATGCTTCTGAAATGACTCATTGCGGTTAAATATGGCACTAAGGTGTGGTGAAGAATGCATTTCTTTTCTCCCACAGACCACATTAGCTAACTGATTGACTGTAGGCAAAGCAAGGCAAGTATATCTGTACACATTTCAGCAACAAGGCAATTCAAACTGCTTTACATAAAACACTAAAAGCATTGAGACAAAGTGCAAAAGAATTACACCACAAAAGGACAATTTAAATACAACCAAAATCAGACATTTAGAGCTAAGAAAGTAGAAAACTAAAATAAGTTAATATAGAATAAAACAGTTACAAACAGGTGGAATGTATGAATATTAATAATTATTTGATTTAATCAACAGAAAAGTGTTAAGCCTTGATTTAAAAAGTCGCAGCAGACCTGTAGTTTTCTGTATGATTGTTCCAGATATATGGAGCATAAAAAAATGAACGCTGCTTCTTCATATTTAGTTTTGACTCTTGGGACAGAAAGCCCACCTGTCTCTGATGACCTGAGGGGGCTGGATGGTTCATAATGTAGCAGAAGCTCAGTAATGTATTTATTTTTAAAATCAATTCTTTGATGGACAGGAAGCCAGTGTAAAGATCTGAGAACTGATGGGATATGATCACATTTCTTGTGAGGACACGAGCAGCAGCATCCTGAAGACTTATGGCTCGGTTCGTGACTTTTAACATTACAGATTGAACCTGAGTGCTGACTTATAATCGTTCTTACTCGGCTCCAAAGACAATTGCTTTGTGTTACTGGTGTTCCTAATATCTTGGCCCCCTCATGTATGTTAATGGAGTGGACAAAATATTAGGAACACCATTCAATATAAGGCACCCTAATAAACCACCATCACCCACTATGACCTCAATAATAAACATAAATCACCTTCTTGACAATGTCAACAAAAACTGAAAATGTATAGGCTTGATAAATGTGGAATCTGTAGCAGAGCTTTTGTATTTGATTGCATTAGATTGTACAGGTGTACCTAATAAAGTGGCCAGTGAGTTTATGTTTCAACAAACCAGGAGAAGGCCAGTGCTAGCTAAGTAGTAAGAGCTAACACTGCGTAACTAGCTGTTACAGGATAACATTGAATTGGGATTTTCTTGGCTTCTCCGTATGTTCTATGTACTGCCCTTTCAATGCAGCACCAACATTCACTTCTCTGACTTTTAATATCATAACTGTTCACTTTAACATCAATAACTATATGATGCAATGTCCCACAGTTTACACAGTTTCTCTTATTTTAGTATCCTACACTCTTTGGGGAAGTAGCTACAGGAAATCTTGAACAGTGTATTTAAATTTTTATTTTTTAAAAATGTTTTTGTTGACACCCATTTCTGCCAATGTGATGAAAAAAGTTAGGCCAAGTCGTTATAATGAGAAACTATCTCAGAATAATGACTTAGTATCTCAAGTTAATGACTGAGTATCTCAAGAAAATGAGAAACTATCTCAGAATAATAACTTAGTATCTCAAAATAATGAGATACTATCTCAAAAATGACTAAGGACCTCATATAATAGCTTAGTAACTCAATATAATGAGATACTATCTCAAAATATTGACTTAGTATCTTATATCATTTTGAGAAAGTTTCCCATTATATTGACGTACAGGATCTTTTTTCCATCACATTGGCTGAAATGGTCTTGGATACAGAGCAGCTTTTAGGCATGTTGCCACTACTAGGCACTTTCCACATTAAAGGGGGGCGTGGTGGCTCTGGTGACAGAGGTAACGTAGCCTATGCCTGCTCTCTTGTTTTCCATAGTCTTGATAGCAACTGCTGTTCAGCTCTGTTATCCATATTTTTAATTGGGCCGTTTAGAGAGGCAGAGAAATGGATGAAGCAGGATTGGCCGGCATCGCTCCTCCTGTGTTCTAGAGAGTTCTGAGTGGGGATGTTGTTCAGGAGGCGCGGCCGCTCCCGCATACCGACAGACCGACTGACGGACAGCGAGACAGGCAGCGAGGATCAGGGACCTGTCATTCAGCGAGGGGCCAACCTGCACTATTATTATCTGTCACTGTACACCGTAGAGCCACACATTTAACGGAGGTGAGTATTAGTTTAGTCGCGTAAAAATGTGTTGTAGTAACTTTAACCGGTCAGAGAGATAACGGTGACATGAACATTAACTACATTTATCAGGCTTACGTCATTAAGTTGTTAAATAAATGTTATTTAACGTGAAAGCAAAAATAAAAAAAATAAAAAAAATGTTTGTAGCCTATGAGCCAGTAAGCTGAAGCCTGGCTTTGCTCTCTGCTTTTATTCAGCTGCAAATTGTCAATTTCACGAACTTTACTTTTTTGTATGACCCTTTTTATGTCGTTAGTGTGCACAGTGCACAATGGTTAAACATGTGATATTTAACGCTAATTGGGCTGATGTGAGCTTAAAGTTGGACAGAGAACATGGCGAACAACAGGTACTAACTTAACAGAGTGACATGATGCTGCTAACTCGCTTGTACGTCAGGATTTGTTTTGCAACGTTGCCGATCTGTATCAAGAACAAGAAGATGTATGTTATGTATTTGCGTCTGCAGGAAATGCAACGTAATGCCTTGTAAATGCTGCAGAAGTTGCCAGAGAGTGATAAGAAAGGTCCAGAAAGTTCCCAGCCTCTCCAAATATGAAGTGACACGCCCTCTGGCCAGAGCTGCTGATAATGATGCAGCATAAACACACACACAGTCTCTTTGCCATCTTTTCTTTTATGCCCCTATTTGGAAAAGAACATTTCAGCCCCTGCCCTCCAAACCTCATTTATTTTCAACAACCATTAATAATATTGGGGGAACTACTGTAGGATCCAAGTTGAATTGGATTGAAGTCACTTTTATTAACATGCATGTATCTCATTAGTTTCTGACGTGCAAATGTAATATTTAAGTTCAGTTTTGCTCAGATTTGCACACAAAAGACAAAAACCTCTCCTTCTATACTGACAGGAAACTTCAGAGCCTGGTAGGTTTCCTCATACTTCTTATATGGCTTCATATTTGGCTTGATGAGTAACATTTTTTTCTTTTCTTCCCTGTCAAAAGTCTTGTACATGACACTCCCATAGCAATTATTTTATTAACAATTAATTGTTGTTAATTCTTTCAGACGATAAAATATTTTAAAACTATTGAAAGCCAGACCATTACAGTTGCCCAAAGCCTAAATTGATGCCTTCAAATGTCACACAAGTTGCACAATCAATTCCACAAGTCATTGTTACAGCTCTTATGTACACTTTGCTAAGCTGAGTCTTAAAACACTTGCTATCATCAGGGCACAGATTGGTTATTCACCCCTAGTCATGTGCACCCCCTCTGCTATGTCCTCCCAGGGGGGGGACCCATCCTCCAGTAAGAGAATCACTGCCTTAGGTAGCAGTAATGGCCTCTTATGTGGGCTTAATATAGGCTGGCATTACAGTAAATTGATGATCTGCTGCTGTAGCAACACTAAACATGGGGCCTGCTCCAAGAAGCTACAGCTTATATAGATAAGTTTGCTGAGTGAAACATTGTAACTTTTTAAAAATTAGATGATCAGATGACTACTAAACCCAGACATGGTGTAGACCTCTGAAAATTTCATAAAATATCTCCCGGAGCCTAAGGACACATATACTCGTGGTTTGTTTTGTCTGACTAGCAGCCATGAACCCAAATATTTTCAGTTCATTATAATATAAGAAAAAAGAAATCTTCACAGTTGTTGAAGCAGGAATTAAATGTTTACAGTTTCATTACTACAATTAAATAATAATGTAGTGAAACAAATTGGCAGTCAAGTCTAATTATCAGGCTAACCTGCTTTTTGGAGCAGACTCAACCCCCCCCTGTTGTCTGTTGTTGCCATGATAAAGTCAGCCGCTGGCATGCTTTCAAAAGTGGGGAGGCTAGAAAACAGGTGCTGTGGACCCTCATTTCACTGAGACAGTTTGTTTCCACTTCTGTTTGAGTAACTCAGACTCTGATAATAGCCTCATTACCCCATACTACAAATGTACATCATGCTAGCTAACCACAGTGCTTAGAGAGGGCTTAAGTTGCTCATCTGTCATACATCTGAATTGTCAGTGTGTCATGATTTAACAATTCATCTGTGATATTTTTATCATTATCTTAGGCACCATGTCCAAGGGACCAGCAGTTGGTATTGACCTGGGCACTACCTACTCCTGCGTAGGAGTGTTTCAGCACGGCAAAGTTGAGATCATTGCCAATGACCAGGGAAACAGGACCACACCCAGTTATGTTGCCTTCACTGACACTGAAAGGCTGATAGGGGATGCAGCCAAGAACCAAGTGGCCTTAAACCCCAACAACACAGTGTTTGGTAAGAAACATTTTCCCAGACAAAATCACTAATAAGATAAGATAGATTTTATTTGTCATTCAGATTATACACTATAGGTACAGTGCACATCCAAACAAAATTCTATAGCAATGGCTCAAAAATAGTTCAGAATATAAAAAAAGTGCTTATATTAAAAATAATAAAACTGGGGAAATGAAAAGAAAAACAAAAAACTATGTATATATAAAATATATACATATCTAAACAGTATAAACAACAGTGAATAAGTGATGTTTCTGCTTATTAATTACCTCTGTTGTTTCTGCTCAGATGCCAAGCGTCTTATTGGGCGTCGGTTTGATGACAGCGTCGTCCAGTCAGACATGAAACACTGGCCTTTTACAGTCATTAACGATACTTCACGCCCAAAAGTAAAGGTGGAGTACAAGGGCGAGACCAAGACTTTCTACCCAGAGGAGATCTCCTCTATGGTGCTGATTAAAATGAAAGAGATTGCAGAGGCATACCTCGGCAAGGTAACCATGCATGCTTTATTTTTTGTAAAATACATTTTACAAACTTTATTTTTATTTGTTAATAAAAGAGGATGTTTGCTTCTGTGCTTCTACTGTACTATTACTATTCTACTATACTTCTATTGGCTGCTGTGTCCCCTGCAAAAACAGAAACAGAACAGAAAGAAGTATTTGTGTCCTGTTTACTACATTTGCAGTGTTGTCAGCTGAAATTTAACCTAATATGATGCAAACATTTTAGAATCAGTGTCCACAAAAATATTTAACTACGGTGATTTTGCATTTTCTCTTTGCAGACTGTAACAAATGCTGTTGTAACCGTACCTGCCTACTTCAATGACTCTCAGCGTCAAGCCACCAAAGATGCAGGGACCATCTCAGGACTTAATGTCCTTCGTATCATCAATGAGCCAACTGCTGCTGCTATTGCTTATGGCCTGGACAAAAAGGTAGCAATATACATGTCAGTGCATGCACTTTTAATAACAGTATAAACTGTGATTTTTAAGACTAATTTTTCACTAATTTATGCCAGTTTTTATACTATTATACTATATTATACTACACTATACTACACTATACGATACTATATTGTACTGGTGATATTTCTGACCAGTAAAGTGTAGTAGTCTTGTACCGTGTTGTGAGTTTTAACTTAAAAAAAAAAATTTAGGTTGGATCTGAAAGAAACGTTCTCATCTTTGACTTGGGCGGTGGCACCTTTGATGTCTCCATCTTGACTATTGAAGATGGCATCTTTGAGGTGAAGTCTACAGCAGGTGACACACACTTGGGTGGTGAAGACTTCGATAACCGCATGGTCAACCACTTCATCTCTGAGTTCAAACGCAAATACAAAAAAGATATCAGCGACAACAAGAGGGCTGTGCGTCGTCTGCGCACTGCTTGCGAGAGGGCCAAGCGCACGCTGTCATCCAGCACTCAGGCCAGCATTGAAATCGACTCTTTATATGAGGGCATCGATTTCTACACATCAATCACCAGGGCCCGGTTTGAAGAGCTGAACGCAGACTTGTTCCGTGGAACCCTGGAGCCTGTGGAAAAGGCTCTTCGTGATGCCAAGATGGACAAGGCCCAAGTCCACGACATTGTCTTGGTGGGAGGATCCACACGTATTCCCAAGATCCAGAAGCTGCTGCAAGACTTTTTTAATGGAAAGGAACTCAACAAGAGCATTAACCCTGATGAAGCAGTGGCCTATGGTGCAGGTATAACAATTGTATGCCTATTAATATAACAATTTCTAAAGAGCTGCACATTTAAACTCAAAATCCTTCGATTTGTTTCTGCAGCTGTGCAAGCAGCCATCCTGTCAGGCGACAAATCGGAGAATGTGCAGGACTTGCTGCTGCTGGATGTGACCCCCTTGTCTCTGGGGATCGAGACTGCTGGAGGAGTCATGACTGTACTCATCAAAAGAAACACCACTATCCCAACAAAGCAGACCCAGACTTTTACCACCTATTCTGACAACCAGCCTGGTGTCCTTATTCAGGTACGACTACCATCTCACCGCTGTCTTTGGATTGAAAAAAAAAAGAAGAAGATTTAAATTTAACATGATATTTTGCCCACAGGTCTTCGAGGGTGAAAGAGCCATGACCAAAGACAACAACCTTTTGGGTAAATTTGAGCTGACTGGAATCCCTCCTGCCCCTAGAGGAGTTCCTCAGATTGAGGTGACCTTTGATATCGACGCCAATGGCATCATGAATGTGTCTGCTGTCGACAAGAGCACTGGGAAAGAGAACAAGATAACAATCACCAATGACAAAGGTAACCTGTGTAGAACCTAATGACTGTATCTTAATTGTGTAGCCGTGTGTTTGAAATAAAATCTATCCTCTACTCTGCCATCTGTCAGGTCGATTGAGCAAGGAGGACATTGAGCGTATGGTCCAGGAAGCAGACAAGTACAAGGCTGAGGATGATGTACAGAGAGAGAAAGTGACTGCCAAGAATGGCCTGGAGTCCTACGCCTTCAATATGAAGTCTACTGTGGAGGACGATAAGCTAAAGGACAAGATCAGTGACGAGGACAAACAGAAGATTCTCGATAAGTGCAACGAGGTCATCAGCTGGCTGGACAGAAACCAGGTAAGGGTTAGAAGTATAGTCTGGGCTGCTGGTTATAAACTTATGACGTATCAGATTTTATTTAGTTTTCCAGCTCTGTGACAGTGCAAGTTGTAAAGTCATTCTCTCTTTTCTCAGTCTGCAGAAAAAGAGGAGTTTGAGCATCAGCAGAAGGAGCTGGAGAAGGTGTGTAACCCCATCATGACCAAGCTGTACCAGAATGCCGGCGGGGCGCCGGGGGGGATGCCAGGTGGGATGCCAGGTGGTTTCCCAGGATCTGGTGGTGCTCCTGGAGGAGGGGCGTCGGCCGGCCCCACCATCGAGGAGGTTGACTAAACTAGAGGTTAACTAGACTTGCATGAGCTTCTGCTCTGAGCTTGTTGTGAAGGGTGACTGTTCCGATACCATTTTTTCCCTCCCGATACCGATTCTGATACTTGTGCTGTGGGTATCGGCCGATACCGAGTACCGATACCGATAACAGTGTGTTTAAAAAATAATAATAATCATACAAGCCTGGGTGACTGTGATATGATTATCATTGTGGTTAGGCCTGGCTCAGGTGAAACCCTTTGTAAAACATGAATGAATACAGCAAATGGAAGTCATTTATTTTTTAAATAGAACAGTATAAATCAGTAGTGCAACAGCAACTTAACTAAATAAATATAGGAATAATTATTCGCCGTCTTACTGGTGGGAACATCCACTGTGAATTACTGCCAAACCGCCGACACGATGCGCTAACGTTAGCTCCTTGTAACAAGTGTCAGACGTCAGGTGATCAATTCTTCTTCGCCCCTCTGAAACAGCAGCTGCCGGTGCCAGCACAGCGCAAATGTTTTAAGAGTGGCGAAGAAGAACTGTGTCAGAGCTAACAGAGCTAACCAGTAAATAGATTCCTATTTCTAATAAATTACGTGGTATCGGATCGGTGCCTGGACTTCAGTACTCGCTGATACCGATGCCAGCATTTTCGGCAGTATCGGAGGCATTTCCGATATTGTTATAGGAATCAGAACAACTCTAGTTCTAACTCCCAATATTCAAAAACATTAACCACCTCTGTTTTGGAATTGTTTTTATACATTTTGCACTTTTCACTGTGGATTTTTTGGTAGGCGGCCTTTCCAGGTTCCATGTTGCATTCAGTTAAACCAATTAATGTCTGCTTTACCACAGTGTGTTTTCCTTTCTAAGTTGGTTTATGAGGCTGAAATGGTTGCTATGTCTTGATACTTTGCACAATATGACTAAATAAAAGTGTTTCTGAATTTGGAACCAACGCTCATCTTTTGATCATCAAAACATCTTTTCACAACATTCTGATATTGATTTTAGAAGTCACTGAATGTAAAATCTGTGATACTACTCACATGTAGAGATGCACACAGATGTCTTTTTTTTAATTACAGTACAAACTGAAATAAGTACATGTGGCACAGACATGTTTTCTATAAGTGGAAGATATTTATCGCTAAAATGCAAGTCATTGAGTTGGGTCTGTAAGTGACAAGTACAAGGAGCTGTATCATCACCAATCGTGGTGTCACAGACTCTTTAGCACTTACCTGCTTCTATTTAAATTTTAGTAACGTACTCTATCAAGACAATGTAGATGACAGACAAGATCATTTAGTTTTCTCATTTATTTAGCTTGTTCATGAATATCAAGGTTTACAGAAAATGGTTAGAAAGTTAAAGGGAGTGTTTGTTCCTCAAGGCCATTTATCGTGTATGTGTGAGTGTTTTGAAGTCTTTAACAGGTTAGCGTGAGTTAGTGTTTCTTGGACATTCGTGCATCCGGTAGGCACACATGTAGAAGATACCTATAGGAGAGAGATAAGGTTAATCTACAAAATATGAGCATTCAGTTGAGGAAAAGTGCAGTTGTTAAAGTGCCATGATTCATACCTGAGAAGAATGTGAGCACCACTGCCACCCAGCCCATTATATAGGACCAGGAAAATCGCCAGCTGCCATAGCGTTTACCGTAGTAATTGACTGTCACTCCCGTGTAGACAGCCATTGCCAGTAGCACAAAGAAGCCTAAACGGGATAAAAACATCAGGTTTAACTGTAACATCTACAGGTATGCTAGAGCAAAAGTGGTCAAATGAGTAGCTTACAGGAGATGAAGAAGAGGATGCCAGCTGCAAATGTCTTGTCAAACCCGTCAAAGGAGGAGTAGTGAATAAAGGCCATTACGCCGATCACAATGCCAATGAAACAAGCCAGCAGAGAGAGAATCATGAAGGCCCGGGTGGCATCCCAGTACGCTGTGGGTGAGAGAAGATGAGGTAAGCCTGAGAGCTGGTGGAGAAGACTAAAAAATATGTCAGCTAATGATAGGGGGTTCAACATTTTTGATGTCTCTCTGCTAATGTAATACATAATCACCAATGTTTCATCCTTACTGGAGTGACTGTCATTTATGGTTTTCTTTATTCATGATGTACAACGTTAGCTTCCCATCTAGTGTCTGGCAATGTGTTTGTGCCTTATTAATTGTATTAAGATATATGACTGAAAATGAAACCTTTTTACCTACATGACTGGTGCAAATAAAAGTGCAAACTATTCCTTTAATGTCACCACTATAGCCTGTAAGCTTATAAGCAGGAATCTCTTAATACAGGAGTCCTGCAAGAAAAAACAAAGACTACTCGGTTACATTTGCATATGGAAAAATATATTTTCAACTTGTCATGCATTGAAATCTAAGCCATTTTATCAAACACTCCAACACAGCTCTAAGGAAAAGTAACCCCTCCTCAGGGTTAGTGGTGAGGTCACGGACTGATTGTCAGCGAACTAATAAATATAAATGAGGATCTTCCTGGGTCTCTTACCAATGCTGTCTGTGTGTGTCATGCATTTCCCAGGCACACAGTACCGCCACAGGCCCTGGTGCATGTAATTGCTGGAGTGACGGTACTGCATCCAGTAGTCAGTTGCTGTGGAGACAATGAGGAGTATGTTCCCGACTCCGGCACAGAACAACCCACCTCCCATGAAGCTGTACATCCTGCCAAAAAAACACTGACTGACACACAGAGAGAAGCAGAGCAGGGTCAGGGCCTCAGCACATCTGGCCCCAGCTATACTGATTACAGTGGGGGCTTCCTGTTACAGAGCACGGTGCACCCTGCACTTGGGATATGAATAAAATAATATCTAAATACATTCAGCAGGATGTTGTGCTGGAGTTACAGACATCTGATTATAGAAATATTACTCATTAGTCAATAACACTGAGAGGAAATGTACAAGTGGACAAGCAGGCAGCTCAGTCTGACAAGTCATTAACCTCTAACACTGACAGACTGAGTGACAGGTCCATTAATACAAATGCATTTATTCAAACTCACACATTTATTTTAATTCTTGTTAAGACCATAAGGTTTCCAATGATATGCTGAACATTGGGAAAATGTGTATAAAATGATGCGCAAGACATCAAGATTTTAAAATTTTTTGATTGGCATACAAAGTACATTCATTCCCCGATTATTTATGCTATTTAAAGTAATTTTCAAGGGAAAATTAGGGTTCAACAGGTTAACCACCAAATTCAGCAATGATAAAAAAAACTAATTTGTATCTAATAAAAACCTGCATGTTGCGCAGTTGCATACATACAGCATTTTACACATATTTTCTGTATTGATTACCTACCTTTGTCTTGATTTCCTTAGAAAAAGTCAGAGATTCCAATATTTCGGGTTGCCAAAGCAGAGAGGAGCCCAATATTGCCCAGAGTGGCAGGAAAGTTTTGTTTGTGCACAGGAAACCAAGCGAACAAACGGGCTGATGGAACAATAGAGCATGCTGAGCCGCAACCAATCACAGAGGATGAGTTTTGTGTTTGAGGGAATCTGCTGAAAATACAAAACTGTTAAAGCGCTGCGCACAACTCAGTAATACTGATGACACAGGGCTTTCAATTCAAAATGCTACACAACTACACACAGTAAACTCATGGCCGGCAATAGGCTTACCCTTACTATTGCTGGAAAAGTTCATTAGACAAAGATTATTTTTAATTTTCTAAAAGGAAGTCTGGTGTCATTTGTTGATTGCATTTCACTTCAAATACTGCTGCCTATTTGTTGATGCCAAGTCATTTAAATACAGTCCTCAGTACCAGCTTGGATACAATGTTATTGAAAGTTGTGCAATGTATTCATTTACATGTAATATAATGTAAATGAATACAAATCATGTGATATAAATAATGGAGATACTAAAGAAACTGTACTGACTGCCCCCACAACTGTGGAAAGGAGGTGTTTGTTAATTCATAAACTGTATATATATATATACATATATACAGTTTATGAATTAACAAACACACACACACATATATATATATATATATACATATATATATATATATATATATATATATATATATATATATATATACACGTGTGTGTGTGTGTGTCTATTAATATAGTAATCTAAAGTAGTATGTGATAAAATAGTGATATAGTAATTTATTAGGTAAGTAATATACAATATAAATATTGCTAATTATTTACAGTTTATAAAGATCAGATTGTTAGGATGTATACTGCCAGGTAGTACTGTTTTTGTACTGTAGAGCATGAGTGCAAGTTACTGTATTTATAGAACTGGACTTAGTTGCATAATGACAGTATGTGCAGCATATACAATCCGCTAAGACATTTCATATGACAATTAAAGGATATCACGTACTGTAAGGTTGATAAGGTAACAAGCCTTCACTGCTCTCCACATGATATAAATGTCAGTTCTTTAGAAGCTCTTTTGACCACTGTTCAGAGTGAGTTTGTATCTGCTGATGGCAAATTACTTTGTTCAATTACTTATATGGCAATCTTAATGATCATGCTAAAGTCATATCATATTAATAGTTTAGGCCTGTGATATCATCAGCCTGACTCCTCTACCTGCTTGTGGTAATACTTTTACAGTTATAGCTTGAAACAGCAAAAATGCCTCTGTGCTTTTTTGGATTAACTCTTTTGGAGCTTTTGATAATTTACATTTAATTTTACTTAAAGCGTAGTACCTTTGAGCTCCAGAAGACTTTACTGACAACGTTATGATGGGGTTAATCACAGTCATCATGCATGTCTTACTTATTACCACTAGGTGGCGCATTTTATTAAGTCTTGTATCAAAGGTTGAATCACCACATGCTACAAAAAACTTTTTTGAGGTTCCCCCTAAATCTAACTACCAGTTTCACTAATCAGTTTTCTGTCATCTGTCATTTCTTGGTGACATAGAATTGTTGACATATTTCTTTCTATATCCATAATGACAATAGCAGCTTGCTGGGGTTTTTTTATCCCACATACAGGATCAGATACAGATGAACACCTGTGGAGCTGACAGTGATTCAGCATCTTGATCAAGTACATTTAAGCTTGCAAAGGGGCTTCAGCTAATCATTTCCTGTGATCATGTTATTTTGGTTTCTTTTTTCAGTATTTCAGTAGCTTTGTATTTGTGCTATACCACCTCTTGCGGCAAAAGCTTATAATAGTTTTAGGTTTATATGTTGACTTCTTTGCTCACCTTCTCATTTGTTTTTATGATCTCTTTGGTGTTTAACTGATTCTGGTTGGTAAGAGGTGTGTTTATTGTAGCTGGTAGTTATGTTATTGTGATTATTTTCATCCTAAACCTATGAATATATATTTTTACCAAACCATAATTTATTTTTTTCGATTAGCTGAGCTATTCCACAAGCTTTCCACTCACCCCTGGCAACTGCAGAAGTACTCCCTTGGGGTAAGTGTAAGATTGGTTGGGAATCACGGTTCATTTTGACGTCCTCCTCCACTCAGAGATGTGCTCTGCTAATCGGTACTTGACTTGGATGTTTGATTTTCCATGTGTAAAATGATTTAGGTGTACAGTTTGGCACAGAAGTGTGAACATTCTTATTACAAGGGGAAAGGTTTCTCTGTGCTCACCTTAAATCTGAGTTTAAGTAGCTCAAGAATGACTTTCTGGCAACTCCACTATTTTGGATGTCAATCATGGACCTGCTTGTAACATAAACTTTCAATCCTCCAGTACACATGCACTAAGAATGAACTTTTCAGTGAAGTAGGAGATATCTCGTGCCAAGTTAAACTCCTGAAGTAAAAAATATATGCATAAACTGTGGATTTTTTATTAAATTTTTTATGAGGTAATTGACCTTTTATTTAGATAGTTAGATAAATTAGTTAAAATACATGTGTTTTGTTGTTGTGTTTTGCAACAAAAAATTACAGAAGATGCAGTAAATACCCCCCAAAAATCATCCTGTGGATAAAGTAGAGAACATTTGTGGATATTTGTAAACTGGCCCCAGCAAACTGATTGTGGCTGGTCGCCGTCTATGTGTGTGGGCGGGGTGTGTGTGTGTGTGTAAACCACAGACACCCTAATCCATGCTACAGGCCTAAAAGCATAACATTGTATAACCCTTCTAAATTGCACCGGATTACCATTATCCTCCAAGCCTGGTGGGACCCAGTGGGTATTTGCCAAAGGCAGTGAAGTCCAACTCACTTTCCTCTCCGTCCCATGTACTGCCAACCTTCCAAAATAATGCTTCAACCAAGATCTGCACACAGGAGGCTCAAACACAGCAGATAAAGGTGCAGACATGAAGAAAGTCTTTCATATCCCACTGCTGTCATGTTTCACAGAGATGAAAGTAACCTGCTCTCATTAAGCCATATTCAAAAACTAGCATCCTCACAACTGATCTGAAGATGGAATCATACACTAGTTTTATAGTGTTATCAGTATAATGAGAACATGAAATTATGAACTCCAAATTCATTCAGACCTCAAGGACATTTTGGCTCTAGTGGAATAATCACTGGCAAGGCATTTCAATGAAGCCGTATGACCACAGAGCCAAAGCACACACACACACACACACACATTGTGTTTCATGTCACACAGAAGGACATCTTTTGTTCACTTCCATCACAAAATAGTTTGTACGAGAATGATTTCAGGAGTGTCACGAAGGTAGTATTTTTCAGTAGAAATGGAGACTAATCAAACACAATTACAATTTTATATATTAACATGACAATGAATCTACATGCTGTGAGGCAGCATTTAGTGGGGATTGTCCTAAATGAGCATACTATCATGCTCACATGACAATGTGTTTACTATGTTCACCATTTTGCATGCTGTGGCCATTTGGTATACCACTAAATACAAAGTAGAGCTGATTAAGACTGATGGGAAACTCATGTTAAAGGTCAGAGGTTCACCAAAGTGATTGAAATTCATCCTGAGGGGGACATGAATGCATTTACTAAACTTAATGGCAATCCATCCAATAATAGTTGGAGAAATTTTACATGTCATGTTTTAGTCATGGTGCTGTACTACAGGTCTGAGAATCACTAAAATAATAGGGATTCATCTTCTGGTGACCATGAATAGTTTCACGGTCATTTATTTGATAGTGTTGAGATATGTTAGTCTGTAGGCTACTGAATTGTCGGGCCAGCCAACAAACCGATATGTTGTTCATAGCAACCCAGTGTACTAGGTTATTCATAGAGCTGCAGCTATGTACTGTAGGATGGCGATAAATGTTATAGCTATCCTTTTGTAAAATTCGGTTTATTTCAAAAACGGACAGATGCATTTTTTGTAACAAATATTTTATTGGTCAGTTTAAAAATCTCGACAGAACTAACACACTGGTGATCTACAGGGGCACCACAGTACACAGTCACACAGATGAGAGGTAAAACACACACACAAACACTACAAACATGCACTGACACACTCACTCACACACCACACACATTATGGTTTATTAACATTTTCTGCTTTATGTCTTTTCCAGTCTTGCGTCAAACACGTTATCATCATCATCATCATCATCAACGGTTTCATGGTCAAGAGTAAACAGAAGATACATTCAATATTCTGTATAAGCTGTACAATGTGTAATAGTTACATTTACTCCCATTGCCTAAAAATACAATGTTTTTTGAACCCCCAGATCCATTTTAGTAATATATCCGATCACACCTTTTAAAAAAATGCGTAGGTGTCTATATACAAGGAAGAGGAGTGAAGGTAATCACAAGATAAAATTAAAAAAAGAATACAAATAGTTTGTGAAAAGGCAGATGGCAAGCCTAGATGCTTTCCCTTTTGTCTTCAGTTTTTCATCGGATACCATGGCGACAGATTGATGGTTCGCAAAGAAAGGAAACCCACGGAGGAAAAAGGAGGATTTCATGTAATCGGCTTCTGTCTACATGAGGTTCTGAAAAGAAACAAACACAACACAGTGAACCTTGAGACAGGTGCAAACAACCATGCTGACAGTGTGATTAAAATACAGGTTAGTTCCAGAAACATGGTTGTTCTGATAAAGTGGGCAAGTAATTCAGATTTCTTGTGTCGCATTGTGTTGTGTGAGATTTTAGATCAGATTTTTATGTGTAAAAACAGGCACAGGTATTTCAGAGATTTAAAGAAAAAAGAAAAACATTAGAAAATTGTGTGACACAAAAAGACACAGAAATAGTACCTCATTGTACAAATTTTACTTTGTTTAATTACGATTTGAGATACATTTTTTATGATAGTTTCTTTCTATTTCTATTTTATTCCACTACATTTCAGGGGGTAAATTTGTACTTTTTACTCCAACAAATTAGTCTGATAGCTGTAGGTACAACCTTAAGATGTCACATAAACATACAGTATGATCAGTGTATACATTTTGATGCAGTGCTATAGATCAAACCGTCAAATAGGGCATACATTTGTTACAATTAACTCATCTCAGCCAACTACGACATTAAAATGTTGCTTACATATTAATGTATCAGGACTAATAATCTATTTTGAATGCATGACTTTTACTTCTACTGGGTATTTTTATGTTGTGGTATTACTTCACCACAGGTTTGTGAAGTTTCTAGTGATATGTTTTTGTCAGCAGCTTTCAACTCCACTCAACTATAAAACTTTGGTTTTTCAGGTCCTTTAGTTTCATACAGACAGATTTTCAGAGGGATGTCAGTTTAATAAATAAATAAATCTTATTTGTTAAAGCATGCATGCTTAAAAAAAGAACACCACTTTTATTAGGCTTAATAGTCTTTCTGTTCCCCATAAAGGATTGGGAAATGTAATTTAGGGGAAAAAAAGTTCTTGTCTGCAAGTCAAACAGCCAAAGGAAACATCTGCCATTAACTACCCTATGCAAGTTGACACATAACTCAAACTGCCCTCAGTTGACTTTTGAACACACTGTGACCCACACTATGTAGACACAATGTCAGTTCAGCTCAGTTCACCAGTTCTGTACCTCATCTCTCCTCCGGCCAGCGGTGGAGGGCCGCGGAAAGGCTCCTCCACCCAGGGACCCGTAGCCTGACATCTGGACCTTGGGCAGGAAGCTGGGCTGTCCATACTGGATTACATTATTCTCATCTGCAGATGACAAACAAATCACTCAAAGTTACAGCTGTATTTATATAGGTTAAATCCTAAGTGATGAAGCAGATTGAAAAAAGACCCCCCGCTACTAAGAGCAGAGCTGCTACGATGAACTAATACATGTACATACACTGGCGGCAGTTGTTTTTTTTTCTAGGCCAAAAGGGATTTGTATGAAGCATCAAAACAATATTAATACATATCCATTTCAGTTCATTTGAGTTCCAGCTGTTGAAGCAAGATGATGTGTATCACAGAAATAGTTTTTCTATTTTCGGTTTATTGACAGACACACAATGATAGAAGCTTAACAGGTGAGTATTGTATATTATACATGCTATATACCCTGTGATGACCATTTTGAAGGGCCTCTCCTCTGGAGTGAGAGATGTTCTCCCCTTTTCTGAAGAGTGAGTGAGTCCTTGCCCTCTTTTCTTTCGCCATCTGCTCGGCTGCGGCTCAAAACGTCAGCCAAGAGCTGCAGGGAGCTGTCTGCAGGAGGAGGCGCTGGTGGAGGGGGGAGTTCTACATGTGATTGATAATTGGTGATAAACAAATACAGAAATATTGCTTTAATAGACTGAATGTCTGTGCTAAATTTCATGTCATTGCATCCAATAGTTGTTGAAATATTTCCCTCAAAACCACAGATGTGAACCTCATGGTGGCACTAGTTGAGATGTCACAATAAGGATGAAAATGTTTGACCACCTAACTGTCAGATTGACATGCCATCCATAGTGCCACACTGCTAGCACAGCCAAAATGCTTAAAAAGAGTACTATGACTAGGGGTTATACCATTTCCTAGTACTTCCCCTTTCTTTTTAAAAAAAACTATAACCAAATCGAGGTCTGCTACAATGTGTGTCATACCTGCTTGGACGTGTAGCTCTCGCCTCAGCTGTCCATCCTTGGGGGTTTTCTTCTTACTCCTGGATCTGTGTGCCTGGGCTGCGGGGCTCGACTCGGCAGCTGGAGCAAAAGATTGTCCTGACAAGAGAATGTGCTGATGTTATCCTCAGGAAACTTTATTCTCCATTCTTTATTTGGATCCCCATTAGCTTCCATAATATTATTACATACCTTCATTCAGAGTTTTTCATAATTTTTTACAATCATTTAACGAGCTGCACATTTTTTTGTTTAAAATGTTCCTTCTTTTTGAGCTTATAATAAAGAATTCTACACCCTGATTTATGAGCAGTTACCTTGACCTTAAAGATCTCAACTCATCATCAATCCATGGAGCACCACTTTGCTTAACAGACCTTTCTAAGTGGAGCATGCTCATCCACCAACCACTGATTAATCCATGAATTCTTTCAAAGCAATGTTTACATCATTTTCCTGATATACATCAGGCCACTTTAAATCTTTAAACATCATTAAAAATCATTGGTAGTGAGTGGCCAGCAATAACAAGTATTGGAGTAAATTAAGATTCAGCATTAGCATCCACTGATATTATGAATCCCCCCCCACACACAATTTGTGTTTTTCTTTTGTTTTTTTTAATTAATTATTAAAATTTTTGATTGCTTGTTTTGTTTTGTGTTTTGTTTTTGAATGTGTGTATGGTCTTGTATTATATGTTATCTTTTTGTGACAGCAGAAAGCTGTGATCATATGTTGCCCTCTTGATGAGTATTTGTTTTGCTGTCTCAAAATGAAAATTAAAAATTAAAAAGAAAGTTTAAAAAAAAAAAAAAAGAGTCTGCATTAAATTATTCATGTAACCTGTGGTAAACAATCCTAATGCCAGACTTGGGCTTTTTAATCTTTATTGTTAAAGCAATCAGATTATGGTCATGGCATCCCACTGCCACGCTCAACTCATGTATATTAGTAAAAATATGATCAATACAAGTTGAATTATTAACACAGATGGTTGTAGAAATTCTTGTGGGTTAAGTCACAACCTGAGTAAGATTGCAAGCATCTATCAAAAGAAATCAACTTCTTATGTAGTGGTAATTTTTTTGAAAACCAGTCAATATTTAGGTCACAAAAAAGGAAAATACCCTTACACAAATTACTCACATATCTATTCAATACTAGAATAGGCTTTCAGTATGCAAGGTCAATCTATAGCTGTATTACTTCAATGTCAGTACTAATATATTGTATATCCTGAACATAAAATGCAACTCCACCACCATATGTGTACCCGTCTCTTATATATCATTTTTTATCCTTCATCAGCCAGCTCAGAATCATCAAATGTAGTTTCCAGGTGTGTTTCTGACTTTGCTTAAACATGAAATACTGTTTGAGGAGCAGATCCTGGTAATCTTATGAGCCTTGTTCCTGAGGCTGCATATACTTAAGGTGAGCTAATACCAATCCCTTCCTCGGCAAACGTAATAACAAATATGTAGTTTTATTATTTGGACTCATAAAACAGCATAAAAAGTTCCAATTCTTTTAGAAAAGGAACATTGAGCCTTGAAGCGCTTTAAGCCATTGATTGAGTTTGTCCACTCCTGGGTGTGACGAGCAGCTTATCATACTTCAGGCTGGCTTTATCACCTCTTTCTCGGGCAGCTTTCAACTTGGCAACAGCTCTTCCCTCCTCACTTCCACAGCTTCTGAGAAGTCTTCAATTACATAGATTTTTGTGCCCTTTAATTTCTTGGCAGAAGAAAGGATACTCTGTCTATCTTTAAAGCACACAAGTTTCACAACAATTTTCCTAGGTTTCCCCCTCCATCAGTATCCATATTCATGACATCTAGTCCCAGTTTACTTGAGAGCATTTGTTGAACATCTCTGATTAACTCCCGTTCTCTCCTTTCTCTTCTGCAGTCTTCCTGCACCGCTTTCCAAAGTAGTCCAGCTTGGTAAACATTACACCTGTTCATGCCTAGAATTCATTATGTTGTTTTCAAATGACTTCATCTTTGTTTTAATCTCCTTGTATCCCCTTCTTGTCTCTTCAAACTTATCTTGGGTGAATTCCAAGCTGGTCTTCATCTCCTGTACATCTCTAAAACCATTATCCAGTCTTTTTTTCAAGTTTTCCTGCTGCTGAAATACCATCTCTTATATGTATATATGTATAAAACTCTCTCTCTGCTGTTCCAATTTAGGGAATAAACTCAGTCACCACTGACTCATCCTAACAGGGAGATATTTTAATATGTTTGGGAGGCATGATCTGTCTCACCAAGAGTTGACAGATGTTGGAGATGTTGATATCCAATCTGGCCTGGAGGCCTTTATGTCAGAGGCCCAGTAATCCCAGAAGTCCCTCAACTTGGACTACAGCCAAAAACAAAAAAAACTGAAGTACTATTCCACAATGTTGAGAGAAAATACAGATAGAAATCTGGTAGATTCTTGTTAGATTGTAAATTTGAAAATTGAGGGAAACCAAGGAATACTAAGCTTCACTTTGAATAAATCCAACCTGATTTCCATGTACAAATATTTTCTGTTAGGTAATATCATAACCTAAATTATACATGACACTGTGTGGTTGTGCACTGACTTTTGGGAAGTTGCGTCATAGATTTGATCCATTAAACTGAATTTAAACTGACCTTTGCTGAGGCTCTCTCCCTTGAAATGGTCTGCCCATTGGCTAGTGTGGTAAAGCTCATTGGCATCCTGGGCTTTGGTGTTGGTAAACAGATCTGGGTTGGACTGGGAGACCTGGGAGCCCAAGTGGTGGCGGGCCGTGAGGTCAAAGTGCTGCAGCCGTGGACTGTCGCTGGGCTTGAGTGCGTCCCGCTGAGGAGAAGACATCAGAATTGCAGTGTTGGACAGCTCGTCTGGTTTAGGAGGCAGGCTGGAGAGTTCCTCCCTGGAAGTGTCCATCAGGTAGGTTCTGGCTGGCAGCGGAGGACACCAGTCCTCATCTTCCTCCTCAGAGCTTGAGGACAAAAATGGCAGCAGCATGAGTGTGTGTATTAGTGGGAAACACTGAAATCTACTGTATATGATGTCATATAAAGTGTTGGTTTCACTTTATAGTGTATTTAGTTGACATTTTGTTAATAAGAAAGGAACAATTTCTATTCATATAAAAAAGGGAACTGATATAGAGTTATAGAAGACTAGAACCACCTCCGTGATTCATGTTGTCACTTCTGTGCTGTCAGGCCTAATTTAATGATGGATGTGTCATTGAAAATGAAAAGTACTAATCCAGACTGTCAGATGGTGGCTAATGTCATTACAAAAGACACGTCACAGTCAGAGCAGCCCCCCAATCCCACCCCGTTATGTCCACAATCTAATCTGTCAGAACCAGTTAGAGGAGACGTTCCCCCCTCTATAACCCCAAAGCGCAATCTACTCACTGCCTGCAGATGCAACTATTGTTAATTCAAAAACTCAGACTCAAAACTACACTCAAGTTTAGTTTGACAGCCTTGGCAGAGTTACAGGGCAGCTTTATATCCATCTGCCTTAACTCTCTCTGTCATACACGTGAAGTCAAAAGCTTTGATGCTAATAATAAACTGAATAAAAATTAAAAAGCAATTTTTCTTCTATATATGAGATATATGGAGTGATTAGGCCTCACCTGTGTTGCTCTTCTTCCTGCTTCGTCTTTGTACGATCTCTGTCTTTGTTGGCAGGAAGAGGAAGCGACAAAACATCCACCCAGGTGAGAGGAGTTGACTTAGACGTGGACCCGGTTGACCTCTGCTTTACCAGTTTGTCTATAAACAGAAAGAAAGAAAACCAAGTGTAATCACTGTTTTTATGATCTCCGCACTGAGCTTATGAGGTTAAAATGAGTCTGCTTTTTAGATTAACATGCCCAACTGAAGGCTTTTAAAGAGCGCTTTTCTATTTGCTCTGTTTATGAGTGCCTGAAGGCCGGTTTCTTTTTGTTCGCCAGTTTTTTCATCTTCAAGAGCACTTAAAGGTTCCCTGGAATTATTCCATCATGTGAAAATGATTAAGCACTTGGTTTATGCATTTCTTTACATTATTAGTTAAGGTATGTTTTCATCTGAATCTTGTACAAAGTTAAAGAAAATGTTCATAAAAACATTTATATCAGTGTGTATTTCCATCAACTAATGGAATGCAAATATTCCCAATAGGGGAAAGATTATATTATGTAAAGATTATATAATTCATATTGTGTCAGGAACTGTTATTTCAATGAATGTCTCCTCTGCCCATACACTTAACCATGCAGTATGTTTTTCTTCCTGTTTCAATACATTGTTTATTTTCTTTCTATTTCTTTCTTTATTTTTCCACGTGCAATATTTACATATTTCTGCAGTTTGGGGGCATTTTCATTCAGTTTTGTTAAATACAAAAATTCAAAATGCACATAAAAACATGTAAATGGAAGCATACTGTATATAATGTTGAGAATATATAGCAATGCTGGTGCAGGCATTTCGCTATAACTTACTTATTCTTTGAGTAGCAATATATACATTTACACCAACACCATAAAAAAACCATATGTATAAAAACTGAGCATTAACGTGCCTCAAACTGTGTAATGACTGACAGTTAAACCATTGTTCAAAATCAGTGCACAAGGTATATTACACTGTAACAAGTAACCATGGCAACAATAATCATACATACTACTACATATTTCATGTTGCTTCAGGCTATTGTCACATTAAAAGTAGCCATGGTATAAGACATTCAATAACAGACCGTAACTGTTCACACATTTTCCCTTCTTTTATAAAAATAAATAAAATATACAAATAGAAAAAACCTCACCGTTGTTTTTCTTGGTATACTGCAGTTTGGCATACTCAGACCCAGACTGACCAGACTGGATTGTCCATTGGTCCAGGTCCTGCTCCAGAGCCACAAGGCCATTGTTTGACAGTATTGGGTTGCTGCTGTAAGGGTCTGGCCCCTGGATGTAGGATGTGCTGGAATAGGTGTCGTAGTACGCCAACAGATCGTCCTCAGCAGCTGTGTTAATGGTGCTGTAGATGGGACTGTCGTTGGACGCCGTGCTGTGTTTCTCTGACTGGGTCGGGTAGTTGATGATGCCAAGTGCTGTACAGCAAAGGACCATGTTAAATAAACATTATCTATTAATAATTCAAAAATGTCTAATTTCACAACAACTTTTACAGTCGAGCAGATCTTACTGTTATAATATCTTTCAGAGTCCAGCTTGCCAGAGCAGCAGTTGACAGAGTCTTTACTGTTATGGCAGAGGTTCGGAGTGGGCCAAGAGTCGGCCAGCCAGGGGTAGTTACCCATATTTGATCCCATCAAGCCAGGCCTGGAAGCAGAGATGAGATTATATCAACACTTCTTATACAAGAACAAACACAGTGGCAAAAATTATCTGGATGAAATCATATTCTTCAATTTACCCTCCATTGATGATTCCAGATCCTTCACTGTGAGCGAAGCCAACTGGAAGAAGTAAAAATGACTTGGTTATGAATATTGTTTTACAGCAAAAAAGATAAAGACTGTTTCCAAATATGTAATAGGACATGTACAAGATTTTGGGACAAACCCATGCTTAATTGCAAATAAATGCTTTATCCCATGTGGGTTTCAGAGAGCAGATTTTAATTGATATTTTATGAAGAAACCAGTGTTGACCTACATTCACTAAGAGGAACACAACAGATGCATGTACAATGTGCCTGCAATAAAATGCAGAAGCCATTTGATGAATCAATGAAAAAGTTTCTTGCTTCTGGGCCAAAGCCATCCAAATTTACAACATGATAATAGAATCCATGCACTAAAAGGTGAAATAATACAATCTATACTCATTTGTAATTACCACAGTGAAACATTTATGGAGAAATCAAACTGTATCTGTTTGGCCTTGAGCTGTCTATTCAGTATTTATGAACATGAACAAATATCTCTCAAAGTCAGAAAACAACTGATGTGTTTATGTGCTAATGTGCCAAAGGGCATGTTCTAAAATAAACTGCTTAATGTCGACATACACGTCTGTGTGTTTGCAATGTTTCTTTTATTCCTATCACGAAAAAAATGCCTAGTGGGGATAAATACATTTTAATTAACTGAATATGCGACAAAAGTGAACGCATCACTTTGTGAAATACAAACTGAAATTGAAAACATTCGTCACTGCTCAAGATATCCCCAGCAGTCTATTAAAAACTTGTTGAAAACAAAATTTGACAGCTTGCTTTACAACAGCTTTTTCCCTCCTGCATTGTCTCCCTTTTATGAAATATATAATTTAAGAGATGTGACAGAAACTTCTGACAGTGTTTTAAAACCTGAAATCCTCATAGGTCATGTCATTTGAACCTTTTTCTACTTTTTACAGTTCATTTTTTATGGAGCGATCTGTCTGAACTCAAAGAGTGAAAGGTGCTGAATGTGTGTCACATTTCAGAAATTCAAATTAAGTTAAATCTTACAGTTAATGCTTTGAACATCCCAAATCTGTCATAATGCCAAAACCCAGCTGAGCTTCTTTTCCACTCACCTGCTGGGGTGTATGCGAAGGAGGTGGTATAGTGTCCCAGCTGCTTCCGCCTGCGGTGGCGACAGTACATCCAACCACCGAAACCCATCAGGACCAACCACGCAGCCACACCCAGCCCTGCGATGAAAGCCGGCTGGCGGACAACGCCTGTGATTTGCTCTGATATGCTAAGATTACCGCCTTTCTTTACAGTCGTGGATGACGTGTCCACTGGCACGGCTGAGTGGATGACACAAGAAAAAGGCATCAATATTTCATACAGCCCTATGATTCAGCAAAGTCAGAGCAGAGCGTAGAGTCATTATCTTTATCATGAAAAACAACCTTGCTAAATGATTTGATTCCACTCAATATCATGTAGATTATACACAGAATAGTGACATTTTGGGGAATACTCTCAGTCACTTTCCTGCTGCTAATTAGATGAGAAGACTGATACCAATCATGTTTATGAGAGTGGTATCGATCTTTTCATCTAATTCTCAGCAAGAGAGCCAAATGTTGAACTATTTCTTAGAAAATTGCAATACAGTATTCTAGTGGAGCAGGATCTTAAAAAGACAAGTACACACATAATCTGGGCTACAACCTGTCTGGATAACTGGCTACGTACCTCACAAGACAATTTACTTTTAAAAGGATAAAAGGGGAAAAATTCCTGACTGACACCTTTCTCACACTAAAAACATCAGTGTTGATGGTGCTCCAGCGTGAAGTTATTCACACAATCAATACTCTACACATTCAGATTTCACCTGTGGTAAACCCGGCCCTCTGCAAGCGCATCTTCTCATATTTCTCATTCAGTAGTAGCTGTAACAGTTTGAGTGACTCACTGAGAAGCAGGCTGACAGGCGAGCTTTGAGCACCCACACCCAGGCTGGTGACAGCAGCCACCATGACGGTGTAGTGGACGTCAGGCAGCAGGCCTGTCAACAGGATGGACAGAACCGCTCCATCCACTGTTCGGTTTATCTGGTTCTCCTGCTCCATGCTGCTGCTCAGACACCAGACCTGATCACCACCAGACACGAGGTGTTAATGTTTGAATTTTAAACCATGTAAACACATGAAGACATTATTTCATCCAGTACACTCTGCGATAAGATGTAGCCTGTGATTATCATAAGACAGACTACGATCAAAACTTGGGTTCTTTTCATTTTGACAGCATTGAAGCTTTATCTGATAGTACACGGTGGAGAAAGACAGCAAAGATACAGAAAAGATAAAAGAGAAAAGGTTGTCAATGCAGTGACAGTTAAAAGCCAGACTTTAAACCGTAGTGTTGCAAATACATGTGCCTTTTGGCATCACAGTTTATGTGTTGAATGTTACTCTCTCATTGAAATGAATGCATTTTACTGTGATACATTACTGTGCTATATAACTCTGTGGCAGAAGAAATATTCAAATCTCTTACATACAAATAACACAAAGTTAAAATAGAAATCCTGCTTTCAAAATTCCATATTTTAATATCAAGTCAGTAAACTGACAATCTAATGTGTGTGCTAACCAGACTAAGCTACTTGTCTTTTCCAGACCAAGTAATGCTGTAGCAGTGAGTTACTGAACTGAATAATAGTGTGTTATACTGCAAAATGATTTAACTTTTAACTTGTGAAAAGAAGAAAGTGTTATTTCTTCTTTCAAAATGTACAATCTTACCTTAAATGTATAAAAATGTTGATACTCAATGTGCCTTGAATATCAACAGTACTGTAAAAGCACATATTTTTAAAAATGTGAATACTTTATATATTTCGTATTCTAATAGCAAGATAACTAGTGATTATAGTTGGTAACAAGTGTAATATAATCTCTAAAACAGAATGAAGAAGTAGTAAAAAGTAATATAAAATAGCTCAATTAGTAAATGTACTTCATTTATCTTATGAAATCATATTCTACAATAAATAATTTGATGAATAATCAAATGTTAAGTTTTCGGATGAAAACGCTTCAATTGATCCATTTTACTTCAAATAAATTCCTTCAGAAATTCCTTCTCAATAGCGACACCTGTGGACGTTAAGCTTGTATGGTCGTGTGTGTGCTCGCAGCACAAGACTATTGCAGGTGATGTTAAAAGGTGATGGACCAGATTATGTTCTAGGGTAGGCTTAAGTGAATAAAGGTAGGATTTCAGTCCTGATTTAAAGATTTCAACTGAAAGTGCTTCTTTAACATATAATGGAAGGCCATCTTGGAAGATAAGGGGCATGGGAGGAAAATGCTCTGAAGCCAACTCATTTTTTATTGGTTGAAGGAAAGACCAGAAGACCAGAATTGAGAGGGGGAGCCGGTGTTTACAGTATGTTGTAATTAGCTCAGATAGGTGGGGTGTCTTATAAGTTAAAAGAAGAACCTTAAAATCAGCTGTAGCTTGTACTGTACTAGTAACCAGTGAAGAGAGGCCAGAATAGCAGTTATATGGTCAAATTTTCTATTTTTTTTAGGATTTTAGCTGCAGCTTTCTGAACGTGCTCAAAATTTCTGGTAGCACAACTGGGAAGACCAGCGAAAAGGTGAGTTGTAGTCAAAATGTATCCAGTAATACACATTTCATTTCTTACATTAAAGCCATGGGATACTTGCACTGAACAATCGTTGTCAGCAAATTGAATGTTTAAGGGGATTAAGTGTGATCCTTGCCGCTGGCAGATGAGCCGCTACATACAAAAGGAATTTCATGATCAGACTTGTGCAGCTCTGTCATAACTTTCTACATGCAGAAGAAGATGGGAAGAAGAAATCAGAACAATAGAACTGTGTGTTCCACTTCAATGTGTTTCTTTTCTGGAATAACAGCCTGATGATTAGTTATCAGTGTGCTTGTGCTAAGAGACAGATAATCAGATCTCTTTGGGGTTTTTTTTTCACTGAGCAAACAGATGACAGGGACAGTCAGTGTTCAGCCGAGAATCTGATAACAAAATTGAGTCTCTTACAGCATGTACTGGCAGCAGATTAGAGGCAATGAGTAATTGTTTATTAAAATCAGTCTTTTTCACAAGTATCTAGACAACACTGAGTAATAGCTGCCTGAAAATAACAATATAACACCCAGGATTAAAAGGCTTTTTAGCAGTCTACAGCTGGCGTCACTGATTATCCGCCTTACAAGCCGAAATAAACATCAGAGAAGGCGACAGGAGTCAGGTAGCTGCAGCCTCACCTTGTACTCTCGAATGCTGCCGCTTTGAATGTTGTGTGGCGGAGGCTCCCAGGACACACTGACACTGGAGCTGTTGGTGAGCTGCACCACTGATATAGCCTGCGGAGGTGCATTTAAAACTGCAGAAAGTGACAAGAGTATTATCAGTATTATGACAAATTGATATGAGAATTATTTCTAATTCATAATCTAAATGAAAAACTCTAGTTTTCCTGTGCCTGTGATTGATTAATTTTCTCTACTGTGCTTTTGGGTAATGTGTTACTGCAGTGAATGCTCTTCAATACATTTTAATTCCATTTCATTTACTTATTCCATAACTACTTCGATTTAATTTTCTTCTCATTGTGTTTTTAATATTCTGTCACATTTCTTTGCCTTTTTAAAAATTCACTTTTCAAAGGCGGTATACTGTACAAATACATTTGCACATTTGTGTATTTAAAAGTGTTAGAAATGATACTGAATTATTCAAAAGTATGCAAACAGAAAACCTCTCATACTGGTGGTGACATCATTAATAATTCAGGAAAAATATTAAACTGTTTAATCAGATTTTCTGCTTAATAAAGTTCATCTTACCCTCCTCAGGGGTACGAAGCAGAACCATGAGGCTGTCATGTCCCTGCAGCTCATTGAAGTAAGGCCGTATCTTCACCTCATACTCTGTTTTACTGTGTAGATCTACTAATGTGGTACTGTGGTCAGACATAGCCTCAACATCGTGGACCAACCAGGAACTGCCGATAGTCCGGTAAAATATACGATAACCCTGAATGTACCGAGACTGACGGGCAACCTGTAAAAAGTTGGCAAGAAAAAGTTTCACATTTCCATCAGTAATCAAGGGCAGAACCAGCTGTGTTTGCACTTTAAGTTAATCTGTTTGTGTCACGTAATGTTTGGAAGAGTTTTTGAAGTTAATGTTTGGAGATTAGCGTGTCCTCCACATGCTGCAAGCAAACTTTGAAAAGTCAACTTTTATCATCAGCAAAGTATTCAACTCACAGTCCAAGAAATCCTGGCGCTGGTAGGAGACAAAATCACAGGCTTCTGCAGGTAGACAGAAACCTCTCCTAATTCTCTCTGCACCTGTCTGTGGTCCACACCCTGTTCTGTAGGACTCCCATCTGAAACAACAGCGATATTTCCATTCAGTCCAGATTAAAAAACAGCTGAATAGCAGCTACTAAGCATAAGAAAGGAAAAAAGGCTTTTGATGAAATTAAAAAAATAAATAAAATGCTCAGGGCAGAAGAGCATCACACTGAGAAAGCAATTAGTTTGGAAACTAAACATACAAAGCAAGTTTTTCTAAACCTTGGAGCACATTATCTTAATGCCAGCCCTACATCCAGTATCTGCCTTGTAAAATTAGAATCTAAAAATCAAGATTATAGGATAATGCCAAAGTGTAATCAGAAAAGGATGATTTCTTCTTATGTAACTCACCCTGTGTCCTGACAGGCTCAGATATTGGGCTGGGGTCACTGAGGCCGTACGAGTTGACTGCTCGGACGATGAACAGATAAACTGTGTTGGGGAAGAGACCGACAACTGTGTGCCTCTCCTGCTTCACATGGTCCGCCACTGTTTGCCAGGTACTGCCCACTGATTGGCTGGGGAGCAAAAGTCATATTGTTTTAACCAAATATTGTCCTAAGAAAGACAACTATTGTGAGATAAAACAAGTGAATTTGATTATGACTCGATTAAGGATTCTGTGTAGGTCACCTGATCATGTCACACTTGAAGGTCAAGATCTTTATCAAGTGATGTTTGCTGACGCTGGATAATTTGATACACAGTTAGCTGCCAGTCTATAAAGTACATTTTCAATAGGAAACGTGCTGTCCTCAGTTTGAACATAAACATTGTTTCACTCCTGTTATCTTGAGAGCACAGCTTCATTATCGTGTTATCTACAGATAACAAGGTAATGGGTTTGATCACAACTGCCACACTGATAGCAAAGACAGATGAAATTGGGACTGGCAATGTCAGACGGCAAGATCTGAGTTTTGCATGTTGACTAAAACACAGACTAAAAAGGCAGTTTTATTAAGAAATGTGAATATTTGTTATAGATTAGTTCAGATTATGAAAGAAGTAATGGGATGAAGTAGATGGGCTTAGGGCTGCAACTAATGATTGTTTGGTCTGATTATTCTTTAAATTATATTTGCATAATTAGCAAATAATTATGAAATGCCAGAAAATGGTGAAAAATGCCTACCATGTCACAAACCACAAGCTCGTCAACCAAAGCGCAAACCATTAAAAAAAAGATAATAATTTTCACACAAATATGAGATTGGTATTGATCTTCTCATATATCTCTCATCAAAAAAGCAAATAAATGTCTTTAAATAACCAGAACAGTGTGATGAATGCAAAGTAACCCTAAAAACTAAGTTAACTATGTGACATTTGTTTATACCCAGTTCTGTGCATCTAAAAATACAAAGTCACGGCCAGTCTCAGCTTCAGGACATAACAATGACAAGTTTTATTCCTTCTTTTTATTGCAGTCAGTTATAACGATGGCTTCTGAATTGGTCCGTTGAGGATGCAGCAGCCTAATGCTGTGCCGAGACAGGAACTATCAAGCAGCATGAGCACAATTTAACATTTTCCTCAACTCCATGGAGGAGAAAATGGCAAGGTAATTACAAGAAGCAGACCACACATGTCTCTGTCATCAATGATTTCTCCTCTGCCAGCTCTCTCACCAAATGTTCTCCATCCCCAATGTTGCCATGTAAATAGAATCATACAGCTTTTTATAAATGCTGTATCTGTAAATGCTTAGGTATGGGGATGACTGTGGCTGCTTTTACATAAATCTTAAATCAAGATTCAGTTCTACATGGAAACAATAGAAATGTAGGTGTTATGTGCTGTATACAAGGAAGGATACTAAAATATTAGTTTGTATCTTGGTGTTTGTTCCTGGCGATGCTTGAAAACAAACATTTCCAAGCAATTTGATAGCGGTGGAGCGTACATCAGTGAGTGGATTTTCAACCATGGCTTCATGATCAGCTCTGTGTGTAAGTCTGCCACACTGAGCTTTCTTTCTGCACAGAGCCAACTGGACTCTTCTGCGTGTGTCGTGTGTGTGTGTGTATGTGTGTGTGTGTGTGTGTGTGTGTGTGTGTGTGTGTATGTGTGTGTGTGTGTGTGTGTGTGTGTGTGTGTGTGTGTGTGTGTCTCTGTAGACTTGGTCTGTACCCTCTCTGCTGCTTTTATAATGAGTGAACCCTCCAACTGGGCTAGCATCCCAACCCCCCTACCCCCCTTCTGTTGCCCCAGGACAGAACAGAGCTGCCGAGCTGACCACTTCAATAACTGTCTTCTCTTTCACTCACTGTCTGTCTGAGCTGCTATGGCTCTCCTTGGGATGCCATGGCTAAATACTGATGCAGAAGAGTGTCACGGTTTAGCTTCAGGAAGTCATTTAACAGAACTGTCTCTCCCTGAGGCAGAAATCAGTCATTACGGAAACATAATGACTTGACATGAAGACACAGATCTTTAAGTGGGAATAGTCAAAATACTCGCAAAATAAATCTGAAACTGAAGGAGCGTGGATACAGTTAGTTAAAGTGTCTACAATCTTTTCAAGATAGTGGCATCTCACGAGTTAGCTAATAAGGCTATCAAGGTATAAATATTATAGTTTTATAGATTCATTCATAAATCATATTAAAAGGGAAGTTACACCAATTTTACACGAAAACATCATTTTACTAGTCACAGAGGGTACTACACAGCCTGTGAAAACAGTTATGTAATATCTCCTAGAGGAGCTTAGCCAAGTCTGAGAAAATGTCTCAAATGACATCACTTGAGTTATCTCAGCTTGGGCTGGAGATTACACATTTTTAGCACTGAGTCTGCATTACAAATGGTCAAATGGTGGGTGTAGAGTTTGACAGATATAAAACATTAAGGAAATTAAGGATATAGCATTTTGTTCTTTCTGGTCCTATCTTGTTCAACCTACATGTCCGGCATCCACTTCAACTCGAGTACATGCCCAATAGAAGTTCTCAGACTACTCCACCATCGTCAGCTGCATCACATATGACAACAAGGAGTAGGACAAAGCCCTGCTGGAGAGCTTCATAGGCTCTCATCTTCATCATCATCATCATCTTCAGCTCAACATCAGAAAGACTAAAAAGCCAGTGGAGAACCACTGGCGGAGCAAGAAGAAGCACTCAGCTCCTATCATAAGTTCTTCCTGAGGAGGCTCAGGTCCTTCAACGTGTACAATAGGCTGGATGTTTTTCCAGTCTGTACTAGTCAGTGTCCTCTTCTTTGGGAAGGGTGGTCTATTTATTAATAGACTTTTCATATGCTCACTCATTCAGACATCCAGAGCAGATATCTAGTGCCCGCAGCTCAGTGCTTTATTTTTTTATTTTTTATTTATTGTAATTCTCTGGGTTTGCTTCTGACCTCTTACCTGTATCTCTCCTGTGTTTCATTATCATTGCTGTTGCTGCTATGACACCTGAATTTCCCTCTGGGGATTAATAAAGGTTTATGTTATCTTATATTTGGAGCTTGATTCACATATTAGAGACTAAAACTCTGCATATTTTGGCATCTCTTGCATTGATTTTGAGCATTCCTTTTTCCTAAATAGTCTTTCTCTGAACTTTATGGAAGTGTAAGTTGTTCAGTCCGATTGTCATTAACATGGCAAGCAAGCAACACATTGCTTGGTACTCAAACTATGTGCATTTTTCCACTTCCTCTACATTCCTACTGTTCCTAACGCTATGAATGTGCCATTTTTACTCCCCCCCCCCCCCCCCCCCCATTTAATGATACAGAGAGATAAGCTTCACAGTCTAGTGCAGGACAGATGAAAATGTTAGGTTTGTCTGAAAGTTATCAACTCAGAATCTAAAGTACAGTCCCAGTCAAAAGTTTGGACACACTTGTTCATTTCAATGGAAAACTGTCTCTAAACGTTTGATTGGTACTGTAAAATGATCAGTCTTGAAAAAAATGACTCAAAAGGGCACTCAGTACACCAAGTGACAGCAATAAGCTTTAACTGCGTACCTGAAGGCCTCGATAATGTAGGAGGTGACAGCGGCTCCGCCCTCATGTGGATTGGACTGCCAGGTGAGAGTGACAGTGTTTTTGGTCACTTCGGTGACCACAGGTTTCTGTGGAGGCCCTGGCAGCTGGATGAACTCAGAAACTCTGGATACCGAAGAAACTCCATCCTCTGTTAAGAAAGACAAGGTAACACAATATTACACAGATGATGAAATACTTGAGCAAAATTGTGAGTGTGTAGTTTATTATGCACAGAGGTGTAGTGTGAGAGTGACAGTGTGAAGTGTGACAGAAAGACAGAGTGTGGAGAGTTTTGAGCACCTCTGACAGTCAACATCCCGCTCCAGCTCGACTCCCCTGTGGGGCTGGTAACGACGCACGTGTACATCCCCGAGTCGGTGTCCTGTTAAAGAGTGGTCAACATTTGATTTGATGTTTGATGATTGAATGTATTTTTTGTACTTAAGACAAATTAAATTTTTTGATGTTCAGCTGATCCGCTGATTAAAGAGTACATGTTT
Source organism: Scomber scombrus (assembly GCF_963691925.1). Taxonomy (NCBI): domain Eukaryota; kingdom Metazoa; phylum Chordata; class Actinopteri; order Scombriformes; family Scombridae; genus Scomber; species Scomber scombrus. Next base: position 17,004,628 of record NC_084974.1, read on the forward strand.
CACTTGCATTTACTGGAAGTATACCAAATTAACTTTTTTTCCGGATTATAGAGAAAACAAAGACAGTTTGTTTAAGGAAATGTATGGGAAATTATACAGAATTTACAAAACCATAAAGTAAACCTTACCCACTGATATACATTTTTAAAATAATATATATGCAATTAATTTTGATTTGATTTTGAAAACAGCACTCGTAACTGACTATCTTTACACTGTAGTATTGTGACTTTTTTTTTTTAATCTGCATTTTTATGGTAAATGTGTTAGCAAACAGTTGCCTATTTTCACTTTCAGCAGATAAAGAGAAAGATTAATATTCAATTTTGAGTCACGTTTCGAGACATCTGATGAATATACACATAAGTCCAATTTTCTCTCTCCTTTTAGCTTTGGTTTGGTCTCCACCAACTCACAAGGCAAACATCTGAATCTTCAGCCACTAGATGCTCTGCTGTGTTCACCAGCTAGTTGATGCTCATGAGGGAGATGAGAGTGAACCATATCAGTAAAGTTATGGGGCAGAAAACCTGAAAGCCACTTAAAAGCATGTAGAGCTTTAGAGAAAAACTGCAGAGATGCTCATCATTATGACTGGAGTGACCCATTTCACATTACACATTTATACTTGATCCATTCTTAATATGAAAATATCAATTATAACTGATTTAGGTAAAGGGTGGAGATACTGCTTAGACCACAGCTGGGTGGTTTCATCCAATTTACAAAAAAAAGCCATGCATACCTAAACTGTTTTACCTCAATAGTCCTCATCTCAGCTTCAGTCATCTAAAAGCTCCAATGCTACAAACCATCAGGCTCCACAGCACACTCTACCTGCCCTCCTGTTTACATTATGACTTGTATATGCCTGCATGCTTCACTGACACTCTTGGTGTTCGCTCTAGCCTTGTGCTGGCAGAGAGCCAGTCTGCTGGAACTATCATCAGACCATATGAGATCATCCACTGCAGTGTTGACCTCTGGCTGACAGACAGCACAGCGTGTGGGCAGGTGAACTTCTTTAGATGACTCCAACTACTACTAAAATATTGATGGCGGGTAGGGCCATCAGCAGGGTAAATATTTTTAGTTCCTCACTCGTCATCTCCATATCCCTTCTTTTTTTCTCCCTTGTCATCCCCTTGATGCCACACTAATGCATCTCTTCTGTTCCATTGAGCACATTGGCATGGCAGACTTCCCCCGCCTCAGTGGTGCACTGGACCAAACCTTAATGCTCCAAGTTTGCAGAGCACCACTGCTGAGAATGGCGCAGCCGGAAAAAACAAGATGAAAAAGGAGGTGAATCAGCAAAGTCCTGGCAAGAGATTTAATTAAAAGCCGGTTAGATGATTAATCATCTATTGCTGGTCAATTAACGAAAATGATACTGCTTCTTCTCCGTCCTCCCTGTTCTTACTGACCTCCAGGTGGGGTTATAACACAATGGAGCTACTGACTGCTCCTCCATCAAAGCAGAACACATTAGCATTTACAAACAAGCACCTTCATTAACATTACAATTACACACCGCATGAGCACATAATTGCGCTGGAGAGATATGCACTGCCTTAGAGAGATTGGTCTTTGCAACTCAGTCTCACCTTAATTTTACAAACGAAAAAAGGAATTTATAATGGAAAAGGAAAAAAAAATGTTGCCATATGAGCTGCGGAGAGAAGGTAAAAGTAAATTGGAGGTCAAGACAGGAATGTCTAGACAGTCGGTGTTCTAAGCCTTTTTGTAAATTCAATATCAGTTTTGTGTTTCAAAAAATATCCTTTTCGTGCCCTTTGCAATAAATGACACTCACTTGATGCAACCCACCACCTCCCTCCCTTTCCCACACACACACACACATACCTTTATGTCTTTAATTTGCAAGGTGCCATTCTCCACCAAGGTCAGTCGAGGTTTATTTCCCTGAAGTGTCTCTCCATCCTTCTCCCATGAAATCTTGACTGAGGGCCCTCCGATTACACGGCAGTGCAGTTGCACCATCGAACCTCGAGTTACAGTCTGGTTGGCTGGCCCTTGGCGAATGATTGGTGGGATACGGCCTGAAGGGCCTACCAGTTAGAGGGGAGAAGAGGCAGAATATTATGTTAGGTGTGTCATCTTTCTTCTGATTAACGATACACAAGCAAAAAAAGAGGAGAGGGAGAACTCACAGAAGGCCTCCAGAACATAAGATTAAAATATTAAAATGCAAAGGGGGAAAATACTTGAGATGCTTAGTAGGCAGAAAACAATAGGCTGCAAAAAAAGCTACAATCTGGTGCTTACAAGCTGACTAAGGAAGAACATTGACTCTGAAATTCATTTCTCATTCAGCATGGAGTCTCCAACTGTGTTATTTTTTGGTCTTTATGAGCCTTACTGCTGCACACCTACTAAGTAATTAATATGTGTTCCCTTCATTTCTTAGATTGTACCGACTAAGGAGTAGACCCCCCCAGAGTCAAACATGACTCTGTCTGGACTGATGAATGAAGACACACACACCTCCCTCCACCTCCAGCAGCGCCTTAGTCAGCACACTTCCCGCAACGCTGATGGCCTGGCAGATGTAGAAACCAGAGTCCTCTGGGTGGACATCAGTGATGGTCAGCTCTCCGCTCATGGAGACAGAGTAACGACCAGACTGTGACGGCGGCTGGCCCGGGAACAACAACATCTGACAGACACAGCAGAGAAAGAATCTATGACACTGATGCTGCTTATTTTTATGATCAGTTAACCTGTGCCTTTTTTTTTTTAATTACATTAATTTTTCAGTCTACAAAAGTTCAGAAAATTGCTATCAACAGTCTAAACCCCAAAGACATTCACTTCGCACCAACATAAAAACAAGCAAAATCCTCAATCTTCAGAGGCTGGAAGCAGCAAATATTTGGCAATTTTCTATTGAGTAGACTAATCATTCAAGCACTAATACTGACAAAAAGGACCCTGACTCAACATTTTAGAAAAAGGTATTCAGACAAAAATGTTTTCAAGTTGAATCAAAATAATTCCATTTATCTAACAATAACAATGTTTTTAAGTCCAGGCAGATTATTTTACAAGAATTGGGCAAACCACTTATTTTAATAATAAGAGGTTTGAGTGCCGTTTTGTAGTAGTAATTTCAGATTGTCATGCTTCGCCAGCTCTGGTGACCAACAATTAAACAAATGAAACAAATTTAAACCTAAGAACGTCCATTACACATGTGTATATTGGGGAGCATGTCACCAAATTGTGCGCACAACATCCCTCGTGGTCTAAAAATATTAACTACCTTTACAATAATGGAATGGTAGAACTAGAGAAGAAAACACAGGAAATGGAACACATGGAAAATGAGTCTTTAGTAAGTTTCCTACACATCTACTTCAGAATGCCATGATACAAACTCATATAAACGACAAAGAAATATAAACTTGTCATGGACTTTTTGTGTTTTGGGGTTTTTGGCTTTATGTTTATTACAGATAAGAAAGGTTGCAAATTATATTTAAGGAACACTTGAGATACTGTTGTTTACTTTTTGACTCTCGTTGACAATTTATATATGAAGAGGATTATGCATTATTATATTGTAGACTTTTACTTAATTCATGGAAGACGTTCTGCTTTTGATTTGACCTCAGTCCAGAGTTTTTTCTTGTTTTCTTCCCTGCACACCTGCCCTGCATTCAGTCTTGTTAACCCTGCACGGCTCCCTGTGTCTTCCCCAGACAATCAGCTCCCAGCCAGCCCTTGTGTCTTGCCACCTGTCCCTTAAGTTCATTTAAATCCTGGGTTTTAGTTCAGTCTTGTTGGATTCTGACTCTGTGAAGATAATTTTTCTTCTGTCCTGCTCAGTTCCTGCTGCCTCCTGTGTTTGAGTCCACCTGCTCCATGCTCCACTCCACATGACAAAACTATAGCAGCTGTTGTGCACAATTTTCCATTTTCAGAAGGAGGGTAAACCATTTTTTTATGTATTGGCTGAAAAAAGTGTCAAAGATTCACTTCCCATGACAGCATCTGACTGGCATTTGACAGCCAGCATAGTTGGGAGACGCACTTCAGCCTTTGCAATACACTGCAGAGGCTACCTCATAGTTTAGCCAACAAGCATTGATAACTCTACAAGAATTTCCAACAATAATTTTAAATATTTGTAGTTCATTGCTAACTTAATGAGATAGAGATAAAGAGAACAAGAGAATCATTTTAGGCTACTGGAATTACAAAAGTAATCTTGTACATTAAATAAACAGCAGCATTGTTATTCTTTTTTTTTTTGCGTAAATAACACATTACATGTTTTTACTGTGGAGCCATCCAGGGAAAATCCCATCAACTTCTAACCAAACTGCACAAAAACGGTCAAAACTTGAAGGGACAAATGCTGTTTTGATGTTTTTTTGGATGATGCCCACTAACAGACGTTTTATAGATTACCCCCCATTCTGTTTCTGTAAGTGAGATGGATGTGAACAAGGGGGAAGGGATGCCCATCAATCCATTCAGCCATCCATTTTATTCCTCTAAGAGGCTTAGACTTCAGTGGAGGGACCAAGGTTATAAGGCTATAGATAATCCCCCCAAATACAGCAAAAAAGCTCTACAAACAGAGAAGCCATGCCTCCACCATCCCACAGACTCAAGCTTATTCATAAAATCTGCAGCCCAACTTCCTGTTTGCTCTCAGACAAGCGTCTGAAATCATCTGAAGCTGCTCCTCCAAGTCAGTGATCCCAGCTGCTGCTGAGCAACAGGGTATTTATAGTTGGGTACAATGTAAAAAGGAGGACAGTATTTTTCTGCAGGTTTGCCCTGAAGAAGCAGTTTCCACACCTGGTGTACTTCCTGCAAATCCTCCTTCAACCCACCGAATCACTACTCCCTTACACTGTGGTTGAAAGCAATAGAAAAATTTCTCGCCAACGCAATACCACAGTGCCATCCAACACTTTGTCTCTACTCATATCTCTGAGCCAAATGCAAATGTGCTGCTCTCTCTTGTTCGCCTCTCAACTGTTTCGCTTGGAAAATGTGTTTTGATGAAAAAAAGTCTCAGAAAAAGTATGATTAAATCAGAGAAATCCTGTCCATGTTGAGTCATTTTCACCTTTACAATAAAGAAGGTGTGAAATTATTCATATGATAAACAATACAGTAGAGGTAAGGTCCTGAAAAAAACACATAAATAACACCCTGAGACAAATGTATTCATATGCACTCATCCAGTATTTCATAAACAGGAATTTACTGTAGTGAATGTCTCTGTCGCTGCAGTATACAGAATTAGAGGATATCTCATTCCCTGTTCCAGCCTCTTACCTGGCTGCCCTCTTTCTGCCAGAAGATGGCAGGTGGAGGGTTTCCTGTGGTGCCGCATTGGAAGGTGATGCTCCTCCCCTGGGTGGCAATCTGGTCTCTAGGTTTTGTGGCAATCTGAGGTGGTACTAGACAGGAAAAGAAGTGTAACCACAGATTAAAAGCCTTACTTTTACATAAACATGTGTTCAACACCAAGCTTTGAGGTCCTCTGTGTAATTAATACCCACTTGCCAGCACTCATCATTGCTCTTAACAAGCAAGATTTTAAAATTGTCCCTTTAACCTCCAGAGCTTTTTGATCTATCATTGCACTTTCATCTTTAATGAGAGACATCACCTCTGTGCCCTCTGAAAAAACAAATTATCACAGCACAAGGCAGAGCTTCCCCGATGACATTTATTCAGTTATTTTGGGAAAGGTCTGGGCAAAGCTGCCATTTTCGAGTTTGGGTCAGACCCTTACTTTAGCTATATCATCGCATCCTCACTGACCGCTGCTTTCTACCTCAGTCTAAAAAATTGTCTCACACTTCCAGCTGAATGAGAGGCTTCTCCAATCTAGATTCATCCAATCATACAAATCTCTGCCCAGCGCATATGCTCAAAGACTCACATACACAAGAGAGCACGCAAACACATATTTGGCTCCATACACAGAGAATATGAATCATCTGTGTCGTGTCTTAATGTTATCACTAAAAACATGTTCCCAAACACAGAAGACATCTCACACTTTCATCAACATCAAAATGTTTTATGTTTTTGTGATTTTTTTTTTCCCTCAAGAGGCTGTGCAGCCTGAGCACATCTGATCTGATAAACATATTCTTTGGTTGTATTAGATTGGTGATTTGTGACTTATCTTTAGGATTTACAATAAGTATTTTTATTTAATTTTGATGTGTCATATTTTTATATTGTGTTATGTTGCAAATCAGCAGAAGTCTAGAAGTTGTTAGAAAAGGAAACAGCAGGGGTGAATTGTTTTTTTCTTCCTTGCACATGTTGTGCTCTGTTTATTTAGATACAGTTGACTGTCTGTATTTTTCTTGTTTACTATTTTTTAAAGCTTATGGAAAGGTCTGAGTTGCATTATGGGAAGTGCGGGATCCAGCAGTTTTGGAGTTTTATCTATATAACAGACTAAAAGTCAGGACATCTAAGCTTCTGCAGCTGATTTTGACCTTTTTGTTTTTTAATCTGTCTGTTGTTAGTCTAACAACGGTAATGGAAGTGCATTTAAAATAGCTGGAGTATCCCTTTAAAAACACTATATTAAAAGCACATGTGTCTAGCCACCCAAAATGATTAATAACAGCACTAATAACAAATACCACAATGAACAAAATGTTAAATGGTCAGTAATGCAACCTGAGGTCAAACGTGTCCCTATTTAAAAATTAAAACCAAGACCGCCATTTATAATTAAAAGCCTTGCAGCAGCATTTTGAACTGCTGTATCTGTAAATGAGAGGGATTTATGTGGTGTCACACTATCCTGACACACTCCCCACGATGCAGCAGATGTGTGTTTGATAAGAGCCCTTAATCTGGTGTACATTAAGTCACTGCATCTTATTTAATGCCTGAGTGCAGCAACAGGCATGTTGTCAACATCCCTGTACCGAATGGAAGAATTTATTTACACCATTAGGCAGTGATTGTTGATTTAAAAAACATTAAAACGGCATACAGAAAAAAAAGCAAAACAAATGGCTTTTTTTAGGAAAAGAATTAGATGGAAAGTGAACTTACAGAACGGGCCAACTGGAATGATGATAAGGTTTGAAACATGATGGAGAGAGATGGAAAATTAATGAGATGGATGAAACACTGAGCTACAAAACAAAACCGGTGATGGCATGAAAAAAGAACAAAAAGAAGTAGAGTGAATGGAAATTGCTCGGTTTGGATTTCATTTACACTGATAAAAGCATTAGAGGATGAAGTCGTCTCAGACTATTTAAACCAAGACAGAGAGACAGAAAAAAAGGGCACGGAGAGTGAGGCTGAGAGAGGAGGGAGATAAAGAGACAGGAAGAGAGATGGAGAGAGTCATGTCTTATTAATACTGGGACTGCTCTCTGGCAGTGAGTTAAAGCACACATTTACCAAACATCTGTCAAATGGCGTAATCCATACGGTTTAGCATAAGCTCCTGGCAGCACCGCTGGATAGGGACTCAGAAAGATACACTGATACAAAAAACACAGAGCATTGGACAGGAAATGGGAACAGGCTTTTGTATGAAGCTGTTGCCATGTGCCTGTACGCTGCCTTATGCATGAACATGGCTCTAGGTATGAGATCTTTTTATGCATGCCAAAGTGTGTTTGTGTGTGTGTGTGTGTGTGTGTGTACGTGTGTGTGTGTGTGTGTGTGTGTGTGTGTGTGTGTGCGCGCACGTACTGCATTTTCAGCTCATATACAATATGCATGATGTGTTTCTTACCGTGGACCTGCAACATGGCTGAGGCCTCTGTCTTGCCCACACTGTTCTCAGATGTGCATGTATACGTCCCTTCATCCTGCTCTTTGACACGGAACAAACGGAGGCTGTTGCCATTGCGGATCTCAAACCTGGGAATGGGAAAAAATGAGGTAGTGAAAGATCTAACAGAGAGTGGAAAAAAATCACCATGCTACTTATCTACGCAAAGCGAATAAAATCTGCCAGTGGCACAAGGTAATGTCATTTCTTTCCTTGTCAATCAACCTGTTGCACGGATTTTTTTTCAATCAAGTGACATTATCTTGAAACAAGTGGAAGAGTGTGCTTTATCTGCCTGCGATATTGTCAGTAGTGCCAGCAAAAATTCTTGAAATAGTAAAATCAATTAAAAACAAGTGAGATTATTGTACTCCATTTCACTGATTTAAGAAAAAAACTATTCTTCAACAGTAGATTAAACAAGATGTTCAGATGGACTTTGCATAACAGAATTATTTAAACAATAAATAAATAACACATCAGCACTCGTATCGAATTCAGCTGTCTTTGCCTATGCAAGGCACATATAGTGAAACAAATCAAATTTAATTAACTTTATTTTATGGACTCACACACAATAAAGGAGGAAGAAGAAAAAAGGCAGAACACTCTAGTCTGACCAAACATGAAAAACAACAGTCAGATGAAATTCTTATCTTCACAATCAATTCTCTGTTCTCAAAGTGAACAAATAGACTCTATAACAGAGTCACCGTGTCACTGTGACCCAGTGGGTGCTGTACACCTGGTGCAGATTTTAGCTGGATGAAGCAGTGTTGCTATTATGCACCATCTCTGAACTATGCCTACGTTTATGCATAAGGTGTGTTATCACTTCCTGATATGTGGGGACATTTATGATGACAAACATATGACCAACACTTCACGATCTTGGAACAAAGATTAACATCCTCTTGCTGCCCTTTTTATAGCTGAACATTATACGGGAAATCCCAACAGCCAGACTTCAATGTCAATTGAAAAGATGTCAGATTTACACACAAATGTTAATGCTCAATACTGTCACTATTAAGTGTTAAATCATCTGTAAAAAGATGACTACTATATCTGACCTCACTGTTAGAATTAAAAGAATAGTTTGACATTTTGTGAAATGCACTTAATCACTTCTTATCAAGAGCTGGATGAGAAAGTCTGTTAAATATGAAGCTGAAGCCAAAGGACTCTTAGCTTAGCATAAAGACAGGGGGAATCAGTTAGCCTGGTTCTGTCCAAAATAGCAAAAATCAATCTACAAACACCTCTTAAGCTCACTAATTAACAGGTTTTTGTATGAATTAAACATACGAGATAAAAAGGTGTTACCTTATCTTATCTTTATAAAGCTAAGCTAACAGCCTGCGTGCCGTAGCTTCATATTTACTGTATATAAGAATGTGGCATCTGTCTTCTCATGTAACTCTTTGCAAGAAAGAGAATTACTGGCAGACTATTCCTTTAATAGGATATCCACTAACTCATTTCTATCCACTTCACATTTAATTGTCTCTACACTATTCTGTGTGACATTCAATCTGATGTCAATGTCAACACCATAATTGGGGAATGTACTCAACAGCTGTTGCAGATCAGCAATGCAGGGAGAAAATATGAGCAAATCACCTGCATAAAAGAGACAAATTAATAATAAAACATCACTCCAGTTCAAACTATAAAAATGTAGCACTTTTTAACCTACACAGTATGCACAATATACTTCCAAGATTATGAGACTGTGTTTATGCCAGTGTTATATTTCTTTCCACTTTTAAGGGTAATATAATATTGGAAAGTCACAAAATTGTAATTATTTATTATAATTATACATTATATTGAGTTTAGGATGGTCACACAAGGATTCAGCCAACTAATGAATCCTCTTTGGTCTCTTCCATTTATGAATTTATATGAGCAGTCTGATAGGAAGGTATGAATAAATGAACAATTACTCCACATATGTTTTCTGGGTCGTATGTTTTAATAATCCAATATGTGACTTGTCTCTGGTAGAACTGTATTTCTGACTCAGTCTCATAAGATGCTGTAATGTGCACATCATCAGTCTGAGTCTTTGTCTGTCATTCTCACCTCCCGCGGGGAAGCTCCCCTTCCTCTCTGCGCCATCGCACAGTTGGGGCGGGATCTCCATGGACCTCACACAGGAAGTCGACAGTCTCCTCCTCCATGACCACCTGGTTCACCGGCCTTCGCACCAAAACCGGACGCTCTGCAAAATGAGAGAAGGTGTCAGATACATTCATCTTATGTTCCTTAATGCTGCTGCACAAATCAAAGCTGGAACAGACCGTAGACCACCAGCTCAGCAGGATCGCTGTCCCTCTCTCCAACCATATTAGTGCCTACACACACATACATGCCGGCGTCGCTTTTCCTGGTGTGAGCGATCATCAGTTTGCCCCCACGCACCTGATAAACACCAAAGTGACAGCAGAAAACATTAGTCTTCCCTGAATGACAGATAACTATCATCATATCTTTTAACAGAGAACACACTTGAATACTCTTGTGCTGCTATAAGTCATTAATCTTTTATATTCAATAATTTCCAAAAAAGCCTTTCAACAACCGCCAGAGATTGTCCAGGTGCTGTTTTGACGCATGAGTGGAAAAAACAAAAGTGACAGCAGAATCATAGACATTTTCCGGTCCATAGAAAACCAAGGTGACTGCATAAAAGTATGGTCTATTGAAACTATTGTCACTGCAGATGTGCATCTGCAATTGGTACAATACATTTCTTCATGACTGAGTGAAAAAAAAAGTATTCATAAAGTAGCCGTGAAAAAAAATAAAAAGACCAGAGACTTTGTATTGATGCTTCAGATTACAGATACTGCAGTAAATGTCAATTCTTTATCAATGAGATCGAGTAAAGCAAGCAACAAAATGGAGCCATATAAAAGAACTTACAGTCTGATTTGCTCCTTAAATTAGATTGAAATTTTTTTTTAGCACTTTATTAAAATGATATGTCGCCTACATCGAGTGAAATGTTCAACATTATTCAACTATTTTAGCAAATACTGTAGGTGTCTTGTGCGTCACTTCATACCCATGCAAAATTAAGCCTGATATAAGGGTCAATGACGTATAAGGATTTTCAACAACTCAATTTTAGAATAATAAAAACAAGCATATTTAATGCAGTAGTTCAAACATTCAGAATGTTGTGTACCTGACAATTCATATTACAATTTGAAAGTGATTTTAGTGGGGGGTTTTCAAGATTAATTGGCACTGGCCTGAAAAAAAAAGTCATTTGGTGCGACCATGATTCATCTTGAAATATCTTATATAAATAAAAGATCATCATTTACAAAAAATTTTAAAAAATTCAAATACTTTGTTTCCAAACACTTTATATTACTGAAAACTGAAAGAAAGATGTGAAGCGTCTTAAGTAAATTGATTTATTTCAAGATGAATCGTGGTCGCACCACATGACTCTTTTTAAGGCCAGTGCCAATTAATCTTAAAAACCCCCCACTAAAATCACTTGATTTCAAATGTATAATATGGATCTTCAGGTACACAACATTCTGAATGTTTGAACTACTGCATTAGATATGCTTGTTTTTATTATTCTAAAATTGAGTTGTTGCAAATCCTTATACGTCATTGACCCATAAACTGAAGGTTGTCTTTAGAATAGTTGGGATTTCCACCACAATTTAACCTCAACTTCATTGGACGACATACTGTATGCTTATAAAGATGGATCCAGCAGCATTTAAGAGCTGTGTGTATGCCCTCATTATTTTAAAACTGGAGCATGGTTTGCTCAGTGTTTCTGTTGAACTCACAGACATGCGCTCATCCTTGGTGCTGACTCGGACGTTGTTGCGTTTCCAGGACACTGTAGGCTCAGGGTGACCACGTGGAGGCAGACACTCCAAGACAGCAGGCTCACCAGCAGCCACCACCACATCGCTTGGGGCCTGCCGGAAATCATCTCTCAGGACTGAGAAGAAAACACCAAGAAATCTAATTAGCAGAGGCCCTGCCTGTCTGATGTATTTAAAACAAAGCCTGGAAATCAGACCCACAGATCGGAGAGCAGCTGCACACACACAAGCACTATCATCAAAAGAGGGGGACTCGTTTGTTGAGTTGTTTTCTAGAGTGAACCATCTTTTTGGAGAAGGTTGTCTGAAAACAAGCTTATTGACTGGATTATTGGGTTTGCATGTGCATGACCGCTCAAATTCCTGGCAATGTCCTTGTTAGACTGTGCGCTGTTTTAATGTTTTCCCAGGCCTGTGTCCTACTCTGCTGTCTCTCCTGTCAGAGCAGATGAATAATGCACACCTCTCAGTCCAACACGGAGTAAACAAATAACAGTGCATTCATAATTTAGCTCATGTGTGAGGGAGAAAAAATGGCCTCTGCATTAATGAAAGGATTGTGTCTCTGATTCAAAACGCTATCTATCTTATAAATCTGCAACTCAGCTCTGATTCAAGTGAAATCAGCACCAAACAAGAAAAAGCTTATCCTCATGTCACCCCTGAAGTTTGCACCCAAGCCATCCTGTGGACGCGACAGGATGAGAAGTTTGACGCGGCGACCTTTGTTATCTTCTAATCCTCTGCTGTGATTGACAGATGAAAGCTTCATTGTGAACTGTGAACTGGAGCCATCTCATGAGATCTCCTGTACAATGGGAACTCATATTTTCGGGATGCTGACAAGCTCACATTGTCAGACGCACACACAGACGGCTCTACTCATCATTTTGGACCACATCCTGTAGCTCCAGCATACAGGCTTTTTTCTCAACCAAAGTGTACTATTGCAGGATAATCAATCAATGCAATCTGATTCTACACTTTCATGAATATTTTAGCAATCTTTCACAGCACATATAAAAAGTGCAGTTTAAAAAAATGTTTTATTGTTCTACAACATTGACTGAAAGTAAATTGAATGTGACAGAAATTATTTCTTTAAATAGAAGTGAAAACAGACCTCAAAAAGTGCAATTATAAATGTTTTTTTTTAATTTAGTAGATACACCTTTAGCAGAAATTGTATCCTTGAGTGTCTAAGAGCTTTTCACATCTGGTCATTGCAATTTTCCCCAATTTTTATTTTTTAATATTGCTGAGGCTCTGACAGGGTATATGAGGATGGTGAGTGAGCCACAAATTCTTGACTGCATTGAGATCTAGACTCTGACATGGCAAGGTTTTCCTCCATGGATTTCTCTTTATGTCTGCTATATTCATTTTACCCTCTAGCATCCCCTGTGTGGTGCTGCCACCACCATGCATCACGATGGGATTTGTATGTTAATGATGATCTGCAAATCAGACAAAGTGCCAAACACGGCTCAATTATGGTCTCATCAGACCAGCAAACCTTCCTCCAGCTGTCTTCCGAGATTCTTCCTACGTTCCTTCACGGCAAAAGAAGTCACAACTTTTGAGTTAAGGCTTTCTCTTTGCCGCTATCTCATGAAGCTAGTGAAGCACCCAGGTGACTGTTGTTTTTCACACAGTCTATCCAGTCTGAGCCACTAAAGCTCGGTACCCCTACAGGGTTGTCATAAATCTCTTGGTTGCCTCCCTCACTAGTTTCCCTTTTGCACGCTCACTCTGTTTTTGAGGACGACCTGCTCCAGGCAGATTGACAGCTGTGCCATATATTTGCGTTTCTTAAAAGAGTACTCCACCGATTTAGCATTGCACTCCCATAACACTGTCAGATTCACAATGGGCAGTTTTTAAAAAGCATGAAAATCAATGCAGCAGAACCAGAGGTATCGTCTTTATTATTCAAAGCATTCCTCTTCCTCCACAAAACCTGGTGCCTACATTACCCACAATCTCTCAACTACATAGATTTAAGTGTTATATGCTAGGACTAGGTAATGTAGCTTACATGAGGAGTGGGCTACCATATTTCATTATAACTCTGCATCCCCAGATTTTTTCATTTTAACTTTGCATAGCTATAGAGACTGGCTTACTTCTTTCATATACACAGAAGTACTCCCCATGGCCTGTAAACAGACTTCGGTGTATAACGTAATGTATCAGTGGAGTTCCCTTTTAATTATTGGTTTCAATGCTCTCCAAAGGAAACCTTGGATATTTTCTGCTATCTGCTCTCTGACTTGTGCTTTCCAATTACCTTTACACTGAGTTTTGTCTTTGTTTGTATTCATAGAGGAGATTTTGATGATCTCCACTAAATTAACCAGTGATGATCTAGGCATGTCATATTAAATTAAAGAGTTCTGGCAAACAAGTATTTTGTATTGTGTATTTTTAAGTAATTTATATCATTTTGTAGAGATCTTTACTTCGACATCGTCTTTTTCTGTTGATCAGGGTCAAAAAGGACATTTAATCAGCTTGAAATCAATATTGTAAGAGTGTTTTTTTATAGGCATTGTACACAATCAATATGGTTTGCTGTCAATCTACAGTAAATATGAACCCCTCTTGCACGCTTCTCAATCAACTGGTGTAATCTCAGTTTGTCTATACTCATTAACAATTAGTGGAATTGCTGTAATCCATCTAAAATCGACTTAACTAAGCACTTAGTTCATCATAAGCCAATTACTCTGAGTACATAATGAAATCTATGCCACATTAATTGTACAACAGTACGCCTGACAGGTCTGTGTCAACATGGCAGCTCTGGCCTTTAATACAACATCAATATTCAGCTCAAATAAAATCTCACCTGAAATTACTTTATCACATCAATTTAAAAGGTAGAAAAAAAATCCTCATTCTTGTAGGATGGCCGTAATTGTCTTTGGTAAACATCTATGAATATTATAAACCATAGTTAGGCGGCAGACAGCTTTGCTTAGGTCTGAGGTGGACATCAGTCAATCAGAACCTCATCTGCCTTTTTCTCTAACATGCGCTGTGAACCTTATTGAAATTAAGTGGAAGTTTGCCCTCTTTACTGAGTGGGGGAATCTTTTTTTAATGCCATGACATTTAGGCTGGGTAAAAAGTGTTAAATCTTTACAAAAAATGAAAAAAAAAAAGTAATTATAACTCACAGTCAAACATTGTAATACATCTCATTGGAGGTGATTAAGCATCAATGGTGGACTGAGCAGGGGTTTATATAGCGTGGACATCTGCCACAGACAGGTACAACGTCCTGAAGATCCTCACAAAACAGGACAATTAAAGAGGCTTTGCTGGTAGACTGTAACCAGTAAAGGCACTCACACTCCTCTTAAAGGCCTGTTCACCAAATAAGCCCGACCCTGTTCACTTGGCTGCCTGTTTCAAATGCTTTGCAGAGCTGAGGGGCTAATTGAAAGCACTGCCTTATTTTTAGACCTCCATCTGTAAGGCCTGGTTAGACGGGCGAACAGAGACCTTTGTTTCACTGCCATGGTGACTGAAGTGAAAAAGTTATGGGCAGGGAGCTAATCCCTGAACTGCACGCACACAGACAAACATCCACGGATACAAATTTGCACAGACACACATGCACACGCACACACACCTTTAGCATTTTGAAACCCCTCGAGTCCCTGGGCACAGACTTTGAGAAAGTGGGGCATTTGAGGGTTGAAACACATGCCAGAGAGCAGAATATATTCCTGACATCACTTCCCCCCAAACATTGTGCAACACAAGCTCCAAAAAATTTCTTTGAAGCTGTGTTCAAGTTAATGTGATCCTTACTTGCTCCTGACTTTAAAGAGTTTCCCACGGATGTTTATGTGATGATGATTCCACCACTGAATTGAACAATCTTCTCAGAAACACAGAGACGGGCCCCCCTCCTGAGGGGCCACTGTCCCTAACTTAACTTTTCAGGCATAATACGACTAGATCTGCCGAATAATCTCCTACACCAAACCCTTTGCCCTCCTTTCTGTCCGTCGGCGCTCGGCTCAGACAGGGAGTGTGGTTACTGTGGGGTAGCTGAGGGTTGACCCTGCCTCTGGAGAGACAAATCCTCATATTTCCCAAGGCACTTCCTCTAAGCTTAAATAATGGCAAAGCAGGGCTAAATGACTTTCAGCAGTTTCGTCATTATTTCCGAGGGCACTATTCTGAGAGCATCCATTCATTTTCATAATTTTAATATTTCAGGGATATACAGATTAGGAGATTTAATCTCCCGAGAATATTCATCACTTGATTTTTAAGTGACATTTATCTCTATAATACAGTGTTTAGCAGAGCACAGCGCTATGACTGCAGAAAGGCCATCTGTTAGTGTTTTTTTGAGAAATGAGTAGTGGGAAGAGGGGAGATTAATCATAAGAATAATAGCATGTGTGGTATTCTCGCTTTGTATATACAGGACTGATTTTTTTTTAAAAACAATAACAAATTATTGTTGATGGGGCTTTTATTCTAATTGATTGTGACTGTCTAAAATGAAGCAGCCACAGGGCGAATTACTTAACAGTTCACAGACCATTTACATACCCTGCATCTACATGAAGAAACATGATGGGTGAGTGTGACAGACAGGTCAGGGGGGGAAAAGCAGAGTTTCTGTGCTAAACATGAGGTGACAGTGAGTGCGGCAAGCACACAGAACAGACAGTGTGGGCTGGACAGATGTGTGAATGATTACCACGCGCTGTGTTTTCTCGGCTGACAGGTAGAAGGGTGGACAGGGAGGTTAAAGGGCAGAGGAAGTGCACATTTTCAGAGCCCAAACAAACAATCCGCTGCCTGACTCCTATTGTTCTTTTATTTCGGAGAGCATTAAACCCGTTAGGGAGGTGGTCTAATCCTATTGCCATGATACTGCCCTGTCATAGCTAATGGAGGCTTTGCCTACAGAGAAGAGAGATTGCTTTAATCCATCCATTGTCTGATTGTGTTGATGGAGGATGAGAAGGGACTCCGGGGCCAGTTAGTCACTCTTGTCTATAAATTCTTCCACTTTCCAAAAATGCAATGATGTTTCAATCACAAAGACTGTTGTAAACAGACAAACACATTTTGATTCATTACTTAAGGCTTGCCTGGACTTACACACACCATAGCAGAGGTGATTTACAGTACACAATTTAGGCTGTCAATTTTAGTCCGCCCAAGAACAGTTCTAAACGGCACATAGCCTATAAACTATATCCATCAGGGATCAGGGGCATCATACAGTCAATTTTTTTTGAGGGGGCACAGTTTCATAATGCATATGTTAAAATAATAAGGCTGGCGATTTTCTATATTGTTCTTATTGTCAACAAATCTCAAGTTTTTTTTGTGTTTGTGTGTGTGTGTGTGTGTGTGTGTGTGTGTGTGTGTGTGTGTGTGTGTGTGTGTGTGTGTGTGTGTGTGTGTGTGTGTGTGTGTGTGTGTGTGTGTGTGTGTGTACCAAAGTCTATCATATTCCTTGGTGCCATAGACCTCTGATGTTGTCCAAAAACTATTAAATGAGCCAATGTGGGTGACATATTCCTTGTCTCTAAAGGTTACGGCCGCATTCATTTGTTTAGAAACATCTCCAAAGAGTAACAGCGATATGCGTATGTGCAGTGACATCTGACTTACTAGGAACATCTCTCCTGACAGGTACAATCTTATCACTGTTATTACACTTTGAAGTCATTTCTAAACAAGCTACAGTAACAACTCTATTCAGGAACAAAGGAAAATGCCACCCACTGTGGCTAATTGACATGTTTTTAATGGTTTTTGGACAACAACACACACAATACTTAGAAATAAATAGGTTATCATTGTTGGTTTGGCTCTGCACATGAGATTAGTTGACAATAAGAAAAATGTCATTTAAAGTTCAAACAACAAACCAAGTTGATACCAGTAGCCTAATTATCTGCTTTGGTTTCTATGCTTATGATCAAAATGCCCCTCACACAGTGTATCTACTAAACTAAATGACAGTTATTAACATTACATTAAATGTAATCTTGAATAAGAAAGCAAAATGTCTTTAAAGTCAAGGGTAATGTTAGCTGGTTAGCTAGCTAGCAGCCTTGCTCATTTATCATTACATTAGTAAAGAAAGAAAAAGAAAAAATTGAATCGTCCATCCCGTTTTGTAGGACGCATTCCAGTGCTGCAAAATCAAGTTAGCTGACATAACTATAAACAACAGAGGACAACAAGCTAACACTTACTTGTTAATTTTAATTACTTGTGGGTTACAAGTTTTTTTTTTTTTTTTAAAAGAAGAGTGCTTACATAATTTTAAAGACACTTTTTAAGGGAATTCTGAATCAGAGTAACTAAGGAATTAATTCAAGTTGTTTTATGACATGAGCTGAGTTTGGTTCCTCACACTGTGGTTAAACAATGACAGCAATTTGCAACAATTTGACACAACTTTCACAGCTGGTAGTAGCACCTGCCCCCTCAAGTTAAATGGGCAGCATGTCTCTGTCAGTGATGATATAGATCAGTGGACTGTCTCAAGTGAAAATGGAAATGGAATACATTTTGTATAGCACCTTTCCTGCTCATCAGGATCTAATACACATTCACACACACACACACACCTCTGGCGCAGCCATCGGGAGCACTTTTTGGGTTCAGTATCTTGCCTAAGGACTCTTCAACATGCAAACCGGAGGAGCCGCGGATCGAGCCACGGATCGAACCACGAATCTTCTGTTTAGTGGCTCTACCTCCTGAGCCACAGCCACGTAGAAAACGTAGAGCAGAAAAAGCAAAAGAAACAAGCTGCAACTAGAACTTTGATTCCCTCATAATCCCTCATCAGGAGTAAGAGGAACATCTGGCTCTAAAGCCTAAAGTTTTATTTTTTATTTGTCCTACTTTATTCTAATCCTGCCACACCATGTGACTGTCTCTTCACTGAGACAGGCAGACATTAACATTCATGACTTTGAAATACACACTACTACTGTCCTCCCTCGGTCTTGTTTTATTTTAAAGCCAAAACAGTTTGGAGGAGCGGAGGCATGGATTTCAATCCACTTCCACTGTCTCATTATTCTGGTTTTTCAACAGCCAGGAGAGTCAGCTGATCACTGGCAGCTTACAGTAAAAGAAGAGAGAGAAAAAGACAGAATAATGACTGCTGCTGACATTTTTCAGCAAAGCTGCCTCCTTACTATGAGGTACTCTAAAAAGGAGCAGCTATACAAAGAAATATAACTTGTGGACCTCGGGGTGTGCAAAACACACAACTAGTTTCTCATATTTATTGACATACAAAACCATAACGAGTGAAAGAATCTATATGTAGGCTGCAGATAGAAGTCTTGATCATCTAAGAAAATACATTACGCATCTTTCACTGGTAATTGATGTGTAATTAATGTGGCTAAAACCAAGTTAGTGTCAGCACTCTTGCTCCCTAATCAGAGCCGTACTAATAGTCGAACAGATGCATCAGTATTAATTACTGCTCAGTGGGAGTTTAGAGCTCTTCCTCCTCCCACCTGTTGTCCCTCAGACTCACACAGCCTTCACCACCAACACATACACATTTCTGCAAGACCACCAGCTTAAAACTGGCTGCTCATTAACACTGCACCCCCCCCCCACCCCCACCCCCCACACCTCCCTGCCAGAGCTAATTGGGTCACTATTTACCCCACAGTCAGCACAACTTCACGCACAGGGGAGGGGAGGGAGTCTTAGACCACCACCATGCTGTCTTGGCATATGCCCCTGCTAGCCGGAGGCAGTGAGATTAGAACAAAACAGCCATTTATTAATACCGTTAGTCACTGTGTGCCTGCAGGTGAATCATCCCTTTACCGATATGACTGTACTGTAATCTGCAGCTGCACACATTATCAGCCATTTAAAAGAGGCAATATGACAGTATATGCTTCATATCTTCTCCCAGCTTGGATGTTTGTATTAGTTGCAGCCGCTTATGGTTCCCAATATACTGTATATCTGTGGAGGCTGTCCCTATTTTTGGATGTGAGCTACAGATGAGGTCAGTCAGCCATGAGCACTTACACACACATACACACACACATGCGCGCGCACACACATGCTGCCAGTAAAGAAGCCTCAATATGGTGGAGCATAAGACTGTGCTCAAATTGCTGTTTTGTGTTTTTTAACGAGGACAATTCGACCTTGCTAATCTGTTATGCTCCTTCGCCTAATCAACCCACTGACTAATCCATTTCCTCATGGCAAAGAGAGCCGCAGTTCAACCCAGGGCTGAGCCACACTGGCACAATTAGGAGAGGAGGGAAGACAATGGCACGTGTCCTGGACCGAGGAGGAAAAATAATAGACACGGCTCCTAGTGGGAGCTTTTTACTTCAGTGCACTTTCACCAAGATATGAGAAAGCTCATACTCCCCTGCTGTACTCCTCAGCAGCAGACACACAGCTATACATGCATGCTCACACACGCAATTTTGTTGGTACACAGAGAGGACTCTCAGGTGATGCAATGATAATATGGCCGCCATAGAGGGGGTCCTCCACGGGTCAGTAACAATGTCTGTACAGCTCCTCGAGTGCGATTTGCTGCTGTTCTTTGTCATATATGACAGTTAACCAAATCTCTTCTGGGTTTGGACAAAACAAGACACCTTGGACTCCAGGAAATCACAATGGGCATGTTAAGCTATTTTATGACATTCTCTACAGAATAAACTATTTATTGCCTGAAACATAAAGGTAAATAGTAACTTGCAGCCTTAATTTTCTATGCTGCGACTTGATCTTAAGTCAATTGTTCCATTTTAACTATAGCATATTAAGAGTATTATAATATTTTGTCAGCCTGGTTGTCATTTTCCTATTTTTGTCCATTATTCATGATAACATTTCATACATCGCCTCCATTGTAGAAATGTGGGATTCTGGCAAGAAAGATAAAGATGAGGGCGAGTCTCCTACAGCTTTCCAAAACACTTCAGTTGAACAGAAATCATCTCAAACACTTGTCATGGAGTCTGACCGAGAGTAAACACAGAAAGTAGTGTCCTGGAAATCCCTGCCGCTGTATTGAACTGCATAGCATAGTGGATCCATTAAGCACAATGACAAGTGTTGGAGATTATTTTTTCTGTTAAACTGAAGTGTTTTGCAAAGCGGGCTGCTCACACTCCTTTCCCCAGGTGACACACAAATCTGATACCATTGCTCTCTTTTTTACTATATTTTTAATCTGTATACACAACCTTAATGTGTGGAAGTCACTGAAATAATCTTGATGCTGTGGCACTAAAAACTGGGTCAGAGGCTCACTATTATTGAGTAATAGTAACTGGTAGCAGAAACACTGACTCACACCCTGACAGAAAAACTGTATTTAATGTGAATTTGTCACGTCATGGTCGATACACAGTCCTCCACTACTGATATGATGTGCTCTAAGTTAAATGTAACCATGACCACTAGTTAAAATTGATACAATTATGAGAATAATACCCAAGTAAATTCCCTGTAATATCTTAAGAAAATACGTAGTATCATTTAAAAACTGTTTTACTTTACAACCTCTAATATCAAGAATAGACTATTAAACTATATTCTCCAATTTCACACAATATCTAATCAAGCCCTTATCTTCTACATAGTCAAATACTGCGTTTGATTTAAAGGATAGGTTGACAATTTTTCAAAATTTCAAAACAGTTGTCAGGTTCCCATATAAACACTTTCTTTTCATACTGGCCATAGCAGATCCCCTCCAAATGTCCTTACAATGTAACTGATGAGGGTCATATTCCACAGTTCTCGTTTAGAGCAAAAATATATTTAAAGGTTTATAAAAGATATGAGGCTCCGGTAGTCTGAGTTAAGTCAAATAAAGTGAATATTTTTCACAGTTACACTCTTTTTTTAGTAAAAATGTTCGTCTTGTATCTCAATGAACAGTGTTTTCATAATCAGCTGCAATGGAGGGATCAAACAAAAATAGATTTTGGCAGAAAAAAAGACAGTCACTTTGAAAGATATTGACTTAATTTGACTCATTTTCAGTGGCTGACACTGAATATATATATACATATTAGCTTCAAATAAACTTAAATGCATTTTTGCACAGAAGGAGGCTTGTAGATTTTGTTTCCCATCACTTACACTGAATGTGCATTGTGAAGGGATCTTCTAATGGTCAGTATGAACAGGAGGAATGATTACAGCAAGATATTATTAAAATGTCAATGTTATTTCGGGCATCTGACTATTGCTTTGTGAGCCCATTTTTTTAAAGTTGCTAAAATGTTCAGCTAAGTAACTAACTGACCAAAATGCCGGAAATGTTATTGATACTAACTGAGCAGATTTTTTTCTCAAGCAGCAATTAAAGACCTAACAAAAGCAGAACAAATCGCTCAAGACAAAAAAACACATTCATTTATTGTCAGAGTGAGCTAAAATTAAGATATCCACAGGCTGATTTATCTCCACCCACATCACCATTTTTGTTGGATTTCTCCCTGCAGTCTGGTTCTTTCATATCATTATTTTTAAGCACAGCAGGCAAATCTAATCTCTAGTAGACCTCCATAAAGCTGCCAGACAGCTGTAAAAAGATCTGGGACACAACTGTGAAGCATTTGTATACTAAACATACACACAAACATCAACTTATAGCGCAAACATGCACAACATTTTAAGGATTATGATAAAAAACAAAGCGCCTTACGAGCAACTTCCAGTGAAGCATTACGACTGATGGCCTCTCCCAGGTAGTTGCGGGCCACACAGGTGTAGACGCCCTCGTCTGGTTTGCTCCGTCGTCCGTGCACAATGCGCAGGAAGAAGAGGGAGCCACTGGGCAGCAGCATGCGGTGAGAATGGGGGTCATCTTTGTCCGTCTCCACGCGCTCGCCATCCTTGTACCACTCTATAGTGGGAGGGGGTCGGCCCTCTGCCTTACAGTTGAGGGTGGCAGGCTCCCCCTTGGAAACAATCAAATCCGAGGGGTCCTCCACAATCCGAGGAGCGCTGTCTTCAAACCGTGCCCGGGACCCTGTGAAGTGGAGATGAGGACAGATGTTATCTATCCAGCTGACCACCTACCATTCATGAAAACATGTAATCTCTTTGTAGCAGAGCAGATAGCAAAGAAGCCATTTGGGAAGCAGGAATATTTTTCTTTAGTGATGCTGGACAAAGACACGGACTGCGTGTTGCATGAATTTGCATTTAGCAAAGCAAATCGTGTATAATCTCTCTTTGAAGGCTTCGACTTTGAATTCAAAGTGAGTCATCATGTATTCCAGTAACAACCTGTGGCTGTCAGATCACTACATGTGATATCCAGTCACTCTTTCTACATTCTGCAAATAGCAAAACAAAACCCGTATTGTGTTCTGTGAAGGAATACAGAGAGAGTATTTTCACAGGGGATATAACCTGTGCAGTGGATGCAATCACCCATATAATATGGAAATAGCCAATCTCTGTGTCAATCAGAATTGTTGCACAGTGGTGGATGACATTTGGTGGAAAGCATTTAAGGGAGAAAGCCGAGAGAATGAGAGAGGCATAGAAATATAGATAACTCCCATATCTCACTCTCTGGGGATCCATTAATATCTTTCCTTTGGCTGTGAGGGAAAGACATACTACTTCAAGACCTAAGGTAAGCTTTTAGAGCAAGACCAAATGTCTCTAACAATGTGTTACAGTTGGAAAAATGAATAATTCAAATGCCACTGCTTTTAGTTTGGTTGTGAGGAACAGATGGTCTCTCCCTCTGAAAAAAAAGAAAAAGAAAGAAAGAAAATGGAATGGTCACTGTGCCACCGATTATTGTGCTATTGTGTCTAGGCATTATTTCCAGCACATAATCTAGACTGCATGAAAATTCTTCATTATCGTCGGAGAGGAGCAGTCAGGAGTAACCTAATGACACACATGTTGTTTCACATGCTGCGGTTACATTATACTTAAATCTGAGGCATCAGGATAAATCCTCACTTTTCAGCTGTAAGCAGATTTATTTCTTTTCATGAACAGATTTGATCCACGCGAGCCAGGAGTCGCCATCATGGCATAAACCTGAAGTAAACATCTGAAGAGCGATATGAGCACTAACACCTCTGGGTCACAAACCAGGACAGCTCAAAATGCTAATGCTGTATGTGGATGAATACTAATCGAGCTGTTAAGATGTGCCAAGGCACCTTAAGCAGGTCCTGACACAAAATCATACTTTGTTTACAAGTGCAAATCATTTCATGCTAGTGTAGGCCTGACAGCTAATCCTTTGACATATCATAATGTACTTTGTAGATTAGATTTCATCACATCTGTATGGCATGTTTGACTCAGATGGGAGTAGATATTGACACATTTGACTGTGTTCATCTACATTATTTTGATAAGAGCTTTGTTATCCTGCTGGTGAACCATGTTTTCAGAGGACACAGAAGAAATCACCGCCAGTATCAAATCACATCTCATGTAACACGGTTACATCACTCTGGACTCCCTTCCTCTTCCATCATAACTGGATTACATCACAAAAAAAACAAATACTAGGAAAGAGCTGACCTTTTAAAGGGGTACTCTGGTAGCTTAGCATTGTGCTTCCATTAGATTGGAAGACTGTTAAGAGAAATTTTTAGGGAGGGTGGTCAAAAACCAAGCAGCAGAGAAAATATCCTGACGTTCAGTAATAGTTATTAGTACGTAAACCACAGCAGTGATAAAACTTTCTGTTTTTGGTTGATGCTTCAAAAATCCATCACTCGGTTGTGTCTTATGTCAGACTGTCTAGCTGATTAACTTTCACATCTTTCCAATTCTATGCAGTTTGTTGTGCAGGCTTGCATAGAGTCTCCAAGCCCAAGTCCTGATCCCCTAGCACAACATTATCAAGGTTGTGTTTTCAAATTTAATATTGAAATGCTCCCCCCAGAACCACAGAAGACATTACACACAGAGTAATACTCCTCCCAGCCACAGTATATATATCCAGACACTGAACACAGATCAACTCAGAGAAAGCTTCTTCCTTTAGGCCATCAGGATGTTGTCCTTTGACTTCTGACACTTACAATCAGTCTTGTATTAAGCTCACCTTTCAACTGGACATACTGTATGTACATTTTCATTTTCATGCACCATAAAAGAAAAGGCCAAATTCGAAAATCAGTTTATTAGACACAATGTTTCAATCATGGACGCCTGTCCAACAGGTGTTACAGTAGCTAACACTTGGCTTTTGACATTTGTATACACTGAAAAGTCCCACTTTTACACTGGACCATTATACAATCTAACATTTTAATACTAATATTAGATTACATTTATAATTTTAGAACTCTGAACTTTTATCCTTTATATTTCTTTTTCTAATTATTATTTTTACTAATACTCTATTAGCTGCTCATGGATATTATACCCTGATTTTGTATGAGCATGTGACAAATATAACCTTTAAATATTATCTTTATCTTAAACTAATTTCCGTGTGTAAAATTGGTAGAGTGCTCCTTTAATGTTTGTAGATGTTGTCTTTACTCATCATAATGTTTAATACACTCAAATCTTTACCCTCTTTAATGTAGCGCATATTGCATAAACAGTTCTTGGATGCTTACACTTCATATTAATCCCTTTTAGGACATCCAATAGTCTCTAAGGAAAGCTGAAAAAGAGCTTTATGTTTAGGAATAATTTACCAACAAATTATATTATACTGTTATTTACTCTCAGGCTAAGCTTGGTTACTTCATTGCTCCACACACTCAGTAAAACCATCAATCTGACATTAACAATGCCACTACCCATTAACAATGGGTCATTTTAATCCATTTGTTACCCACATTTATTGCTGCTGTAGTCAAAGCTCCCTCTTCTCTAATGTTCCCTCTCCAGTGTTTATGAGACCCAGCTGTCCTTGTACTCAGTGTGTCAGCACATGCTGTGAAATTGTGGTTTCTTTCAATCTTTTTGAATGGCATGAATTTCACCATGACAAATTCTTGTATATTAATTTAATTTGGTGGTAGCATTTTTTAATGAGAATAGATATGCCTTTAAAAATATTAAAAGTATCCAATGCCTGCAACTATACAGTCCGGTTCAGAATTAATTTCAATTAACTAAAAGCTAATTTATTAAAGGAGTAATAATGAGGGTTATTTTGTACTTACAGCTACAGCTACCCTGCTGATATATTACAGCGAGAGCAGTCTTGTCAAAAGACGAAAAGCTAACAACTTCAGGTGGTCAAAGTGACAAGAAACAAACCGCTCCTGTGCTATCAGTGAAAAGTCTCGGCCACCTTGAACACGACAGCAACACATTTTCTTTGTGAGAATAAATATTTTCACAGTAATATTTGGTTCATGACAGGAAGATTGCAGAGCTGCGGTTGAAAGCACCTTTCTGCAAAAAGAAACTCTGTCAGCCCTGTTAGTGACATGGACAAATAAACGATATAATGATAATAAACAATAATGGGGACCACTGTGAAGCTATGTGTTTAATCGGGTCACAAACACAGCTCATTAGAGCCTGCAGTAGGGCCTCAGAGCATATGGGAATTTAAAGTGTGACTTGATTTGTGGAAAAATATTAATCTGGGGCATTCTGGTGTGAAAGGACGCGGGCTACTCATATACTACAGCAAATTAAATAAACACAGGAAAAGATGTTTCACAAACTACTGCTTCTATTCATTTATGCTGTTACAACTCACAAAATGTACAGCTTTGATCGATATGGTGCAGTAAAGTACAGCATTTTCACTATATTTTCACTTCAATTTGCTGTACATCCAGCTTTATGGAAGTATTCAGACACTTCAGAATAAAATAGCAGGGTCATGTCTGACTGCTTTAAGTGGTTTTTTCAGCGATTTATAAAAGTGCTTTAAAAGGAACAAATATGCTTAGATTATTTAAAACACACACACACACACACACACACACACACACAGAAACACACGCACAACTGGACATGTATGTATTGATTCAGAGCCTTGTATTGAATGTTACAAACAAATCACTGTTAACACCCAGGGTAGTTACAAAATGTGCACCATCTTTGTACTGAAGCAGTATCATTGTGGACAAATCAATGAAACTCTTTTAAAACTGTCTGAACTTCAACGAACTTCACAGACCTTCAGCGTGAGGGTAACAGAATGCAAAGACAGCCAAGATAATCCATAAGAGTGAATGGCAGTCAACCTTGAGCTGTCATCCAATATGCAGGGGCTCTGTGAATGAGAGCAGGCCTGCTTCATGCAAGGTTATCACTCTCCAGTACACTGTCAAGCCATGCTGTGTACAAATTAATGTGTCAGGGTGAGAGGTAGGGGTGTTTTCAGTGAGAAATACAGTAAATTGTATTTAACAATTCTTATTCAAATGTTGACTCTTCCAAATTGAAGCTCATGATTGCTCTTTTTATGTGCTCTATAAAACAGTTCAGTCTATTCATCAGTGCCATCAATACAATTAGAGCGATCTGATCATCAGTGTAAGGATGATTAGATGCAGTAATTGTCATGATTGCATCTGATCTGTGAGAATTTCTTCATTTACTCAGAGCACAAATGGAAAATCCACAGAAAGCAAACAACCACAGTCAAATGAAAGGCCATTAGTGCCGCACACAGCTCTGATAGACAAGTTATCGCATTGGTCCTAATTGCAAACTCTGACACACACCCACGATTGCTCGTGGCGTCTCCTATATTTCTGCCTCATCTAACACACAGTTAGCAGGGTAACAGCTGAGGGGGTGATCAAGCTCACATCTTGAAAACGCTGTTGATTCAGCCTATATTTGGCATTTCTTGGCTCCTAGCTGTGGCATTACATAACAGGGGACGCTTTCATTAATTAGTATTTACAAATATTAACCCTGCATTTTCCCCAAGGGCAGAAGTGTACTGCCGTCACGCTAATGTGTGAAAACAACAATGCTGCATGAGGGGACGTCCTGCTTTTGCTTCAGAGCTTGATGCCTATGGCGTCAGTCAGGCCCCGAGCGAACATTTATACAACAACTTGAACCTGTCTGAGCTCACAGCTTGACATCTGCTGACACAGAACCTTCTACCTGTTAGACGGGCTGCTCATAGACTAAGGGAGACTGCAGGATGTGGCTGACCAATGACATTACTTCATCACTCAGTCATTTGTTGACTATGTTCAAAATCGCATACTTACATACTGTCTATGACAGACATTTGGCACTTCCCTGTTATAAGGATGAACAAGCCTCTTTTAGGGTGAAAACAAGAGCTATAAATGTACCGGGACTAAATTGGAAAAAATTGTGGCAACATACCGAAACGATTTTGCCTTTCTTTGAACACTACACACTATATGCAACATTTTGGCCAAACCAGTATCCAGCTTAACTGTACATGTGAGTTAAAATGAGACACAGCACAGTAGCAGCAGCAGCAGCCTAACAGTGTGTCTTTAGGGCTGGTAACTTGCTGTCTGCTCAGATTCACTCCTCTCTTTTTTCAATTTAAATTAATTTACATACTTAAAAAAGGCCAGAAACATT
Source organism: Scomber scombrus (assembly GCF_963691925.1). Taxonomy (NCBI): domain Eukaryota; kingdom Metazoa; phylum Chordata; class Actinopteri; order Scombriformes; family Scombridae; genus Scomber; species Scomber scombrus. The sequence goes on from NC_084974.1 coordinate 17,032,864, forward strand.
CAAGGAGTTCTTGTGACATTGCCAAGTAATCTCTGTGGTAGGGCGATAATGTGCCACAGTGAGCTAAATTTCAAGCAAAAGAAGTCAGGTTTGATTATCTCCTGGCGCCAGTCTGGGCTTTTTGAGCCTTTGTTTGGCAACTGTCCTCCTCAGCCATCATCTAATCTCTGAGTGATGTCATCGCTGACTGTACCAGAAGTGGGACATCATCAACATGACTCAAGCTGCTGCCTGCTCATACAGCACATTAGACGACTAACCACCTCCTGTAGTGGTTTCATCATCCACGGTCATTTCATCGAGACGGACTGTGAGAGGCTTTAGTCAGCCTTCAGCCATATTTGTCACTAAGTAATGAGAAGGAGGACAGAGTGGACACAAATCACCAGCTAAGGGTTGTTTAGCATCGATTAGTTCCACACTGAGTGCGCCAACAGCTGAGATTGAATACAGCTAAAAAAAAAAAAAAATTTCAATGTGATGTACTAGGGTCTACACTGATGCCGTGTTAATTGAGATTGTATGTGTGAAAAAGAGCTGCTGTGCTAAATTGAATGCAATTTGTTCAGGAGACTGTTGTTGTCCCTCTGAATCACACAGAGGCTTGAGAAAACATAAAGCAAACCCCCACCACAGACCAGCAGAGAAGAAGTTATTGGCTGGACTCAATGAAACATATCTTTACACTTATAAAGTCTCACATTTCTCTTTTCCTCTCTCCACAAAAAACTGAATAATATCCACCAGTGGGAGGTTTTTGTCTCAATGCAGCTCCTGCAGATATGATCAAGCCAGTTTTGAGTCCCCTTTTCTCTCAATTTTTTTCATGATAATACCCAATCACCCTACGGGAATGCACCGTATGACAGAAGTGGGAATGACAGGAAATACTCCAGATTAATGGCTGTAGGCAGATGGTGTGGGTGTTGAAAAGTAGCTTTAATGTTGAGAGGTGGCACCCGTTTATAATAATGAAGCAGAGTGAGTGGCGAGAGCAGTCACAGGAGCCACGGAGCTCTGGTTTTATATTGTTAAATTATAGTATATCATTAAAATGATACAAAACAGAGCTAGACCGATGTAGTGGCCAGACTGATACATCAGCCGATATTAACTTAATGCAGATATATTGGTACTTACATATCACCATATTGCCACAAATAATAAGAGAGTGCACTACAGAAATATCAAAGATATGTTAGAGCTCATTTAGAAACAGACACCATCATTGGTTTGTCCACATTACTGCTCTGACAAGTTTATATTTCAATTGTGCAGGACATATATTGGTTGATTCTTTAAAGCTGCCTATAATCAATAATTCTCAATGGATTGCATGTCTTCTTGCATGTGAATGAGCTTGTAGTGACAATCTCACAGTGAATCATCACCCGACTCTGCAGCTCTACAAAGCCTTTTAGCCTCCTTTCAAATTGAATATATACTGTTTTGGTTCACTCTTGCAGCTCTAATCAGTGTGAATTTGGTCATAGTACATAGTAAAAAAAACTCTAAAAATCTGCTGTACACAACCACCAAACAGCAGGCAGACAAAGTCACTGACTAGCTGGTGAACATAATGGAGCATTTAGCGGTTTAAAGTTATCACAAGGAACTTTCAACTGGTTATGAAACAGTCTCATGTTGCCTTTATGTGACCTACATCAACAAACTATTCAACAAACATCTGCACTCTCATGAATTGTTTTCTGAGCCCTGCTTTTATTTGGGGCTCGGATTAAGTCTCAGAAATTTGAGCTGTTATTAGAGCAACGGTTAAAAAAATATAATCTCTTTCTCAGAGGTAATCAAGAATGAGCTCTTAAAAGCATTGTTCATAACATGTGTGCATCTCCAAAAGCATTTCTCTTTTTTTTTTTTTTTTTTTTTTTGGGGGGGGGGCAGTGGAGGCTTTTCAGATATGACACTCTCCCTGAGATTTTCACCACTGCACTAAAAGTGACAGTTAAAGGGTTTCACTTTTGCAACAGTGGAGCCTCCTCTGACCCCTCCAGCTGCCTAATGCCTCCCCGTGAGACCACCTCAGAGCTTGGGGGGTAGGGTTGGAGGGGTGGGGGGTGGGGGGGTACTGGGATACTGACAAAATGTACACCTTCTTGGCATTCACTGGTGGTATTTGAATATTACAAATTAATGCATGTGTGACATTTTGATTTATAATTCATTTTTGTTGGAGGATGCGTTCAGTTGCCACAGCTGTCCAGCTAAACATAACATTTACATCCATCAGGAGGGACTGACATCATGGCAAGACAAGTCAAATACACCACGAGGCAGAGTGTGTGTGTGTGTGTGTGTGTGTGTGTGTGTGTGTGTGTGTGTGTGTGTGTGTGTGTGTGTGTGTGTGTGTGTGTGTGACAGAGGGTGGGAGAAAGCAGTAAGCATCTTATTCTATGCGTTTTAAAGCCATTTCTGCGTATTAACATTCACATTTTTACCTGATGCGATGGTGATGAATGAGACAGTCACAAGTAGTAAATTTCCAAAGTTCATCTCCACACTCTCCCGGTGTCAAATCCTCTTGAGTCTGCAGCCCCTCTGGCAGTCCACCCAGAGTCAATTGATCAATTATATCACACCTCCAGTCGTCAAATAGCGCACGAATTTTACTCAAAGCAGGTAAAATTAACCAGGAGACTGAGCCGCAGCTGGATTATTTCAAGCGAGTAAAAAAAAACTTTGATCTCACTCCCAGAAACCCATGACAGCAGCAGGAGAGGCAGCAGGAGCAGCAGCCTGGAGAAACCTAATAACAAAACTCAAGCATTACTTCCTCCACGCATGGCCACGCACGCTCACACACTCTTTCTAAGATGCACTACTGATGCTGACAACAAAAACAACAAAAAAGGAGATTTTACTATATTGAGTTCCGTCATAAATAAAATAATTCCCTTGCTCTCCTCTCCCTCATCTCTGATCCGGGCGGTTGCAGGTTGCGGTGTCAGTTTGAGCGAGTATGAAGCGTTGCACATGCAGAGCTGCGCACTCCCAGCTATCCGCAACAAATCCTCGCCAACCTCCAAGAGTCAGTGTTTTAAAGAGACAGACACGACATATCTCTCTCTCTCTCTCTCTCTCTTTGTGTGTGTAGTCAGTCTATAAACTATATTAGAGGGTAACATTGGATAAAACTTGCCCTTTTCCTGTTCTTTTTTAGTATTTTAAAACAATTTTTAATTTTGGGTTATTTTTGCGTTAGGGCTATTATTGGTGTTATTTTGTTCATGAATTAATTGTACTTCAAGGTTTATGATAGGGAATCAAATTTGAGTCTAAAATCGTTTGTTCTTGCAAAACTCCTGATGGAAAATAAGATCAAATATGGAAAATGTGTAGTTCTTAAAAATGGGGTTAGGTGTCTTATTGAAGTTCAAATGAGCCTTTGGTTTTGGGTTTGTGGTGCTTAACTTGAGAGTCTGAACTCTCAAATTGGAAACCAAAATAAATCTGATATTATTTTATGGATTTAATTTTTTCTTTTTTCTTGTGGAATACTGGATGTTTTTACGTTTTCATGCCTGTAAAAACCCTTCAAATCAAACAGTCTGAGAAGGAGAAATCACTCTACTGTTTAACCTGCATAAAACATATGTGTACTTGAGAGGTCACATGTTGATTTGTTTCATTTTTAGCGGCTAAAAGTCTTATAGGCTGGAAAAGATCAGGTTATAGGTCAACTTTTGGGGTCATGTTTTTATTAAGCTTACAGATATAAGTGATGTCGAGGTTTAGTGGTGGGAAATGGAATTTTCTATTCCAGCAAAACTCTGGACAGTCAGCAAATTGAATGAAGGAGTCCTGAACAGAAGTTATATAATACACTGCTAAAACTAAACTGCTTTCTGGGACGATTATTTCATAACTTCATATGTGTAGTTTTCTTTTTTTACTCATTCTTTCTATGATGATTTAAGTGTCTTTGTAATGGAGTTTATAGGCAGCCCATTTATCATTAAACTTTCGTATCATATATACAGTACACAAGAAAACTGAGTACATCCCTGTGCAATATCATTAAAATGTTAAATGATTGAAAATTGTCTCATCTCACAATAATTGTAGTGTAGGGTATTTGATCTTATTCATAATTAACAACAAACAGGTTAGATAGATTACATTGAAAATACAGGCCTCAAAGTAAATCTCGGAAAGCGAGTACACCTGTGACCACTGAAACGTAAATGATTACACCTGTGACTTCCAATTAAGACTAAATGCCTGAACAAGGTTATAAAAGAACCTGTGAACTTTCTCAGTTTTGGTCTTGTGCATCATGGCTCCAGATGGTTATGAACTGTCTGAACAAGTTTGAAACCAGATTGTTACACTGCATAAATATGGGAGAGGGTACAAAATGATCAGTAGGCTACCAAACAGAAGCTTAAACACAGTGGTTAGGAGGTACAGGAGGACCCATTCTACCAATAACAGAAGGTGCAATGGCCATCTTCACAAAATTATAACATGCACATTTCACTATTTATGCAGCCTTGTATTGAAAAACAGATGGGCAAGATATCCTGGCTTGGCACAAGGATTATCTGTGGAAACTGATGTTTCAGTGACTGCTCAGACAGTGCAAAGGACATTGCATAAAGTCAACCTCTACAGATGATGTCCAAGAAAGAAAAAACATTGCAGACAGACAGACAAAACAGAACAATACTACAAGATTAAACTTGAACATGAAAAGGAGCCTGATGAATATTGGCAGCACATTCTTTGGTCAGATGAAACCAAAATAAATTTGTTTGGATCAGATGGGGTCCAGCATGTTTGGCATGGACCCAGCCAGGACCACCACAGTGGCTGCATAGTGTGCATGTGAAACATGGAGATGTGAGTGCACTGTTATGGGGCTGCATGAGTGCAAAAGGTCTAGGGGAGGTGACATTTATAATGGCACTATGAATGCATGTTTGTATACCCAAATACTGAATGAAAAGATGACCCCCAGTCTCAAGAGGCAAGAGAGGAATTTTCCAACATGGCAACTATCCCAAACTGCAAAAATCACAGATTATTTTTAGATTATTTTTAAAAAGTGAAAACTATGACCTGACCCAGTATATCCCCTGACCTGAATCCAACAGAACACCTCTGGAGTATTTTAAAGTGGAAGGAAGAGAAAACAAATTCCCTCCAGCAAAGAGCAGCTGAAAACAAGTATCTGTGTATAAAAGCAGAACATCTTTTCACAGATTTGTCCTAGACTTATATCATCCATGCCCTGAAGGATTGAACAGCGGGCATACAAAATATTAAAACTAAAAGAATGGGATCTCACTAATGAAGGGTTTACTGATTTTTGTTGTAGTTCATTTCATAAATATGGACCTTTCGTTATCATTTAATTAGTCCAGCATTCTGTTTTTCAAATGAATTCGCTTAATTCTACTGGGTTTTGTCTAAAAACAAATTAAAATGGAACATTTTTAATTACTTACATTTTAATGATATTGACAAGGAGTGTACTCAGTTTGATCCCCTCAGCAATGTCGACTGCCTTCTTTACCTATACTACTATGACATTAACAAGATAAATGTTGTATGTTTTCATGTGTCAGATTTCTTAAATACTGCCCAACACTTTTCTTTGGGTATTTTACAACCAACTGTAGTGTCACTTTGAACACTGCCCACACATCAGCCCAAAAAGTTCCCATTTTCAGACAATCCCACCATACGCAAGTGTGATTTATATTCTTTTCACACAGTCTGCAGCATTATTGCATTAATGTGTGCACATTGCAATAGTATAAAATAATGTTGTGCAGTTTATAAAACCCTCTGAGACAAATTTGTGATTTTGTGCTGTATAAATAAATTTGACTTGACACTCTAATACTGTAGACTGCCATTGTTTATTAAGCAAAACAACATCAACACCTCGACACAGTCATTGTTACTTTCTCAGTTTCATCATCATTGTCATAATCAGCACTGCCACTGATGGAGAACGTTAAACTGTTTGTTGAAGGCCTGCTGTGACCTCTGATTCTCTGCTGATTTATTAAGCAGCTGTTGTTTCACTCCCACAATCTGCCTCCACTGGAGCCCTCAGTGCCCGACCGGGTCTTGCTCTTGGGAAGTTGTGGACACACATAGCTCCCTGGGGGGTAGGAGCTCTGTTTCACTTACTCCCCCTCCTCCAGCACAGACCAGACTGGTTCCTCGGTGCCGTTACTTCTTCTCCCTCCACCTCATTGTCTCCATGTCAGGCTGGGAGAGCCCAACATGATGGAGAGTGACTTTTGGACGGTCAAACGCCTGATCTCTTTTGTCCCTCTTGAATGGGACTGGAAATTGGGCAACAGAAGAGGGGTCCAGATGTCTGTTGTAGGATGTAACACAAAGAGATACCCACAATGGCTTAATTCTCAGCTTCAGTGGAAGTGTGGACCTTATTAAGGGCCACAAAGACTAAACGGCCATAAAATAGAGGCATCTCAACAAGAGAGTGGCTGGAGTCTTGGAGGTGTCAGTTGAGAATATTGTTTTTATTTTCAACTCAGAGGAGTCATCTAGAGATTCTCTCAAATCACTTTATTTTGCTCTGCTTTGAAGCAAGAGTCATGCCTGGATAGCATCGCTCAGTTTGTGTTTTCTATGCTTTTTCAATAAAGGCATAAACTTGCTGTTTGGAGAGCTCCATTCTCCATTTCCTTTTGCTCATTGTGTTTCCTGAAATCACCTTAATTGTGCATTGTGTAGGCTATTCTTGCAACAGTTTCTTTCCTCCTAATGGTAAAAAAATACTTTTTTGTTGTGTGAGTGTGTAAACTCAAATGTATCGCATTTTCAGAAATCAGCCTATAAATGCAAGTTTAGTCAGTACAAGTGGAACTGATGTCCCTAAACATCAATATAATCTTTCCAATCAAGAGAGAGATCATCCAGACCCTGAGGTTTGCAGGTTTGCAACATTTGAAATAAAGTTGCTGCTCCCTGCCAATCACAGTCTACTATTGTGATTATAATTTGCACAGAAGAGCTCAGTCTTTACATTCGTGCAGTACACAACATTTTAAAGGTATATTACATTTCCAGAAATATGTGTATTAATTTTTCCTGCTGAGTTAGTTAAGAAGGTCGGAAAATCTCGACGTTGAATTTAAAGCTGGTGCCAGAATATGGTTAGCTTAGCTAAGCATAAAGACTGGAAACAGAAGCAAACAGTTGGCTCTGTCCATAGCTTACTTCTAAAGCTCAACAATCAGCTATGAACACATTATATCTTATTTTTTCTGTGCAAAACATGAAGTGTACATTACGCGGGGTCATGTGTTCTTTGCTGGGAGCAGTGACTTCCTGCCATTAAGCTCACTTTATGCTTTATGTGTGTGTGTGTGTGTGTGTGTGTGTGTGTGTGTGTGTGTGTGTGTGTGTGTGTGTGTGTGTGTGTGTGTGTGTGTGTGTGTGTGTGTGTGTGTGCGTGCGTGCATGTGCGTGCGTGTCCGTGTCTGTGTGTGTCTGTGTGTGTCTGTGTGTGTTGATAGCACAGGGAGGTACAGATGGTGGGATGTGGCAGTCTGTCTGACTGCGGTGAAGAATGTGAGATTCAGCTGTCGGCCTATAGCTCTGACCTTATGTGTATCTGTTCACCGTCTGGCTCCATCTTATTATGACGAACCCCATATTGCTCTGCTCTCACAGTACGATTGGTAGAATTTCTAAACAAGACACTCCCAAATCTCAGAAAAAGGAACTCTGATGAAAGCATATATTCCTCTCAGGACAGGCACGGTTATGCATTTGGATTGTCTTCTGTCACAAATTGCCTCAGCTGAGCTCCTGTTATCTCTCTTCACATGGCAGAGAGTCTGCGTTGCTGACCTGCGAAGATACCTTGTCAGCAGGTTTCATTAGTCATAGGAGCAGGGCTTTTGTTTCCCTGTGGTGTGTGTGTCAGAAAGAGAGAGAGATGGAGAAAGTGCAAAAGACCTTCAGATAGCCAGGAGGACTCCAGAGTTTATTTATAGGTTGAGTGCCACAGCAGCGCAGGGCCAACAGCAAGTCATTTACATTCAATGCACCAGAATGCGAAGGTAAGCAGCTATCGCAGCAAAATTTGGCTTAAAGGCTATTTTTTTATGTTTCAGGAGCCTTGCCAGCAGAGGGAGCAATATAGGCAACACAGCCCGTCTTTTGTCATAATCTTAAATGGCAGTGTCACATTGTCTAAGAGTTGTTTGTACTGAGCTGTGCATGGGGCTGGAAGAGCCCTGGAGGAGCCCCGACTCCAGTTTGGATATAATGAGCCTTTGCAGGGCTACTTACGGCGCAATGCACTGTGTGATAAATATTACAGTTCCTTTCCACTCATTCGACATATATTTTTTTCCCAAATGAAGGGTCATGACAGTTACAACTAAGATGAAATGTAGTTTGCCCCATATTCTTTAAAGTGTGTTCTCTTAAAATATTCAGATCGACTTCCTCACAACTCTGTAAATGCTGTAAGATGTACAATTATTTTACTGTCTAATATATTTTGTTGTGTATGGAAGCCCATTTCTGCCAAAAAAAGAAAAAAAATCATTGAAACCCTCAATTATGAGTTATGAAAGTCAAAATGTTTGCACTTTTTATCTTGTAATGCAGACAAATGGTATACTTATTAACCTCCTGATTTTGAGTCAAAATTGTTATTGGAAATAAAACACGAAAATAATGAAACGGTTAGTTATTAAACACAAGGTGAATTATAAAAAGTCCCATTCTGATTTATTTAGTCAGAAATGTGAGATGTTAAAATATAATTAGGGCATAAAATGAAAATCACCTTTTTAAAAAGTTCAAATTTGACTTACGAAACCAGAATTATGAGATATTAAATTATAAGTAGGCGATAAAAGGTCAAAATAATTAAGCCTGTCCTTCTGATTCAGAATTATGAGACGATACATCAAAATCTTGACTTTGTATCTTATAAATTTGATTTATATGTACAAGTTCTGTAACATCATATCAAAACTTTTTTAAGTACTTGTCTTTTTAATGATGCAGTAAGCAGAAGCAGTGATATCAATCGCAACAAATCATAATTTACCACATGCATGCATGCATATTCACAACTTGAAATGACTTAATTCATCATCAACCTCTCATTTCTATCAAGTCCTGGTGATCTGTCAACGTGCTGCTGTGGCTGCTGTGGATTTGTTATTTGTATGATGAAAATGTTTGTAGTTTTAGACAGCAGCTCTGTTTGCTGTTTTAGTGCCTTTGTTTGGAAAGTTCTGTGTATTGCTTTAGCGGGGTAAAATGCATTTTTAAGTGAACATAATTAAACTATAACTTGTTTTGTGAGATGGTGAAACAACTGAGATTTGATGAGATGAGCTCCACTTAAATCCCCCGATTCTGGTATTTGCAGAAATGAACAGGGTAAAAAAGACTTCTCAGTTTCCACATCTTCAGCTACTGATTGCTTGGTACAAATAGACCACTCATGTAATTGCCACTTAAGCTTGAGAGCCCATTTATCTATTCTGCAACATTATACATCAGAGGCCTCAAGTCTTGCCTCTGCTCCTTGTTTCTGTGGTGAAAATATCAGACATGTTTTGCATCCGCTGCAGTTAAAGCAGACTCAATCAACTGTGCTTGTGTAAGTTTAATTTTTTTGTTATTTTGTACTTACACTATGTATTATGTGCTAATTGTATCTGTTCACTACCAAATGTACCCACACAGTAGCAAGTGGACATTTGCAACAACCTCATCCAACAGTACATGATAATGATTTATTGAAAAATAAGCCAGGCAGAGTGATTAAGAGAAGGGGGAAATGATTATTTTAGATGTAGCACAGTGGTCAGATAATAGTTGTTTCCAGCAGAGGCACAGGAGAGTCCTCTTCTGGCCTGAAGTCATAACTGCACATCTTTCCTGGGAGATATCGGTGCTGCTCAAATCAGTGTGAGTGCCAGCAATGATGCATGTGTTTTAAATTGATTTTTAGCTTGTAGGTTGGCCCCCATGCTTCAAAAAACAAAATAATTGTGGAGAAGTCATACTGATGCTGATTAATTTGTTGATCTAACTGTTGGAAATATGAAGACTCTCACAAGTTCACATCATAATCAGGCAAACTGTTCACAAAAACAGAACCTCATGCATTATTACATATCAGCGTGAATACAGAGTAAATACAGAAAATAGTTGGGCTGCAACTAATGACTCTTCTCATTATTGATGAATGTTACTTGATTTTAATTGGTTTGATGGAGAGAGAAAAAAGTTGACATATACAAAATGTTAGTTTTGTCAAGCAGTAATCCAAAAGCCTGATGAGATTGAGGCATCTAAGAGAGAAGCTGGAACCAGAAAAAAATTTGGGGCATTTGTTTTCTTTAAGAATGATAAGCGACTGTCAAAATTGATGATGATTAAGTTTCTGTTAATGATTAATCAGTTCCGCTCTATATAGCCATAAGGAGGTCTGCCTGGCTCACTGTCTGGTCAAGGCCAATCTATAGAGTTGAATATAATTCTCTCTTTCCAACTTCTTCAGTGTAAATACCTGCTGGTTTAGTCTTCTATGGGGTTTGGACTGTTGGTCAGACAAAATGGGACATTCAAATACGTTATCTTGGACTTTCATGTCATTTCCTGACAAAGTGAACTTTGACAATTGAGAAAAGAATCAACTCATTAATCCATACAAAACAATGTTCAACACTCTGGTGATGAATACACATTTTTGTCATTATTCTTTACATATACCAGGCTTGTGAGCTCAAGACTGTTACAACTAAAGAAGAAATGTAGTTTGTGTGATCTTTTACAATGTTTAAAACTTGCAAAAAAAATTCTGCAAATGAGATCATATGTAAACAATGTGTTGTTTATAATGTGTGTTAAGTATGGAAGCCCATTTCTGGCAAGAAAAGAGATGGAATGAGAAGTTAATCTTTCAAAACTCAGAAATCATGAAATCATTATCTAAATTATGAGATAAGAAGAAGATTCTGACTTAACTATCTCAAATTTTCACTTTTGATCTCATGATTATGACTATTTTTACTTCCTGATTGACTCATTCAAAACTAAGATATTAAGTTATATAAGTTATTAAGTTCTCCTAAATAATTAGGAGGTAAAAGGTCAAAATAGTGAGATAGTAAATCAAACTTATGAAATATAAAGTGAAAATAAGATAAAAGGTCCCATTTTGATTTAGTAAGATTTAGTAAGAGATAAAGGGTCAAAATAATGAGATAGTAAGTCCGAATTCTTGAATACAGATTTGAAACTCTACAAAGATTATTTATTTCTTTTTCCACTAAAAGTCAGTTGAAAGACAAAACAAACAGTCTTTAAAACTGCACCAAGACAACAGCTCAGATATCTTAGAACATTTGGACCTCTTTATGTGTATGCAGTCCTGCTAGAGCAACATCTGCGTATTGTATTATCCAGGATTATATAAACATAAACAGCAAATATCTTTCTGTACATATGCACCTGATTTTTTTTCATTATCTTTCTCAGCTTGTTATCACCGACTTTTGAATGAAATTCATCATGAGATATCAAGTCAGAGCCCCATCTCCAGGCGACTGTTATTAAAAACTGAAGGAAGAGTCTCGTCTGAGATATACAGTGACACTGGTGAGGCTTGGTTGTGATTTCTCATAGTTTGAATGTCTTTTCATGTTCCTTTTTGTTGTCTGTAAATCCTAATCCAGTTTGTCTTTTTCCAGAAGAAAACATTTTGTTCCTTCAGAGGCCTGGTTTCAGTTTTAGGATCTCAGATGTATGAAAATAAAAATCCTCAGAAAACAGTTGTCTTATTTCAGGCTCTCTGTCGTGCTGAGCTGCAAAGCTGTTTCAATGTAAAGTATCATAGTGAGTGCATAAAACAGATGCAATGCTAGTGTGAAGCAAATTGCCAATTAAGATTGAATCAGAATCACCACTGTTTTCAGCCTTTGGAGGGAAACAGAACCAGGATGGTGCAACTACACAGTATCATCATGCTGAGTCACATTTCAGTGGGTTGCAAAGGTTTCTGCAAATATGTGGCTTGAAACAAAATGTTAGAATGTAACAAAGAAAATAGCATTGAAGTTGTTTTATTGTGCAGCACATGCAGAATTACATTATGGCTTCCTCAAAAAAATTAATCGTTGATACGTGTCTTAGGCTCAGACAAGGTCATTTTCATATTCCTTATCCTCGTCCAGATCTAATCTCCTCTGTAATGACGGTAAAGAGTGATAAATGACAGGAGGCCCATTTCACAGAGGGCTCATATCACCAAACATGTGGCAGACATCCAGCCTTAGACACACACACACACACCCACACACACCCACACACGCACACACACACACACACACACACACACACACACACACACACACACACACACACACACACACACACACACACACACACAAACACACAGAGCCCGACTGAGATTACTCACCGGCCCGACTGTCAGAGCACTCTGCTGCTTGTCCCCGCTGCACAATATGAGCATGTCAGTGCGACTCCTACATTTTTAATGGAAATGTAGGAAGGAGGCAGTCATGTCCACAGCAAACTAATAGCTTCGATTTCACAGTGAGAATTCTTCAGACTCTTGTCACCTACAAACACTGATGTTTTCAGCACATACGGGTAAGAAAATAGGGTTTTTGCAACAGAGAGAATGAATTTATAAGAATTCAATAGTTCAGAGTCATTCCAATTCACATTTTGATATATGCTAGTATTCCTGTGTGAACGTTACTTTCATGTCTGATATTTTTACGTGAGGAGATGTTTTCACATGTTGCCAGATGAATTCAAAGTGTCACATCCATTTCATGAAGAGCTGGCAGCTGTATTTAGCATGGGACACGATTTGCTCAAGAGGTAACTGAAGTGATTATAGTCTATGTTTGCTCAGATTTTGGTGTAGGAGGATTTTTAATGTAATTTATCCAAACGTCATTCTTCTCATCCTTCTAATTGTACTATTATTATAACCTTTACATGCTTTTTCAAATTAGATGGCAGTATAGTGAGGTTGTTTTGTCAGAAAAGCACTTATCAGTGAACACCAGCTATCAGAAACCCAACACTAGGCCAAAATTGTTTCACAGAAATGTACAATTAATGGTAAATGGACTGTACTTATATAGCGCTTTTCTAGTCGTTATGACCACTTAAAGCACTTTTTACATTACATGTCTCATTCACCTATTCACACACATACACTGATGACAGGGGCTACCACGCAGGGTGCCAACCTGCTCATCAGGAGGAAACTAACCATTAATACACATTCGTACACCGTTTGCACAGCAACAGGGGCAATTTGGGGTTAAGTTTCTTGCCCAAGGACACATCAACATGTGGACTGGTGGAGATTTTGTTGGCATAGACGCCTTTATTTGCCTTGTAAGGTGTCCTTGAATGCTTTGAAAGGCGCCTTTAAATAAAATGTATTATTATTATTTATCAATAGATCGACAGGAAACATGGGAGAGAGAGGGGGGTGTGACATGCAGCAAAGACCTCCGATCGGGATTCGAACCGGGGTCGGCTGCGTATATGGCATGCGGTCTAACCCCTCGACCACCTGCACACCATTAGTCATATTTCTATTATTTAATTGTTGCTGTGCTTCTCTTTGCATATCTCTCTCCTTTCTCCTTCTCCCACTTTCTTTCCCAACAGGTTGAGGAAGATGGTCGCCCACCATGATGTCAGATGTCTGTGTAAAGTAAAGAGTCTAGATCTGCTCTGTGTGAAAACTGCCCTGAGATAACCTCTGTTGTGATTTGGCACTATATGGATAAAACTGGCTTGACTTAATCTTTAAATACATGTCTACGCTCATCCGTTACAGATCACCTCAATCACATGAAATAAAGATTGGCATTTGTAAGCTCACATGGTTATATTCTATATTTTCTTCTTATTGTGAACAATATAATAAAAGGAAGAAGAAAAAATAATAATGAGTCTCACTGTAGAAGTGGCTGACATGTTCCTTTATTATAATATAGATAGGCACTGTAGTATATTTTGAGGCAATCCCACATTTACACTCTCCTGCTGCCATAACTGTTCACTAAAGAGCACCAAATATGCGTTAATACGCAATGGTAAATAGTCCCCAGAAAATACACTATTTTCCTCTGTTTGAGTACTTTTTGGTGAAAACTACACTGCCCAGCTGTGCTGATTATTTTGCCCAATTTCCGAAATAATAACATATACTGTATTTATGACATGTTTTTCAATATTTATGTCTTCAGTGGGAGTGAATGAGTTTGAGACTGAGTGCAACAGACACAATGTCAGAAGGTATTGAATGACTGACTAACACACTGTCAGTTTTGGACTTTTCATGGACATTGTTGGTAATGAGAAAAGAAATCTCAATTCAGAAATCTGAATAATGTCAGCGTTCTCCTTTAACAAGCAGCTGCAATAGAGCTAATGTCAATTATCAGCAGGACCTTTCATGTAGATGAGGAATCCAGTTTCATCAATATGTAATAACAATTTTAGACAATTACAGAAGACCTATTTAATTTATTTGAATATACTCTCTGGACATGTCTCCTGTGATTGTAATAAATTGTTTGTGATGTGTTTTTCACCAAAAATGTCCAGTTACCTTGTCAAAAATCCTTAAAATGACATCTACTCCCTCATTGAAATCCAGTAAATATTGTTCATTTCAAAAGGTTGAAGATGTTTCCTACATCCGTGTAAAATTCATTCTTAGTGTTTGTGCACTGGAGGCTTCAGGTCTCTGTATCACACTTTAAGTGTAAGTTGTTTATGACACTCGATTGGCTCCAGACTGGATGTCACAAATCAAGCTTGTAGGTACGCTTTTAACTGAGATTTTCCTCATTCTGACTGTGAAAACATCTTTCTACAGTAGTTTCAAACTCTGCACATACATCATTCTGCACAGTGAAGCTTAAACGTTCAAATGAAGGAACAAGAAGAAAAACACATCTGTGACTGGAGGGGGACTAAAATATCAACATTCCCATTCTCAGCCAAATGATTTTATATTAAGGTTAGTAAAAGTGTATACAGACTTGACTTTTTCAGCATTAGGATTATTTTGTGAGTAAAATGGTTAATGGTCAGTGGTTGAAACTTACAATTAACAATAAGGACCTGAAGTTTGATTCCTTGTTGTGGCTTTATTTAAAATGATTCATGTCCTCAACCATTTGTGCATTTCTTCTCTGTGTTTCCTCCCTCCATCCAAAGAAGGTCAGGAGCTGTTAAGACCTGGCCTGGGGAAATCTTGGCACAGCATGAAAGAATTAGACTCCCCTTTTCTCAGCTTCCAAGAACCACAAGCAACAAGGAATATGAAGCCTTTTGAGCCTTTTGGCTTCAGGATGAGCTAGAATCTGAATTAGGTAACCTAAGCTTACCTAATCAAACAAAAGGAACAAAAAGACAGAGCCTTAACCTAACTCCTGGTGTAACCAAACAGGAGAAAAATAGAATTAAATTAAATAGAACTTCTACCCACCCCTAACATTTGGGCTGATATTTCACATTAGCAAATCTACATACAACATTTCACACTGAAACATGTTGGCTGGCCGGTTGGTTGTATGTGTAGAGAGGTGAGCCCACAGGAGGTGGAGCGAGCTGGCCTTAAAACTGCAAACTTGGAGGCATGACCCAATCAGCTCCCTGCAACAATCTACAGACTCACACAGACCCTTTTTTAAACCTGGCATTAACATGTGTCTCGGGCGATCCGATCATCAGCACAGTGCTAAATACAAGTGTAGATATCAGGATGTATTGTGAGCCAATCACTCAAACCACTTGCAGAGGTGGTCTGGGACACATTTGACCGCATATCTATTGGAGTGTAAACACTAATAGGAAAATATGTCATCAGTGCTGGATGTGACAGTTGTTTTGGTAAAAGCATGTCAGCGGTTGAAATAAGGAGCACAGGTGTACATGGTTGGACAAATCTGATCAGTTAGAATAGTCCACACATGTATAGCTCTTGAAACATTTTTATTAGCTCTTACCTCTTTAGCCCGAATTTGTCTGAAATCTCACACTTGTGTGATGTGATAACTGTGCGTGTGGCTGTTTGACCTTCTAGCAGAAGTGACGTAGGCAACATCGAAATCTGGACACAAGCGGTCAGCTCAAGACACATAATAGAGACAGGTATGAACAGCAATGTGTCTTGGCTGCCCATTTGTGATGGGATGTGTATTAATACCAGGTGTAAACAGGGCCACAGGCACAATCATTCAATTAGCCCAGCTTACCAGCAGCCCATCACACACAAGTACTACAGCAGGATCACTAGAGAAGGGGAGTGAGATCTAAAACACATGCAAAGAATTAAAGCACATACAAATAATAGGCCACGTTTAAAAAAAGAAAAAATTCTCAGATGACCTCTGGGTCATAACTGAAGCAGGAGGCTAAAATAGGCCCGAAGATACACGCATGAGTGTGAATGATTGTCTGTCCATCTGCATAAGCCCTGTGAGGCACCCCCCCACCAACCAATACATTTTAAAAGCAGGTATGTAGAAGTAATGACTAAATGTAAAGAGACATCAGCGGTTCAGCTGTAGGCCACTAGATGGCCCAAAAGTATTGACGCATTAAAGTTTATTTATATAGCACCTTTCACAGACACCAGTCACAAAGTGCTTCACAGTCAAATAAATAAAACAAAGACAAACAACAGATAAAGCACATAAGGGGAAACAGACAGAAATACCAGCAATCCATCACTCTGTTGTCTTCAGTCACTGTAAAATACAGTGGAACAAAATGCAACAAGGAGGACATTTTCTGTACAAAGACGGTCAGTCATGCCATGTAGGAGTAGACTGTCAAGGCTAAATTCATCTTCCCCATCTGGCAGCAAGATAACAGCATCTCCACCAACCTTAACAATGGACGTATTCAGGAAGACTGCGGGCAGTGTTTTTCCTCATCTTGATAGCCACTGAAACTGACACAATACTGAAGATACTAACACGGAAACATGTCCCGAACCGAATGCCAATGAAGATTAGATTTAGTCATTTCAGTGTGCTTTGTGCAGACATTCATCATGTGCGTGCTGCATGAAGGCACAGGTGGGGAAGTGGCCTTTAACATTTTTGTTGAATGGGTTTTCTAAAAATCTACCTGACCTAGTGAAAATGTAGCTTACTGAGGGGGAAAAGGGTGGAAAGGCCTGAACATGCAAGCTGTGCAGTTTCATGGGTGCTTCTTTCACTATGGGTACAAGCAATCAATTATTCACACGTTGCACTGACATAAAATTTCTAAAGTATATATGTTCAAGATTTACACATATTTGTCATACACAAAGACATAGATATGAAAGTTGTTTTTTAAAAAACAAGAAATACACATTTTGACCCTAAATATTTCATTCTTTTTTCTTTTTTCTTTGTGGTATTTGTCCTTTCAGGTGCAGTATGATTCATAAAAAGCAACACAACACAGCACTTACAAACTTTAAGTGTAACCTTAAAGTCTGACAACAATAGAAGAAGACAGGGGACAGCAGGTTCCACAATATGAGAACAACATAAATAAGTCAGGAGTGTAACTGCCTGTCAGACAGTACAGTAACTCTATTGAAGTAGATAGAAAAACAAAACACAATCATGCCTTATATATCTATCTTTTTGCGTAATTGAGGGTTTGGTGTCGTCATGTGTGCTTACAGTAATTGTGCACAGGATAGCATGTTGAAGTGAGGTCAGTACTTTCTGAAAACATGTGAAGCTTAATATCATGTAATAAATCCATTATATTCCATTAAAAATACAACACATCGACCTACTGGCATTAATATTTCACCTGACGACCCATTTATTGTGATCTAAGCTGGGTCCTCAGATTTATTCATTACAATGTAAAATCCCACAGCAGCTGTGGCTCTCTTGTATAAGTGGCTGCACAGTGTGTTCCTGCGAGACTTTTACCTGTGACTCTCCGTTCAGCACTGAATTAGACTTTGTAATACATCAAGTAATGCATGGTAATTGAGTTGGCATTACATTTATATAGACCAAAGTTGTTTGAGTGTTTTTTTTTTTAGGGGGTGAATTAATTATTTTAATGTTTGCAGATATGTAAGCATGTAACTTTGGTCCAACTTTTACTCAAACATTGATTTTTTATTTATTGAAGCTGCTCTGAGGCATTATATAAAGCCTCTGCTTTGGATCGCAAGTCCCCAAACAAGCAAATTAGAAATGTGAAGTCAGAGTATCTACTGAGGGCTGTTAAAAATAATATTTTTCATATTAACACTGAATCAAATGACTACATGTTACATGAAAGGGGTCGCTCAAAGTGATGAATCCACAGAGGATTTGTTCCTCTCAGCTCAATAAGCTTTACAATGTCTTCCAGCTCATTGTTTTGATTTTATGGCTGAAGTTTTACGTTTACTGCAGTTTTGGTTCTCTTTCACTGCTCTCACCCATGAATGAATAACTGATAATCAGCCTTTGTTTGAAATGACTTCAAGCATTTCTTGTTTGAAAATCACAAAGGTTGGTTAGAAGTATGAGTATCTACCAACCATACTCAACCTCATATCTGTTTTATTTGCTTTTTCCTTCATTCATATTGCTGCACAACATTATTAGTAGAGCCATTTAAATCAGACCAGCAGAGTACATGTAGTTCTGCTTTACGATCTTGCAACTCCAGCTTTCTTGGAGTTAAAATATTTTGTATTGCATGCTGTTATATTTAGTATGATATCTGTGCAGAAGAGTGTCAGCTTTGGGCTGAACTGTGACTCCCTCTCTTTATTTAAATAGTGGCATTCAGCCACAGTTTTTGAACTAACATTGGAACTTGAGCATCCTGCAAAATGTCACTGAAAGAGATGCCAAAAAACTAAAATGATGAGCCTCTTTAATAGACAACTGTTTGCCAACAAGTTTCCATATCAACTTAAAGGGTGTTAACATGTCAGTGTTGTATATGGGTCAATGACGTATAAGGATTTAGAACAACTCAATTGTAGAATAATAAAAACAAGCATATCTAATGCAGTAGTTCAAACATTCACAATGTTGTGTACCTGAAGCTCCATATTATACATTTGAAATTAAGTGATTTTAGTGGGTTTTTCAAGATTAATTGGCACTGGCCTTTAAAAATAGTCATGTGGTGCGACCACGATTCATCTTGAAATAAATGAATTTACTTAACACGCTTCACATCTTTTTTTACAAGTTTTCAGTAATATAAAGTGTTTGGAAACAAAGTATTTGCATTTTTTTAAAAATCTTTGTAAATGATGGTCTTTTATTTATATAAGACATTTCAAGATGAATCATGGTCGCACCAAATGACTTTTTTTTCAGGCCAGTGCCAATTAATCTTGAAAAACCCCCACTAAAATCACTTTCAAATTGTAATATGAATTGTCAGGTACACAACATTCTGAATGTTTGAACTACTGCATTAGATATGCTTGTTTTTATTATTTAAAATTGAGTTGTTGAAAATCCTTATACGTCATTGACCCATATATAGCATCTTTGTGCTGCCCCCAAGAGGCCCAAAACATCAGTCAATCAAAGTAAATTAAAGATCAATTTAACAGCAGCTGAAATATTGTTTCAGTTGAACTATGTCTCCACTTGCCGCAGTGATGTGAAAGTATCAGTATACTGTGACATTACTGTTATGTGTGGTTACAGGTGGACAGGCTACATCTGCTTTATCCTGTACAGGGATTTGGAGGGTGCTGAAACACAGACAAACAACAAGCTACACACACCTATTATAAGCGCTTCCCAGTCCTACTAAATGGTTTGTTTTTGGAAGTTGGATAACTCCTACTCACTCTTACAGTAAAGTTATCTGAAGTTTATTGTGACTTTTTACATTTCAAAGCCAAATGTTTCAACAAATTGTTAGGAGAGGAAACACATGTTTCTTATCTGGATAACTCACTTCTTGAATGAACTCCTGTAATATCAAAGCATAATCTGCTCCAGAACAAGTCAGACAACGGGGCAGTACATATTTAACTGCACTTGAGAGTGTTTGGTACACATCCGTTGTTATACAAAAGACAAACAACAAACAGGCTGATAATTAATGCAATACCAAAACCACAAATCCCACCTCAGCAATTGTAAACTTCAACTAAGACAGGTTTCCACAGTACATTTAAATGAGTATGAGCATTTTTAAAACATTTAACTGTACTTTGTTCATGTATTTGTTCAGTTGTTGTTTTATGTGCATATGAATATGTATCAATATATTTTGTTTGCATCTCCCTGGATCACCCTGGATGCTGAAACAATATATATAAAAATGCTGTTTTTCCTATATGTGATTTTGAGAGTTTTGCACTCATTATTCCCCAGGGTGAGATGGGGTCTTAGGTTTGGGCCCCTAAAAGGCTGGGGTCAGCCCTGCATTTATCACAAAAACAAGCGAAAATGTACATGTTAATTATCATTATAATATCCTACTCCAAGAAAAAAAGTAACATAATAACATTTTTGGTACAAAAATAGTCGTTATATTAACTGATTAACTGACTAATAAATGAGAGGTTTTGTCAGTGAGCTGTAGTTGAGGTTATGTGTGGTATTGTTGGCAGGGGGCGTCACTGAGCAGCTCAGGCAGGTGAATAAGCTCCTGCAGTTCACTGTAGTAGTGTGAGAGGGACCAAGAGCGACGCACACTCAGGTAGAGACGGACAGCAGAAGTAAATCAGACTGGATTCAACACAGACGCAAAAGATAAAGAAAACTTCAATGCGTTTTGACCTCTCTCTGCTTCGTAAAGTGAAGGCGAGCGGAGCAGCCGGTACGCTCTGCAATGCCAGCCGATGTTAGTAGGCGGGATGGGAAGAGGAGAGAAAGCCTCATGTGCAGACGTTGCCTCTCTGGTTTGTGTGACGGACAGTTAATTGCTACCTGAGGACAATTAGGCGGGAGCTCGGTTGGGGAGTGCAGTGAGTGTTTGGTATCAACTTTGAAGAAGCTCCTGCATGCTGTAGCAGCCGGTGGATGTTGAACCATGGAGATAAAGACGAGACTTCGAGCCATACTGATGATATTATGGATTTTTCAAGGTAAGTTTATTAATTTAGGCTACTGGACGGCTATTAAGCTGCGTGCTGCTGTCAATGGCAGGGATTGAAACCCTGGTCCAATTTGTTTGAATGACAGAAATGTGATAAATGTGTTTCAAATGATATTTAAGAGTTAACATTTTGGTTTCTCCTGAAACTCATGTCAGTACTTTTAAAAGACCAGATCAAAGTCCACTTTTGAACCAATCAGGAAGTTTAAAAAAAACAAACCCAAAACAGTTTCTCTGTAATCAACTTATTCCATACAGGACAGGATAATGCGATACTTTTGAGGCTTAATTGGGATAATTAAGGAGAGTGAAGTACAATAAAATAGACAGAAAGTACTGTACCTGTACTGTACTGGGGCCTTTAACAAAAGGATACACTAACACTAGATTTGAGCTACTTTGCTTGAACTGAAAGTGGGTTTCAATGCATTCAAATGCATTCATTCCCTTATTTATTTATTAGCATTTATGATAAGCTATTAGTCCACTCAGATACCAAAGATGTGTCATGATGAATCTGAACCCCTCCTGCTTTCATCCTTCAGGATATAATCTTGAATTCAAATGCAGGAACAAGCATGCTGATAATTCATGAAATATGTAAGTTTTAGTGCTGTGAATTCTGCTGGCATGTGGCTTTTTTTTCTCCTTTTTTTTTTAGCCAGTGGTCCCTTTTTAAGCACAGCAGAGTACACTTCATCTTAAGAGGGCATAATGTTGTTGCATGGTTGAATGCTCTGAAATGAATTTCAAGGAAGTCAAACATTGTTGCTTTTTTGCATTCTTTTGATGGTTATTGTCCCTTGTGAGGTTAAAAATAACATAAAAGCATACCTGAAAAAGCAGGATGTCATTAAAAAATTCTGCCCAAGAAGTCCCAGCTGTCGCATTTATGGTCACTTAATAAAATGATGGGCACACAGGTTCAAATCTTGCATCTAATATCTGCAATGTATGTCTGTTGTAAGCAACAAATGCTTACATAATTATTACTAATCAATTGTTTTGCACACCTTTTAGTAAACAGTTTTTGAATTTAAAGAGAGTTAATGTAATATAATTATCTCCATTAACTATCAGTTTTAATTGGTGTGGATTTTTGGGACTGGTGCCTATATTAGGGAGGAAAAAAAATTCTGATATCAATGTATCGACTGATAAAGTTATATATACATAAACATACATTTTTTGCTTTTGACACTTGTGACAGTGATATGTAATGGAGCCATGATATTTTACAGTTTAACAATAACCTTTATGGTATAAAATGATGTAATTGTGCTGAAACAGTAAACTTAACTTAATTAATTCAATAATTTTTTTAAAAACACAGAACAAAAAAACATGTATTTAAGTATTAAACTTGAATTAAGAAAAGGGTCAAATATACATAAGGTGCTATATATAACTTAAAAAAATTAAAATATTACAACATATCAGACACATATATGCTGATGCTGATGTATCTGGGATATAATATCGGCAGATAATATTAGCTAACTGATATATCAGTCGGGCTCTAGTTTTGTCTGTGCTAGTTTAACCAAATGGAATTTGTTACTTCACATAATCACAAACACACACACAAACTAAGTTTACTCGCTCTTGTCAACACATATTCGACATCATTCAGGCTCAACTGAAAGAAGCCCTCAAGGCTTGTCTGACTTGGCCAATCTTGTTTCTGTCAACTGTGCTGCTGCATCATGTCGTACCAGATGTTGGCTTTTGTCCAGTGTAGAAACCAGAGAAACATCTTGTGTCTTATATGTCGGGAATTTTTTTAGGTTCAAACTTCAAAGTTTCACTGAGAAGTGTTGGAAAAAAGGGACATAATATCAATCTTTAAAATGTACTTTTGGAAGCCGAAATTAGAAAGCGTCCCTCAAACAATGCAGAGGACACATGGCTTAAATTGTGTGTTTTTTGTATGGATTACTGCGTGAAACTACCGTGGAGTGACGTGGAGGTGGTGGAGGGGGTGGAGGGATACAGATACCTTGGAGTCCACCTCGACAACAGACTGGACTAGAAATTCAATACAGAGGCTGTCTACGGTAGGGACAGAGCAGACTCTGCTTCTTGAGGACGCTTCGGCCCTTTAATGTGTGCAGCAAGATGTTGCAAATCTTTTACCAGTCTGTTGTGGCAAGTGCAATATTCTTCACAGCTATCTGCTGGAGCTGCAGCATCAGAGCCAAGGACACTAACAAGCTGAACAAACTGTTCATGGAGTCTGGCTCTTTGCTGGGATGCCTTTGGATAAGCTGCTTGTGGAGAGAAGGGTTCTGCAAAAACTGGTTAGCATCATGGAGAACATCTCGCATTCCCTCAGTGACCTGCAGGTCAAACAGTAGAGCACTTTCAGTCAGAAACTTCTTCAGCTTCGTTCTGACAAAGAAACGCTACAGGAAATCAGTCTTGCCAGCTGCCATCAGTCTGTACAATGACTGTCCTCTGTGTTGGGAGAGAGGACTCCTCTGACAGTAAAGGCAGACTGCTCATCTGGACTTTAATCTATTTATTACAATATCCATCACATCTGTCATATTTCAGATTCATCTGTATACAATCTTTCAAGTACTGTCTGTACTGAAACATATGTTCATATACTTTAAAATATTATTTTTTGTACACTTTCAAGTGCATTGTGTAGGATTTAGTGGCATCTAGCAGTGAGTTTGAATCTGAAAAAACTGAAACCCCCTCCTGCCCCCTCTGCCCCTGCAGCCCGAAGTGTGTAGGGGAACCTACAGTGTCCATGATCCCTGTGAAAAACCTGAAAGGCCCTCTCAAGAGCCCGTGTTTGGTTTGTCTTGTCTGGGCTACTGTAAAAACATGGCGGTTCAACATGGCAACCTTCATTGAAGAGGACCAGCTCTCTATGTAGATATAAAGGACTCATTCAAGGTCTATCTATTTATCTATCTATCTATCTATCTATCTATCTATCTATCTATCTATCTATCTATCTATCTATCTATCTATCTATCTATCTATCTATCTATCTATCTATCTATCTATAAATGATTCAGTTTGCAGCTCACTGACAAGCGACTTCCACCACTTCCTGTTTAGATGATCGAATGGATTTCTTAATTTGCATGATGGATTTCTTTTTACATTTTTGACAGCAGCTAAGCCTGCGTGACTTTTGGCATCCTGCCTGTCAGAAACTTCAGAATTAGTGAATCAAGAAACTGCAGCGATAATGTGCCCGTCCGTCCAATTTAAAATGTGCAAAGTCGACTCTGCTGGTTTTGATGAAACAGAGCAGCTCATTGGCTTTGCATGAGAAGACCCATAGCTAATTGGCCACTAAACGCTAAAATAAATCTGTTAATATTCAGCTGCCTTCAGGATTCTTTTGATGATCTGAGGCAAGATGGTTGACTGCATATGCTTAACATTTTTTTTTAATGTTTTATACCCGTTGACAGCAGTAAATCACATTCAGTTGTACCATACAGAACACTCATGCTATAACACGTTACTGCTGCCCATCAGATTGTTCAAATTGGCCTGAGGACGGTGTCAAGGGGACCTGGCTCCCAGTCGTCTAAATGTAGAGTTAGTTTTGCGTGCCAACCTCACCTCCTCTTGTTGAAATGCCATTCTCTTTGGCGCAGCTATTAAAATATTATCATGTCCTCAGCTGATTGTGTTCAGTGACGGCTGGCAATAATGAGACGGGAGCCACTTGGCCCTGGTGTAAGCTCATGTTTGTGAGCCAGCTATATCCCTTTTCACAGAATAACTCACAGAGCTTAGGGTAATTCTGATTATGTATGGCATGATTAGCTAAACAAGAAATGAGATGGTCGTTGACCAGTGTTGGAACAAACTGTGTTCCCAGTAGGGTGGGGCATGAGCATTAATTATCAGTGCAAAGCTTCTCTTTGGCTGGTCTCAGTTGCTACCAGAATATGCTAATAAAGACTTGGTCATCAAGAGATCTATAAGTCAAAGTCAAGGTCTAAACCCCAGCTGACTTTGAGTTTGTACTTCTACATACCAAAGTATGTGTGTAACAGTGCAGTAAATAAAGTTATCTTGAAAGAAACTTTAGTAAATATCGAAAAAGCTGATCTTTAATGAAGAATCCCTGATCGATTCTGTCAATTGATATCCTCAAAATTGTTGAAGAAGATTACATTTAGCCACAATGTGTAAATATTACTAATAATATTAAAACAGCAGTTTGTAGTCGATCATTTGACAACAGCCAGCCATCAGGTTGTGGAGCTTCTTAAAACCAAAACAGCCCACTAAAATGTCTGACATGCTTGACATCTATTCCGCCAAATTGTTGACCGTTTGGGCAATAAATTGGACGTTGTGCTTTCTAACGAATATGAAAAACAATACGCTGTCTGGTACCCAAACTCCTCCTGATTCTAAAATGAGTCAGAACATCAGTTAAACTGGGGCTTACTCTATATAAGAGAAGCAATAATTAGTTTGTCAACCAATGAGTTGATTAATCAACTGTTTTGACAGTTGATTAATTGTTTCGAGTCATTTTTTAAGAAGAAAGGTTGCTCTGGTTCCAGCTTGACAAATGTGAATATTTTCTGTTACTTTTAAGTCCTCTATGTTAGTAAACTAAATATCTTTTGGATATGGACTGTTGGTCCATACAAAAGAAACAGTCCTGGGAAACAGTGATTGACATTGTTCATTGTCTTCTGACATTTTATAGAAGAGAAAAGAAAATAATCAACAGATTAATAGTGAAAGTTGTTAGTTGCAGCTCTAATCTGTACAGTGTCTGCCCGGCATTAATGAAAAGAACAGTTGATAGAGAAACATAGCCTGCAGCAGTATTACAGTCTGTAGCACATTGTGA
Organism: Scomber scombrus; assembly: GCF_963691925.1. Lineage (NCBI taxonomy): Eukaryota > Metazoa > Chordata > Actinopteri > Scombriformes > Scombridae > Scomber > Scomber scombrus. Next base: position 17,058,851 of record NC_084974.1, read on the forward strand.
ATTTTGATCAAGACAGATCAAATATTCAGTTTTTTTCCGAAATTCAAACAGTAGTTCATATTTTTAATAAGAAGTAGCAGCCCTAGTATGTGACTTTGTTTCAGTCTATCATTGTCATATTAACTTGTTCCAGTAGTAAATCCAACCTGACATTACTGAGCATATGTATTCTGCTTTGAGATGAACAATAAGTGTAAGAAGAATAAGGTGAAGGATGAAAAAGTGTAGGAATTATGAAGATGTTAACTGGAATCTCTTCTCTTCTCCTCTCTTGGAGGCTAATAAGCTAAAAACACTGAAGTGAACATGCTGACCATCATTCTTCTCTGTCACCAGTACTATCTGCTGCTGAGAAAACATCCTGATGCCGTACATCTTCTGAATCACTTTATTGAGCCGAAATCTATCTTCCCTGGCTCAAACTGGTCAATTGCAACCAGTTTCAAGCACGGTTGCCTTTGTTAGGCTGACACATACCTTAGTGTGGGTGTTCCTTGAGGGAGCCTAATTGACCACAGTCCACTCTGTACTGTGGAAAATACACAAGACCCCTGTTGAGGGTAAAGACACTGATTGGAGGCAGAAAGAGCCGGCGCTACCTAAAGGATTCTCCCATGTAAAACTAGGTCAAATTAATTGGCTCACAATCGCTTGCCACACAATAAAGAGGGCAGTGGTGCACAGATTTTGATGTTCCTACACACAACAGATGCTGCATGTTTGACTTCATACTGACACAGATATATCAAAAGGTTGTATTGTCTGAGTTGAGGGTTTTTCAGTGACAATTACAGTAGTGGATGTTGACGGGTGTTGATTGGAGCTTTGCGTGCTGGCTCATTTACCTAATTTGACTTTGAGGCAAGTGATCCAAACAAGGACTTGTGGGACTTGTTAACAGTGACACAGTACAGATTTTTACACTTAGTTACATGAACTTTAGATTTTACAATGATGTTTTTCTGCAATTAAGGCAATATTGTTTGCAACCTCCTGCATCACTGAAGACGTTATGCTTGTGTTATGCATGTATTTATGCACTCACATTTTCTCATGGTTTTGTTACAATCTGCTGGTTGTGTCTGCTTCGCCGCTACAAAGATAATATAATTATATTTAGCCATGTGCATTAAATTCTACATTTTTCCCCTCCATACTTGAAAGAAAAAATAGCTTAAAAATACCATTATCATTATGCAACACACCAATCAGTATTTTGCGTACTGAATGTCTTGCTTTGATGTTTGGTATAGTACACTGCATTAGTGATTTGCCATCCACAGCACACACATTATCTAACTGTCCTATAATGCTAATTGTCCACCAGTGTATTTACTGAGTGTGGAATGATTTAGAAGCACTACTGAAAAAGTCTGGTGAAGAAAATGTTGGAGAGGCCGCTGTAAACATAATCAGCACACTTCTCAACTATTCCATGACTTTGAATGTTCTTTGGTTACTCCTGATGTTTGTTTATAGCGCAATAAAACATCTCCTGTGGCAGAGTTAAAAACTAAGCCAAAAATCAAGCCTAAGGGCTTAAGTAAAGGGACTAGTATGATGTGATCATGCAAACACAAGTGTTTATAGTTGTTCATGCTCGAAGGCAGTCTGAAAAACTATGGAGGACCGAGACGTAGACGAAGTATTTCAATATAGGGGTAACAGGACATATTTTAAGACAGTCTCTCCTGGAAGGCATTCACAGTGTTGCACTCAATTGCTCACATGAAAAGTGACAGAAATAGTGTCTCACTGCCGCATGCCTGCCCAATCATGGCATGAAATGGATGTGAATGTTGGTTTCAGAAATTATAGAAACGCAACTCCCACGGCTTGAGGCTGAAGCCAGTGTGGAAGTAGCCTCAGTGCAATGCCACTGATGGCTGCTAGATGCTGGCTCCAAAAAAATCCCTGGCTCCATCTGACTTATGATATTAAAAAAGTGTCATTTTCTCTATACTAGGTCAAAAAAACTTTCAGTGTGTCATTATGGTCTCAGTCCCTAATTTTGGGCCCTCTGTTTGTGGTTATTTTGGAAATGATTACTCCATTAATATGATTTGAACTCTTACAGTAGGCTTTGCTGTTTGCCATGTGAGCATTGATTGACAGCTGTGATTGATAGTGTGTTCAACTGCTGCTCTCCCTGGCTCTGGGACTTGCACTGAGTCAAACTATTGTCGCAATATTTTGCAAAGTTGAATTACTTGATAATGATACCTGACCTGTTAGTACAGTTTAGCTTAAACAGCAAAATTTAGCCCAAGTGTGCACTGCTCGGTGTTGCCAGAAAGCTAGCGTACTCTAAGGCCAAAGGTAGTGGGGAATGTTTCCAGGGAAATGAAAGACTGTGCAATCCTTATTTGAAAGGTCCTGGCTTTAAATGAAAAACATGAAGCTGACTAAAAGCTGCAATTCTGGGCTTCACACTGGCTCCAATGCAAACCAATGGGTGACATCACCCCTCGATATGTCCATCTATACAGTCTGTGATGCAGATCCCCAACTCCATCATTAGGAGGGTGTGAGGGTCTCAGTTTGTAGTGTCTCTCCAGAAACAGAACTTCGAGCATTTGTGTTGTGTTAATATTGAGAAACTCCATTACTCTGTACACATCAGCAGCAGCCAAAAAAAAAAGCCATGGAAATCACATTAACCTCTTAACTTTTCTTAACCCTTTTTGCAGAGGAGTCCCTCGACCTTTACTTTTAAGATATCTGAATGAAAATGGGTTCTATGAGCAGCTACAAGTCTTCCTTTAAAGACATGCCCACTTTATGCTAATCCCATGTCGTTTTGGGCAAAAGCCATTTTTTTGCATGCATTATTAATGTCTTATTTTTGCCTATTCTAAAAATGGCGTATTTTAATATTTCTGCACACTGGGGTCCCTAAACAGTCTTGAAATTGCATGAATTGCATATCAGTGGAAAGCTGAGAATCTTGTGAACTCAATGAGCCCGTTCTATACATGTGTGATGATGTTGGTCCCCATAGGAGACATTTCATAGTGTATAATATGACTTTCTGTGACCTCTGGGACAAATTGCCATAAGTGCTCACCATCAAATTGAGGAAAAATGCAGTTCTTACAGGAATCTCCAAATGTCAAAATTATTTGATACAAATCACAGCATTAATTGTGTCTATGGTCTTCCTCAAGGTCTTGGAGTCTTAATGTGAAAGGATATTTGACATTTTTATATCAGTACTAGAGTGGTCAAAAAGTGTTAAATTTTCACAAAATCTGTTTAACAAATGATATCAACCCAAAAAATTTAAACAACTTATGAGACCAGATGATGAGGCCATCATATACTTCCATCATGATGTTCTAAGCCCTTATTTACTCCAGACTCTCAAAATAAACACAATGTTTATTACAGATATATGACAAAAGAAACTTGACACACAGTGAGCTGTATCTCAAATTAATCTTCAGGTTTGCAGCTTTCAGATAATGTATACCACTTCTATGTGTTATGTATGTCCCCCTTAACATCCCCTGTCCTCTAAAAAAGGAAAAAAATGGGTCTTTGGTAGGGAAGTGGCAGTGGACGATGTTAGAAGTTGTATACAATTAAGTTTCAAATGTGTTGTACTATTCCAGCCTCCCACGCTGTGCACTTGAATTATTGAAATCACTTGGAGAAAGGGCTGCTCATATTGTAGTAATGGATTTGTTAAGATGGCGTTTTCTCATCTTTCATTCAGCAGCAGTGACCCTCACTCTCAAATTGCTTAAAAAATTGACACAATCGCGCTTTGTAGATTATAAATGTGTCAAGAAACATAGCCAATCTTTGTGCCTGAGAGCAAACATATTTATAAAATATATACCACCATTACTTTGCCCTATATCTCTAGTAAACAATTAACAGGCATGTTCAAATCCCAGCTGGCCCAGCCAGGGACTGATACTAAAACATTATGACTGCCAATCACCTGCTTGTTTACTGTATGCAAAGCACTTCTATTAGTAAAACCCTTGAGGATGAATTCCTTATCTGATCAGATAATATTTTTATGCAGTGGTAACACAGATAACAGATGCTAAATTATAGGTTGCTGATACTGCGCAAAATTTAGAAATGGCTAAAATCTCCTGTCAAATATGACAATGGGTTCGACATGTTATGAAAATACAGAATAATTGCAAAAGCATACTTTTACAAGTATGAAGCTGAGTTTCATGTATACCATTATCTGTTGTAGCTATTGCTTTTAATTTTCCCTTAACAGTATTGTGCAATTTCTGGAAATAAAGCTAGTGGTAGAATGAGACTTGTACAGAAACAACTTTGCTTCCTCCTCCCCGCCCTGCCCATCAACTGTGTGCTTATGAACACTCGCAGCTGATGTATTGATTTCTCTCCGAAGACTGGAAGTAACAGAGCTCTTCTGTTGGGTTTTACAACATTCACACAAAACATAGTTCTCACAGGTAAGGTGTTACAGTTAAATGATAGACTGTTGTGTACATTTTAATTGAAACGGTTACAGTGGCAGTTTGATCTATATTGCTAGTTATACTATATGTGTTGTGTTTGTTATGGTTATGCTATATCATTCTAATATAAGTTGCTACTTTTCATCTAATTTCTCAGTAACATCATTACATGGCTAGTGGAATATTTTTAATGGCATGGCAGTGTAGTCAACTGTAACTGTGCACTGTATATTAATGAGGTTAAGCTAAATAATAGAAAACACCTCTCCGTATAATGAAATGTAGTTCAACATTACCACAAATTGCAGCCTCCAAAATGATCATACAGTTGAATTAGCACCTCTATGAAGACCGTTTCAGCATTATAACCTTCATTAAGTGAGCATCTACTGCAGGACCGTTGTATTAGACTGCATTAGTTTTAGCTAGGTGGACATGATACACTGGAATCTAAGTCTTATTTCTGGCTTTCATTTATAAGAAAAAACTGTCAGGCATACTAATTTGTCTTTCTGGAGAAAGTCACCTTACAGAGTTGTATTTTCCAGGTTCATTGAGAACCTGGACCTGGACAGTTGTTGCCAAGTCCTGCAAACCTGCCTGATCCGGGACACCAGTCTCAATTCTGATGTCCTTGCCATTAGGGATGGAGACAGAAAAGCACCTAATCCACTTACGTATCCCAGCACAACTCCAGTGGCCAACAGACACTAAACAGTTTCATTCTGTAAATTTATTGTGAACATTTGTCTTTGTATTTGTTTTTACTTCTCCCATACTTTTTGAGTCATTTGTTTTCACTTTGTTTGGCTCCACATTTTTATTAAAATGTTCCACCTGTCTTTGTGATATCCTAATTAATCAGAAAACATAAATAATTTTTCATAATACTTGTTTTGGCTAAAAACAATACATATTGTCCCTACTTTTTTCTGGCACCATAAAAAAAGGCCCCTTTAATGCAATGCAGTACTATACAACATCATTACAGCACTCAAATAACTCATTGAATCATGAGCTCTCTGACTGGGTCAGCGAGAGCTGAAGTCTTGAAGCTTAAAAAACTGTTTTGCATTGCAGTGGTTTGCATCTGATTGGTTAGAAGGGTGAGGCTCGTTAAGAAAACTTTAGGAAGGAATATCTCTGTTGCTGCTGCTGCCAGCCTCCGCAATGAGTCTGGGGTCACAGAGGCCATTGGCAACCCCTCTCCACATTAAGATATCATTTGCAGCAAATTGTTAGTAAATGATATTAGTCAGAAGTTGCATATTGTGCTCTTAACAGATGGCTCTTCTTATAAATGACCTGTTAAATTGAACAGGTTGGAAACAAACATAAAAGACACAGCACAGATAATTTTGCTGCATGAAATTCTGTGTTGGAAAATCAGTTGCACATTTGAGGTGGTGCTTTAAGGAATGACACTCTTGACATGTATGTTAGGAAAACATTTTTTTAAACACACGATCACTGGAGATGGATCCTCTCAGCTGAGTTATTAGTATAGCTAATACCAGGTTAGCTGCAGCCACATCTTATTGCAGTAACAGTCAGCATTTCACCTCATTAACTTCCACTGCTTACTAAGATTTGTGGTCACTTGGTGTCAGACCACCACAAAGGCTTTGTTAAAAAAATGTTCTTTGTGTATTCTCGTTAGTCAGATAATCCATATTAAACCCACTCACAGGTTGAGTGAGTGGCAGAGTCAAAAACGGGTCGTGGCATAATTAAACTTAATGATTTGGTGCAGTGAATCATAGCTGAACTCAGGCTGATTGAGCTAATGGTGGAACTGCTGGTGATGGAACTTGACAATTCACCTTTCCATCCACACTCCATCCTCATTTGACTAATGATGTGGCCACTGGTGACCAATCCAGCTTGGGCACCAGGGAGATGAGACTATTGGGACACTTCACCTCAATCCAAGGTAACATTCGTATGAGCCACAGGTTTCCCAGTTGATTGAGGCCCATAAATGATGCATTTCAGAGGAGTGTGTCATTTTCACCCCAGGCGTAGGCGAGGGTCATGATGATTTAGACCAGGTGCACCCTGGGAAAATAGCACACACTAATGAGGTACATTCCCTCTTTAAATGAGACTTTTGCTATGGTAGAAACCAGTGTGTGAACTTCAGAGACAAGGCATACAAACACACACTATGTCAAGGCTGCTAACTATCATCTCCAGCAACGTTTGGTTTGAGACAAAAAACAAAATCTTGATTCATAGCTCAGGAAAACAGTGTGGAAATTAATTTTGAGATGATTTCTGAAATTCATCACAATTACTCTGAAACTGAAAAGCAGTGTCGAGACCTTAATTGCAAGAGGTTGCTACACTAAGACAGAGGCTCCTTTAAAAAAAAAAAAAAAAATGAAAAAGCAATATGACTTTTAAATCCTGTTTCATCAGCATTTTAAAATGTTTGCTTTTATCCAAAGAGGAAGATTGATTTTCAAGGGTAAAAGGCGTGAAAACTGCTGGTCTGTAAAGAAAGAAGAACACCTTTATTCTTTTGACTTTGTAGTGCAGGAAGGAAATTGGCTGTCTGGTGGCAGCAGATGAGTTTTGCACTAAGAAGCTGGAAGATTATAGTCCTGTTTGGCTGCTACAGTAGAGGAATAGGAGATAGGATTTTTTTTTAATGTGGTGTCATAGGGTTGGATGGGTTTTCTGCCTAGCTGTACTGGTGATAGGTTGCTTTTAAAATGGCAGATGATGGCATGTGAAACTACAGATTTAGTTTTTAGGTGTGGAAAGACACAATTGGTGTGTTTGGATGGTTTTGTCTGAGAAGAGATGAGAGATTAGTATTCATTGAGGAGTGAGAGGCATCCTCGCTCCTTTCCCACGTTGCTCGACTGTCTCGCCAGATGGAGGGGAGGGATGTTGTGGCCAGATTAATGCTGTTATCCGGTTTGAGGTGTAACCTGGCCTTACGGACTCCAGGCGTGGTTAAGTGAGGCTAAAGAAGGTCCCACAGGTCAATCCTGTGGTGGCGAGGCAACTCAACCATGCAGGCTTTCAGTTATTTCTCCTTACAGATTAAACCTGCATTACGCTTCACTTCTGTAGTGTTATTCCCTCTCATGTAATGCACTCTTCAAGGAAGGCTCATTTTTTGAGCTGCTCATCATGTATGTTACAAAAAATCCTCCTGAAATGGACTTCGTTGTTTCCATAAAACCAACCACTTAGTGTTCCAGCCCTCAAGTGTTTATCGCAGCTGTAACATTAATTTAGTTTGTGGATCAAATTTTCACTCTGTTTGGTCCCCCCGGTGGTGTGGCGCTTGCCATTAGAATTAATACCTTCGGGGTGTTGACGGCAAAAATAGAAGCAACCTACCAAGCAGAATGAGAGGCCAAATTGTATTTTATAATCGCTGTGATCTGTCAAACCGAGGAATAATTGGCTCTTTGGGATGACTGAGAATTGAAGCTGGGCAGAGTAATGACCTTACCATCACTTGAAGTGACACCCCTGTCTGTAAGCCTCTCCAGATGCCATTAGTATGACCAGGGAGGTTTGATAAGAGAAATTTCTCCTCAGCATCATCACTAACGTTAGGCTTACTGCAATAGCTGTGTGCCTGTCCAATGTAGGATTAATATTACTTTGCAACACGTTCAGGAGAAATTTATTGTAGTTTTATTCCCCAGTTAGCAAGGAACATAACTAATCTTCTGCTTACTGTAGGGCCTGTGCCAGTAATTTTCCCAGAACACCTAGGTCAAGATTCAAGCCATTTGAATGGGATGAGTTTCTCCAGGGTAGGAAGAGTATTTTCATTATCACTTGAGCCATTTTTTAAAATGTCAGTCCTGCCCAGAGCAACCATGTCAGTGATTTCTCCCTCTCGACCACCGTATTAATTTCTCCCTGTTATTTGTTGTTGCAGTGCACTTTAGAGCTGCAACGAATAATCAGTTGTTTGAAAATTAATCTGCAACTATTTTGATAATCAATTTAATCCTGTCAGTAATTTTACCTTAATTGTAGGCTGTCAGTCAGCTGAAACAAGACACCACCGTGGCATTCATAGACTAAACTATTGATTGATAGATAAATCAATACAAAAAATATTAGTAATTACAGTAGTTGCAGTTGGTGGTTTGATAATTTTATGGGCCTGTCTGGGTACCCATTTTGTGCTGTACCTATATTTCCCAATTCATAATGAACAGCCATTGGATCACTGATTATCCAGAAGTTTATATTCATCAGTTAATAAAAAAAAACATACAAACAAATATGCTCATCATAATTCTCAAAATGGCTGGGTTTCTTTTACAGTAAAAAACATGTCTAAAAATATTACATTTGAGGTAGAAACATTTAACTGGTTTTTCTAAATTGCTGGTCATTCATTTTATGTTAATCAGCTAACATATTAATAGTTTTAGCTCTACAAAAGAAGGCAGATCAAATGACCAAACAGCATAAATAGTACACTTCCAATACAGCCTGTGTTAAACAGATTATTTTTCTGGCTGTGGGAAATTACTAGCTATCCATTTACAGATAAATCATTCAACAAGCCGTATCGACATAGAATAAATTACATTACAATGTATTTCATGTTCATTGAAAGATTGTCTGTGTTAGACTTAGGCGTTTCTCCAGTGTCACATGTAAAAAGATTTGTGGCGCTGTGGTAGTGCTACTATTCACCCAACTGACTGAAAATGGCTTTTGTGCATTTCCTGTGGGTGTATTTATTCAAAGATGCTTTAAACATCTACTGATCTCCTTTGATGTTTTACAGTAATGGTTGGATTACGTTTCAAACGATGACTCAAATGATGACTCAAACCTGACCGGTTCAACGCTCATTATTGAGAATCATGTGGTGTAGCCTGTAAATTCATATTAGGGGTAATCTTTTGACTATTTTCTTGATTAATAAAATGTCAGAAAAGGGTTGCAAAAAAAATCAACAGTCATGATTCTTGAAAAAACCCAAGATCACATCTTCAGTGTCTTGTTTTGTCCTTGTTTTACAATAGTAGAACAAAAACCAGTATTTTTTTTATATGAATGTCCCTCACTGAGTACACTTTGTTTTTTGTTCTAGTTGGAAAAAATGAACTGTTATAAACTATTATAAATAACTAAGAGCCAGACACACTGTCTCACGTATGCATAAAAGGTTAATATATTCAAAACTGTTTACAGACAATTTTCTTACACAGTAACTAGATAGCAAACCTATTTGAGTCATCAGTTTTATGGCCGTGCCATGCGAGTGCTGAAAAATAGCTCTTTTGATAATATAATGTTAAGCACAACTGGAATTAAATTAGTTTAACTTGCATCCAAATACATGAAATGCTTTGTGAAGCACTCTCCTGTATCTCTGTCAGCAAAGTGGCAGCCAGCAGTCACGCATGAAGTCACATATATTTGGATCTATACAGTGATATTTACCTATAAAGTCACAGGAGAGGAATTTGCTCATTTCTATTTCGAGCCCAGAGGTTGGGTGGTCCTCTAAATTGATCTGGCGAACACAGCTGCCTCTAAGAAACCTGCTCAGACCTGATAAGCCCAGTTACCATGGCACCTTTACAGACAACACTCAGAACATCAAATATGCTTCATTTCAGATGGTACGGTGAAGTCATAAACTTTCGACCGCTAAAATATAACATTTATTCAGAAACTGGTGACTCATACAGGACAAATGATTCAGCCCTGAAATGCTCCTCCTGTTGTGTACCGTAGCTACAATATGACGTGTTATATTGAGCCTGTCGTTGCTTCATATTTCAGATGTGTTCAGATCACATTTGAAGTTATTTCATTGAATATAAAAAGGAAATGTGTGTAGCATGTCAGTACCCTTAATATATCAGTCGAGTTTTAAAGTGCTGGGGGGAAGCAAAAGCATTCCTGAGGGTGAACAGTCACCTTCTGTGAACCTCAGAAATGTAAGAGAAACACAGGATACTGTAAATAAAATGTCCTCCTGCCTTCACAAATTCACGTCAATTTGAACTGAAGCAGGCTATTATCTAGGTAGTCTCTAGTCATCTAGTGATAGTTGTGGAAGTTTTCCTTTTTTAGTGCAGTTTCTTTGGGTTCATGGAGAAAATATGTGAAATTGAGTGTATAACAGTATTTTTCTTGTTATTTCCTTCCTCTTACTCCTCAGTGGCAAAACTGGTGACATTTTTCAAACCAGCAGGATCCATAAGAAGTTTGTCAAATAGAAATTCCAAATGAGTGCTGGATTCTTGTTTTGTGCCTGCAGCAGTCAAGGATAAAATCTGTACCAAATAAAGTAAGATTCCCGTCGGTAGGAACTGACCTTGATAACTGCGAAGCTATCTGCAAACATAATGTGTTCGGCAGTGTGTGTAGAGATTTAACTTTACAAGATGTGAAGCCCAAGAATGCTCCCAAAACACTTCAGCACATGAGATCTGAGAAGTAGTGCTGAGATGATTTACTTTTTTGTACTCTATCATTGTATTCAGGCATTGTCTTTACAAAGTAAAGACTTAATTCAGGAAAAGAGTTTTGCATGGGGGTTAATATAAATCAGTCTAAAATTACACTGAAAATACTTATTAGAATATTTGCAAATATTGGGGTGGTGTGACAAAATAACATTCATCACATAATGAGATAAACCTTGCTCTTACTCGTATACCAAATACCCAATAATGAGCTATAATAATATAATATATACTATAAATCCAGTGCAAAGTTTATGGAGGCTATAGCTATGTCACCAACTGTGAGTGCAGAGTCAGTAGATGAACTCCTGGATAATTTTAACTGGAAAATCTCAAATGTCATGGATGCTGTTGCACCTATTAAAACTAAAACTAAGACGACCTTGATCAGACAGAAAACACCGTGGAGGAACACTATGATGGTAAAGGCTTTGAAAACAGAATGCAGGAAAGCAGAGCGTAAGTGGAGAAAAACTAAACTTCAAATTCACCTTGACCTCTACAAACAAAGTCTTTGTAATTTTAACTATGAATTACTCAAAGCTAGACAGCGACACTTTTCTGAAATTATTAATAAGAACATCAACAACACTCGCACTTTGTTTGCTATGGTTGATAAGCTTACAAACCCCCCTAAACAGATAGCTCCAGAACTCCTTTCCACAGATAAATGCAATGAATTTGCTTGCTTTTTCAGTGAAAAAATCCAGTCCATAAGGTTAAATATCAACACAAATCAACAAAACAATAAAAAGACGCAATCCCTAAGACCTCCCAGGAATAACTCAACTGCGATGTCAGAATTTAAAACAGTTGACCAAAAAACCATAGAGGAAACAGTTCAGCATCTAAAACCATCAACATGCTGTCTTGACAAAATGCCATCAGACTTTTTTAAAACTATTGTGAACTCTGTCCAAACAGATTTGCGACAAATAATAAATAGCTCACTTCAATCAGGCACGTTTCCTAAACCCCTAAAAGTAGCTGCCATTAAGCCACTCTTAAAAAAGAGAACGCTGGATGCTTTCATGTTAACCAACTACAGACCTATCTCAAATCTTCCTTTTATAGCCAAGATCATTGAGAAAGTGGTTTTTAATCAACTCAGCAATTTCTTGAACTCCAGTGGCCTTTTTGACAAATTTCAATCAGGCTTCCGACCTCATCACAGTACAGAAACAGCTCTTATTAAGGTGTTAAATGACATAAGGTTAAACACTGACTCAGGCAAGGTGTCAGTTCTGGTCCTGTTGGATCTCAGTGCTGCGTTTGACACTGTGGATCACAGTATACTGTTGAACAGGTTGGAAACTTGGGCAGGACTCAGCGGAACAGTCCTAGAATGGTTCAGGTCCTACTTGGAGGAGCGGAGTTATTTTGTGACCATTGGAAGTTATGAATCCGATCGAGTTGCTATGACATGTGGAGTTCCTCAGGGGTCAGTTCTTGGACCCCTTCTGTTCAGTCTATATATGTTATGCAGATGACACGCAGATATACCTAGCACTGTCCCCGGATGACTACAGTCCAATACAGTCATTGTGTCACTGTTTAGAGCAAGTAACAAATTGGATGAACCAAAATTTCCTTCAATTAAATCAGGACAAAACTGAGGTAATTGTTTTTGGCAATAAAGAGAAGAGGATTGCTGTCAGTAAACATCTCGAGTCACTCTCTCTAAAAAGTAGCGACCAAGTCCGAAACCTTGGCGTGTTGATAGACTCAGATCTGACCTTCAGCAGTCATATCAAATCAATCACCAAAACAGCCTTCTATCAGCTTAAGAACATATCCAGAGTGAAGGGTTTTATGTCTCAAACAGACCAGGAGAAGTTGATTCATGCTTTCATCTCCAGTAGACTCGACTACTGTAACGGTCTTCTGACTGGACTCCCACAAAAAAGCATTAAACAACTGCAGCTCATTCAGAACGCTGCAGCTCGAGTTTTAACCAGAACAAAGAGATCAGAGCACATTACTCCAGTTCTAAAGACTTTACACTGGCTCCCAGTCAGCTATAGAATAGATTTTAAAGTTCTGCTACTGGTCTACAAATCACTGAATGGTTTAGGTCCAGAATACATGAATGACATGTTAGTAGAATATAAACCCAGTAGAGCTCTGAGATCTACTGACTCAGGTCAGATAGTGGAGCCCAGAGTTCAGACTAAACATGGTGAAGCAGTTTTTAGCTGTTATGCTGCACACAACTGGAACAAACTACCGGCAGAACTGAAATCAGCCCCAACTGTGAATATTTTTAAATCCAGGTTAAAAACACTTCTTTTCTCCTGTGCTTATGATTGAGCTCTTTCAAAGCACTTTACATTTTAATCTTTCATTTGCACTCTATGTCCTTTTAATGATTTTAAAGCAAATCATTATTTTATGCTGCAATCTTATTTTTAATGCTCTATTATAGTATTTTATTTCTCTCTTTCTATGTTTCTGTACTTTGTCTTTACTATTAGTGTGTGTGTGTGTGTGTGTGGGGGGGGGGGGGGGGGGGGGGTATGTATGTGTTGGATGATTGGGTTTTATTTTTATTTCTCAAATTCCATGTTTTTTCAATTTTTTCTGTTAAATGTTTCTTTTATGTAAAGCACATTGAGTTGCCACTGTATATGAAATGTGCTATATAAATAAAACTGCCTTGCCTTGCCTTGCCTATAAATAACAATCAATTATGGGCGATTTAATTTCGCAATGAAATCGACATGACAAAGTCAAGTGCAGTTTCACCTAATCAATTATTCATTTAGGCATTTCAACAATGTGTGAAAAGAGAACATCACAAAGAAACCTGAGGTAACCATTAATGTTTAATTATTTATAAAATCATAACACAGGTATTTATATTTCTCTTATGATACTTCATTCATGAAAACAGAGTAAAGCAATGGACAAATTAGGCTAAATAGCCCAAAAACAATAAACAGTAATGTGGCAAAATAAAAATGAATGAATAATCAATTAACTAAAAATAAGTTGTACATACAATGAATGTTTGTGAGGAGGGTAAATCATCTTCATTTGAACACACCTGATTATACGTGTCCGTTAAACACACACTGAGCAGACATTCAGCACCTTGACTTTGCATTTTCCACACACAGCTTTTCTGCACTTCAGACACTTGGTTAAGGTTTTTTTGCAGGTCATCCTCCTCTGCTCTTTTTATAATTTAATTATGACTTGACGCAGTTGTCAGATCACACACTCCAATGAATGCCGTTGCCTAGCAGCTTAATATGTTTCATATACGGGTCAATTTTACCAGGTGGCGGTTATAAATATACATGCCTGTTTTTAAACTGGATTCATCTTGACTACTTTAAAAAGTAGGGGATGTTTCACAACATTATTGAAGGAAAAAAGACAGGGGAACATGAATATTTTATTAAAACATAGTAACTTACAATAGTTGTGGAGGAGCGACATTAATATTCATGTCGTGCTTCTGGACACTTATCAAAGTAAGTCCAATATTCAATCTTCTTTTAGCACTATATTGGTTTCCTCCGGCTCCAGAGGGAAATATTTGAAAATTTTAGCCGCTAAATGCTACACTGTGTTAACCAGCTAGTTGTCAAATTTGTCTGTCTGCTGTTTGGTACTGGCCAGGTAGCGTGACGTCAGGTTATCTGAGTGCATTATTATACATATTAATTTGAGAAAGTATTCATGTAACTTTAAAGATTAGTGCAGCTTGAATTGTTTGTCTTGAATTGTCTTCTGAAATACGATCATTTCTGTCTGTTTTATGTCATTAATTCAACAGCTTTGGGTATAACTTTATGACTATTTACAGACTATAAATGTAATGTTATAATCAGCCCTGTCGCATTGAAGGAATTTCTCCTATAGTTAGCTAGGGTGACTAAACAGCACAGTATGCGATCAATGCAATATTAGTACCAGTTGTTTGTTTTTTTTTGTTTTTTTAATTTTTTGATGACATGTTTGCTCTTTCAGTTAGAAAGATAAAGAGAAAGATAAAAGTGTAATATTTTTTCAGCTGCTGTTTTAGCTCTGTGGCTTTGAACAGTCAAAGAGGCGTCACCCACTCATTACACCACTTTTTAAAAAACGATTTTTAGAGTCACAGTATTGACTGAAAACAAGACAAAGGTTAATAGCTGCTTTTAAGAGACTGTAAGAATAAAATTTAACTGTCAGTTGCTACAAATAAAATTTTTACAGAAATGCATTTATATTTAGTGTTAAGGCAAAAAAAGGTCTTTATGCCTTAAAAAATACCAGTGTCCCACTTTCATACTGTAGGAAGTTTCATGCAGTTTTTGATTTATCAATGATTCAAACTGAAACATTTCCTGTTTTTGTAGCGTTTAAGCTGCATTTCATTATTCATCTGTTTTCCTCCACACTGAAACTGAGTAATTACCCAAAAGAAGAACAAAGTATGGACAGAGGTCCTGCTGGAGTTTTCAGTACAAACCTGGCGTGGAGATGACTGTCATGCATTTAGATCTCCTAATCAGTGCACTTGTATGTCTGATTTGAAATGAGCAAATTAATGAAACTGCTTCAGTCACAGAAAGAGAGCTTGGAGTACTGTATCTGTAATGCAGTCGACTGATTTGGATTCACTGTGATGTTTCCTAATCTCAATCCTTTCCAAACTCGGTTTTCTTTCAGTTGCAGTGTTTAGTTGATAGTGAAGCACAAATGGAATAGTTGATGCCAATCAGTTAATTCAGGTTTCACTTCAGTGCTCTGCCTGAACTATGCTTCATATTTGGTCATAAATGCTGTCCACTCATTTTAAATGCCCATAAAACAGACAGTAACCAATGACATTGTGCCCTTCAGCCTTCAAGTCCATCTTTTCACATATGTATTAACAACGGTATAGTTGAACTATAAAATTGTATGGTAAACTGAGTGTTGAAACAGTGAACATCCATAGGTCTTAAGCAAAGAGGCTAAGCCTTCCCTAAATTTACTGCTAGCTGTTGTGCAGCCTACAGTGCATACTGTTAAAGTCTAAATAATGAAAATGCCTGTGTCAGCAGTTGATAAGATGTTATGTAGAGTCTACATGTTATGTAGCCCTGAAGTTAGCAACAACCTGCCCAGGCTTACTTAAGGTGGACTGACCTTTAAGGTGGACTAGCTATTCTCATTTTAGTGACAATCTCGATGTTTGCCCAGTTACGGTTTGCCCCCCACCCCGTTGCTGACATTCAGCCTCCCCATGTATCATAGCTCTGCTCTTCTACAACATCCTCTTCAAAAGTACCATAACCTGTCCAAACATTGAATAAACAACTAATACAATTAATATATGAACACATAAGTCTTGTGTACATTAATCTTTATCCTACATTGAAAGCTAGATCAACCAGCTAGTGGAAGTTCATTTCTAAGGAGCTGAGCAAATGTTACAAGGATGATTTTTTTAAATCCTGCAAAGCAACTGACCATTGTTTAAAGGATAAAGATTGCAATTTTCTTTATTTTTTTGTAGTGTCGACAAATTGTGCAGAGCCCATCCAACAATGAACTGATCCTACTTACAAGTGTGTGCATATTGAAATCCCGATATATCATATTCTTCTGTGCTGTAGACCTCTGTTGTTGATCAGAAACTATTAATTAACACATCAGTGGGGGACACTGTTGCTCTAGGTGACATGTTCCTTCATTATGAAGACTTGTTTGGAAACAGCTCCAAAGAGCGTCACTGCACGTGTTTCACAGTGATGCACTTTTGCTACATATCCAAACCTCTTGACTTGTACTACATTGTGCATTGTAAATATCTCAAAGAACTTAAGTCTGATGCAGGAAAAAAAGGTAAACCTGCCCCATCTCAAAAGTTTTATCAACAAAGAAGGTCAGTTTGAGGTTGCAGCAGAGTTGAAATGGAAGGGAGTCGTTAATCTTCACTCTGTATACTTTTTTTTAACATTTAAATGTAAATGTGAATATGTTTACCCAGTTACAGGTTTATTTATACTTTGGTATAGAGAGTTGGGTGGGGTGAGGGGACAACAGCAGTTTACCAACACTTAGAACTAATTGGTTTAACTGAAGGCCTTGACAATGGTGTGTGTCCTTGAGAGCTTGTTTCTCTCCTTATAAGAGTGTATACACTGAAGTGACTTTAAAACAAATATTTTGACTTTTTAAATGTATTTTTTACCTAGTTAGTGCTTAAGGAACGATGGCTTACTTGGACACTAGTGTTTGTGGTTGAAAAACACAATTGTGCTCAGAATTAAGGGGTGGTTTGCTACATTTGTGCATGTTGTGTAACAGCCCAAATGTGTAAAACAGATAGTGCATAGGTTTGTTAGATTTCACATTTTTTTGAGGTCTAAATGAACAACTAACTACTTTAACCCGTTTTTTATTGCTGGGAGATAAAGAAGCATGTGTTTCACTTCACCCAAATTGAATTGAGACCAGTTAGTCTCTTACCATTTATGCTCCCTTCATTCTTTTTGTGTAAAAATAGAAATATATAAAACAAAAATGTGATTTAATTTAAATCACTTTTCTCATATTGAAGAACATCTTTTAGTACGCATGGATATTGGTGTTAAGCAACAACACACAGTATCATACAGGGGAATACTGTGATGGTGTAATATTTATTCTTCCTCTTTTGAAGAAAGAGATTATCTATTTAGTGCATTGTCTAACTAAATATTTATTGAATAGCTTTATTTAACTACCCTCACATCCTGACACAGGCATGCGCACTACCATGTTTGTCTCTCTACAATAATGCGATTGTCTCCCGTCAAAGGACAGTGGTCATGTTTTGATGCCGCCTTGTGTACGACTTTTGTCTATCCCGTCTCTCTCCCTGCTAAAGCCAGCTTGGGCTGATAATAAGATTACAGCGTGGAGAGGCAGCTTAGAGACCTGGTCTAAGAAACAGTGATCATTTATCGCTCAGGCTGCAGCAGATGGACATGACTGGGGAAAGGGGTCACAGAGCAGAGAGTGGGTGTGAGGATGTGGAGGTTAAAGGGCAACAAACGCTATTCAGTCACCGATCAGATGTGTCTGTAAAATCACTGTGTGCTTGGCTCTAATTACCAGAGCAGAAAACACTCACAGCACCTACATTTATGCTCAGAAGCACCTCCCAACAACTTCATAACGTGCACAAAGACAACATTAAATTCATTGTTTTGTGCAC
Source organism: Scomber scombrus (assembly GCF_963691925.1). Classification (NCBI taxonomy): domain Eukaryota; kingdom Metazoa; phylum Chordata; class Actinopteri; order Scombriformes; family Scombridae; genus Scomber; species Scomber scombrus. The sequence goes on from NC_084974.1 coordinate 17,076,958, forward strand.
ATACAGACACTCTGTTTATCTTGCCACCTATAACCGCCTCCTCCGCAACTAACACTTCTTTCACCTCCATCAGTGGCTTCATCCATCCAAACTAATCAATGCTTTGTTGAACTGTGGCAGAATTAAAGGCTTAACCCCTTTGCTACCAACTGTCTACAAAGACCTTCACGGCAACAGAGATTTAAAGAAGGTAGTTCAGGACATATTGTGGACGCTAAGTCACATATTCAGCTTTCAAGGTTTAGACCGTGAATCAGTGTTTTGTTTTAATTTTGTAAAGCTTGTGTGATACAAAAGATTGCAGCTGCACAGGTACTTATCATTAAAATAGTTAAACGAAAAGTCTAGTCTAATTTATAGACTAAGCAATGAATCGATTAATCAAAGAAAAAAAAGTGGTAGATTAATTATGATGAAAGTAATCATTAGTTGCAGACATACTAATGATACAATACAAATGGTTAAGTTACTGAAAAAGGGACCAAAAGTGTACTTTTTCAATACCTTTTCTCAAATATAAGCTGTTGTCCAAAGTAAAATAGTCTAAAATGAGCAAACTTATGCAGAAACTGATCAAACAGGCAACCAAGATGGCAGAGCTTATGACACCTTTGTAGGTGTCAACTTTTTGATACTCTTTCGATGAAACTGTACTGTGAATGAATTCGGGTGTCATGTCAGTCACCCAAAAATGACATTTTGTGTGGCAGATGCCATCTAGAAGACGCAGCAATTATGACTCGGAGTAGTAGTGCAGTTCAGGTGACGTCTATATAACTTGACAAACTCAGAGGTGGTCGGTTGGGCGGATGGCTTAACCCAAATTTGCAAAAAGTAGACTTTGCCTCAGGAGACTGCTGTTCGTCTCCCGTTTCCAACTGCAAGTGTCATATTTCCAACAGTCAGGACAGTCAGTCAGACAGTCATCTACTAACCTTAACCCTGTTATTATTATTATTGTAGCCATGATGACAAATAAGGTTTCTTAACTTAAAGAAAGCAGTAAATTTAACCCACCACAATTTTCTCAAACCTTAACTAAATGAAATTTTTAACACAAATCAGGATCTTGCCCTGAACCTAACTGTTTGCACCTAAACCTTTAGACTTGCTCATGTGGGAATGTTGGGTCTCTTTATAAATTAAAACTTGAAGAGTACGGTTTAGAACCTGCTCTATGTGTAAAGTGCCTTGAGATAACTTTGTTGTGATTTGGCGCTATACAAATAAAGATTGATTGATTGATTGATGATTTAACCACAGCATTGTCACATCCTAAAAAAGCATTATTGTTTAGCAGCGCTGTTGTCATGTGTCATTCTAGAGTGCACATCTTCAAATTATGTATTTAGTCATGTAATTTGGAGGACTTGTTGCTTTTGGTACTGTTTGATACCTGATACTGAACATTTTGGTAGGATTAATACACGTTTTGAGACTTGACAGCGAGCTTTTACTATAAGAAATGTTTTTCTTGATAACTGTAAATCAGATATACTTTACTGCTAATTAGATTGAAGCATTTGCTGATTTGTACATGCAACCAGTGTTTTTAACAGCCTACAGCTCAGAGTAAACACCACTTTCCAAGTCTGTTATTATTAAGACACTAGTTTTTTATCTATCAACTTACTGGGGGCAGAGAAAGGTAAAGTAGCTCAAGAGGATTACACAAACACCAGAATAAATGTCTTTGACCATTACACAGAGACACTACTCGGTCAGTCTCAAGGGAGCAACTGTTCTCTGTCTAATCCCAACACTGACTAGAGCACTTTTACAAAAGCACAGTTTATAATGCATTCACAAGCAGACCCCTGAGAGGCCTTAAAAGCCTCTCTTGCTTAATCTATCATGTCAGCGTGTGAGACTCATTGAATCCTTTTACGCCTTGATATAATCCATGTTGATTACAGTCCTCCCACCTCTCCTAAATTACTGCTGGTCTTAATTGTGTGAATACAAGCAGGCATGGTCTCAGCCTCCCTGCTGTGTAGCATTTTTGTTTCTCTTTCACTGGCTGTACGTGTGTACATCAAACCACCCATTTATTGAATTTTCCTTGGAAATAGAAATTGCAGGGTTAGGCTCTAATGCTTATATGGTCCATCCATCACATCCCAACAATTTTTATTTATTATGTCTTTACAAATCTATTTGTTATTTGCAGAGAATCTATTGTGGTTGTGAATCAAGCCTTTTTGAGCTGCTTTAACTTAATCATTCAGTCCTTTCTGCCCTCACTCACCCTTGCTCATTCAATCTGCTCATTCAATTCATTCAATCTGCTGTCAATTTAAAATAAAGGCCCCCATTTTTACAGCATGGGTCTTATTTTTCTAGTTCTGGCAATTTCTTGATAACATTTTATTTAAAGCTGCAACAATTACTCAATCAACAGAAAATTAATCATCAAATATGATAATCTAATATTCATTTTGGTCATTTTTGTAAAGCAAAAAGGTCAATATTTGCCGTTTTCAGCCTCTCAAATGTGATGATTTAGTAGTTTCATTTGTCATACCTGATAGTTAATTGAATTTTCTTTTTTAATTTGACGAATCAAGAGAGATTTCTGCCATTTGAGGCATGTGTTAACATCACTACAACTTGACGAGGAACATGGGCTGTGAGAGGATCACAAGTTGTAAACCAACTGAAAGTGTACCTACATTATCCAAAGCAGTGGTCCCCAACCCCTAGGCCAGGGTGCAGTACCAGAAACATGTGCTACTGGACCACATGAAAAAGATTTGATAATTGTAATTATGATTATAAAACTTAAATGCTATTAAGCTGTTTGAGCAGTTATTACCTTACACCTGGTGCAACCTGGTCACCACATACTCATTTAGTTAATGTGCTCTGACTAATGTTGCATTCATCTAGCTAACGTGAAAATTACTTTGAAGAAAGTGCTTTTTTAGATGAGTTAGGTGGAGATAAAAGACGTAACATGTATTTTACTTTGAACTACTCTATGGTCTCTCTATGGACTCCACTCTCAGGAATCAAATAAACATTTAAAGTGAACAGAATGGGAAATTATGTAATATTTGCCTTTGTTTTGTCTTACAAATAAGTATGGTGGAAGAGTGGGGTTGTTTATAACTTGTCTGGTTGATTGCTCACTTGTGGCCCAGGCCCTGTTGGAGATTTTATTAATGTACTTTTACTTTTTACTTTACTTTTTACTGTACTTTTATGGATGTTTTTATGATGGCCAGAAGTAAACCCTAAAAATAAGCCCTGGGTTGTGGAAAATTGGAATGTTCCTTTAACTCAGCTCAGATTTGGGCAGTATGCAATCACTGGATACATGCTGAAATTGTGCCAACATGAATCCGGCAGCTTTTGGCCTCATATTGAGTTTTGGTGACTTCTCCTTCAACCACAGACCTCAGGTTTAAGCCCTCATGTCGGCAAACATCCTTCAACAAGACACTGAATCTTTACCAGCTGCAGGGCTGCTCTCCTGTTACTGACCCTGCACTTAAAGACCTTGTTGCGAAAAGAAAATTTCCCTACAGGGATCAATAAAGTGTCACATTAGCAAAGTAATGCATGGCAGGGAAGTAAAGTAAGAGCGAAATTACCTGTACAAATCATTGCTCCACATTAATCACGCCTGTGATTTGCGAGCCTGTTAAACAGATGACTGCAACCCACTTCGCTCAGCCTTTAAAATGTCACATGTGCACGCTGCTGGCTTCAACAGTGGAAGCTGCTGCACAGTAATAACAGCTGCTTGAATCTGCACGGTCAAAAAAAAATTCCATATAGTCCACAGAGCCTTGATGATAGATATATTTGTTTATTTCTGTAAGAATTTACTGGGGGTGTTTTACCTTCAATTTATAATCATAAAGTTGTAGTATTCACACAGTTTTTAAGAGGGCCAATACAATGTCTATAAACAGCAACATTTGTCAACAATTGTCACATATGTCAAGCTGCTCTTACACAAAAAGCATCTTGTGGTGCCTTTTGAGTTCAAATGATGGAGAGAGAGAACTTTTGACCTGGTTGGAAAATAAATTGTTATGTCACTTCTTTTATTGTTTAACCATGCTGTTGCAGTTTTATCTATAGTGTGTTGTGCTCAAGTAGGAAAGCGGCACCATGAGCAATCATTTGGGTGAAATAGGAACAAAGGTGAAGCGGTCAGTTCAGCCAAAATTACAAAAAGAACATTGAAAATTCCTCTATCGACTATTAAAGTCACTACAGATAATCTGCACACTTCACTGTCAACAGTATTTACTGGCAACTCTTTTCTATCGGAGGTATAAAAAAAAAAAACAATCAAAATAAAACAACAAAAAAATGCTGAAAACCATCCACATTGTGAGGTCTGTGGATAATCCAGATTAACTGGGATATTGTCTAAGGACACATTGCTGTTGAGTTTTCCAGATGTAATTTCTTTTAAAATCTTTGAGCACCATGAATACAATTTCTTTACCCTCTGTTGTATTTGGGCTGCAGCACAAAGTGGACATTTTAAAACATCACCTGAAAATGAGATTATGGATACAGCTGGTTGAAATGAAGGTACAGTAGCTGGAAATGTATCAGATTGTGGAGCAAAGATATCTGCATGGCTAGATATCATTAGGGTAAAGTCTTTTTGTGATTTTGGCAAACTCATCCTGTGCTCAGGCAGTAAAGAGGAGAGCAGAGCAGCAGTCAGGGAACTGGGCTCAGGTGGGAGATATGGCGGGCTAAGTTGTTTCTTGTGGTCTCTCTTGGCTCTAAGCTGCCGCTCTAACCTTTGTCTGACCCCCCAGCTGTACTGTACATGTCCATGTGGTGGATGAGAGGGTCAGTTGAGTTCATCTACGTGTATCAGACTGTTGGATATAATGTACAGTGGAAATGAGGGCCAACAGGGCTCTGATCATCACTACTGACCATCTGAGTCAAAACTCGCCTACATGTCAGTCTGGGAGGATTTGAAGGATGATGCTGATGATTTTCTATATTTTTCTTATTGTCAACAAAACTCTTGTACGTATCCTACTTACAAGTATTGTATGTTTCTTAAACCATCGTAACCGTAATCTTTGGGAAAAAGAAACATTGTCACCTAGTACAATGGTATGGCTCATTTATATGTTTTTAATTGGTTTTGGACAACAGCAGAGGTCCACAGAACAGAGGAATAAGATGTATCAGATTTTGGTTACGCACAAAATACTATAAATAAAAATATAATAGAATCAATTCTTTTTTGATATGGCTCTGCACATGAGATCTGCCGACAACAAGAAATCAGCTTTATCCTTCAAATACTCACGTGTACTGAGGGTTCTCACTTTCTTACCTTTACTTGTTCCTTTGTTCCTTCTCTGGCCACCATGCCCTAAATACGTAGTAAAATGACAAGCTATAATTAGGATTTTTTTAAATAAAATATTGATTTGGCCTATGTAATGGCATGTGCACCAGGTGAAGTTAATAATTAATCCCCTCATTTCTTGGCTTAAGGTAAAGATAGAGGTCGAGATATAAGGAGCGGCGAATATGTACGTCACAGTAGTTTAAATATGGCTGACATCTGCTCTATTTTAGTGAATTCCCAAGTGACTTTGATTATACATTTATTTTTAAAATGGTGTGTATTTTCTAAATTTACATTGAACACAGATTCTTTATCTTTATCTAGAGAAATGGATGACATTATTATCTAATGATTGGAATAGATATTACAAGATATGTTTTACCAAAATAGAAAGCAAAAAGGATGCTTAATTGATAGATTCATTTTTCCTATGAAGACAGTGGAAATTACTTGGTGACATAAAATGTAAGCAAAGGTTTGGTAAGTCCACAAATTCAGCATCAAATTTGATGTTTAGGGGACATTTCATTAAACAAGTCTTTAATTCACAACTCACAATTTCAACTGTAGTTTTCAGAGGATTATCAGAAAGTTAAGTCTCATAGAAAGTCTATAAGAAAGTTACAGCTTATATATAATATTTTACAACAATTTATCAAGCTACAATGCGTGATGTGAAAGGTGCCACAACCTGCAAAGCCCCAAATAGCAGACAAAGTTAAAAGTTTGTGAATACAGAGCTAAAAGAGTATGTGCTTTTGTCATTTCAGTTGTATGAGATGATTTGAAAAGTCATTGCAGGTATATTGGGTACATTTTCTAAAATTGGTAAAATAGCACTGTTGGATTTTGGTTCTGAGTGTTTTTTCCACAAAAGCCCAATCAATAAAAATAAATCCTGTATAATCATCAAAGAAACTTGTATAGATTTCATTTTATAAAAGCTATACCTGGGCTTTGGGAATAGCTCTGACTGTGGGAGTGATTCTTTGATTTTACAGTGAGGCCTCAGGAGTAAGACTTAACCTGGAAGTGCCCAGAGAATGTCGAATTCAGACCTTTTCTTTTCCTGCTAATCACATGGTGTTCTGTTTCTTAAAACAAGCAGAGAATTTGAGAAAGAAATGTTGCACTCCTGCATCCAAATTACTCGTACCCTACATCTCTCCCATGATGAACTTGGGAGGCATTTGAGTATCTGATGTTGCATATACAGATTATAAGCTTCATGCTGTAATTCCTCTCTGATGAGAGCTCAGTGGAAATCTGAAATCAGATCACTCAACCTCTTAATTACAGTCACACTGCATTAAAACCCCCGTGTCCCACAGGCAATGAAGTGGTGAGGCAGTTGGGGGGGCCTCAGCCGTCGCGTTCGACCCTGGTCTTCTGCTGCAGTGGCCCAATCAGCCCTCACTCTGTCAGTCTGTCAGCACAGCACGCCTGGTGCATGGTAACACATGACAGATCTGGAAGATAAAACAGCCAACCCTCACCCTGCTGCCACACTAATGGTTTATAAATATCTTCTTCAAAGACCCGAGACGGTGTGAGGGGTGGTGGGGTGGTTATGGGCTCTGTTGTGGTGCAACATTGCAGACCCATTTAGGAACTCAGTTTCCTTTTCATTCCCTGCCACTAGGACCCAAGAGTTAGCTGGCGAGGGGGTTAGAAAGGCCACTGTGGGACTTGTGATGGACAGCTGGGATGAAAAGGCCACTTGCATCCACCAGTCCGAGTCAGACTGACCAACACACCACAACCACAAGACGAGATGAGCCACTGCCAGCCGCTTCACTGTCAGACTCTTGTTAAATATTTATACAGCACATACATTCATACCCATGCACTTACAGATGGAAAAGCTTTTCCCCAACTCCCTAACTTGCGTACTTCACCGAAGTTGAGCTACAATAAGAGTCTTTGTTTTCCCACATAAACACCTATATCCCCTGTGTGTGGTATTTGCATGTGATCAAAGCATCAGCCCACTGCTCCTTCCCTCCCTCCTTCCCTCCTTCCCTCACGACTATAGAAACCTGTTTCTCCGTTTCCCATTTGTCTGCCTTGTGTTTCATGTTTCATTCAGCTCTGAGGGCATTGTGCTTAAATGGGGTGGATGTCAGAGCTGCAAGGAGACATGTAAGGCATTCACCATAAACACACAAGCATGCATGTCTCTGCTGCCGTAAATGCATAATCACGCTTGTAGATGAATGTTGTAAGGGAAGTCGGAGGACAAACAACAAGCGTGTGGAAAAAAGGTAGCTGAACTGCAGCAAGCTGCTTTAGACACAAGACACAATTAATGAATGCACTTGTTTTGTTTGTCACTGTTTCTGATGAGTTCATATGAATATTACAATCATGTCTCCAATGATTTAATGTTCCTGAATTAAAGGTTATAAATAGTTGCTGCAATGAGAAATTACACAGGGAGCTTCTTTTTAATTTGGATTGAGACTCGTAATACATTGTGTTACATTTCTGCCTCAATCTTTTATGTCTCACACAAGCCTTTTGTGTAGGCAGCAGAGACAATGGCATAGATACTGATGTGGAAGCAGTGAGAGAAAATGAGGAGCCAGTGTTTTTATTTTTAATTGTTGCTTTGCTTTGCAATTCTAAGATGGTTTTGATCATTTGTGCAGCATTTTTTTAATACACTAGTCTTGACTATTGCAGATCAAGTAGAGAACTGTTTTAAATGAGATATGTATACATAGTTCTGAAAGTGAATGTGTAATCAATGAAACTCAATCATTAGTGATAAATTATTGATCATCAGTTTTTCTCTGTGTTATATTGTAAATAAAATATTTTGGGATCTGGGCTGTTACTCTGACAAATTTCTGCTTTAAGAACGCACACACAGCAAGGTGCAGACCATTGTGTGCTTGAATGTAAGTTAAATATAAAACACGCCTCCCAACTCTTCTCCAGTACACTTTGCTTTATTCATCAAATGCTTTCGCGGTACGTGGTACGTTTCACAGTTTTATCATGTGACCAATAAATAAATAAAAATGATTATTAAAAATTATAATTATTTACAAAAAGTTTACGAAATTCCTCAGAGACATGTTGATGGCCATTTAACCAAAATAATCAAATCTTTTTACAGTATGAACAAATTACAAAACCAAAAAATTGAAACATGTTGCTTTGGGACTTGTGTTCAACATTTCCTGACCTTTTTATAGACCAAATGTTCAGTCAGTTCATCTAAAAAGTAATTCACAGGTTAAAAGTTTATGAAAGTAGTAGGTACAGCCATGGGTGTCACAGTCCCACCCACTTTTTAAAATGATTAGTCTAGAACCCCCCAACACTTTTACCATGTTGAAAATCAGTGCGTCAGTCTATCCACTCAGCACAGTTTTCAGAGTGCTGTCTAAGTACTTCATTATCAAAATCCATTCCACTTGCTTAATGGGAGAATGCCCAAATCAATGAAACTCCATCCCATGTTTTCACTGCCATTCTCTGCCTTTCACCCAGGCAGATTCTCACTTAGCGCACACACACAAGTGCTGCTGATCATCGGCTGTCATTGATGCTCAGAAGGCAGCTAGCAGAGTTAACCTGGATCACACAGTGTCTAAACAAAATGTTCTGGACATTGTTTACTTACTGAAAATCAAAGCTCGTCATTAACTAAATGTTCGTATTTTGTTTGCCTGTTGCTCAAAGCTTTTTAAAATTTTTGTTACAAAGTCTCTACTGTATAAATTGACAGTAGCCTTGATGTGCGTTCAGCTAACTGTTTAAAAGCTGTGATGTAAGGCGCCCTCATATTCTAGTGGTTGGTGGTCATGCATTAATGTAAAAAGGTCCTTGGTTCGAGTCCAGTATTGCACCCTCCCCTGGTAAGATGGTCCCACTCACATTTTCAATGCATCCTACACCAATGGTTGCAGCCCTAACATGCATCATGTAGGCCAGGTCAATCATGAATCAAATCCTAAACTAGTGACTGCTACCAAGAGGTGGGCAAGAATCATTTTGTTGGTGATTGTTGCTTTTGTATTGATCTGGCTTTTATGGATGTTTTCACGTCATATCAGAATATAATGAACAGCTTTAACAGCTCTTATGAAAAGAATCAAAATATTTATGCAGACTCAAACTGTGTCAGTGATCTTCAGTGATTTTCCTCCCACTCAGCAGTACATTAAGCTAGTTCTACTTTTCTGACGTGAGTGGGCTGCTACATCTACTGTAACCCCAAAAAAGATACTGTAAAAACAAATCATGTTTAAAATCTTATGTGTGCAAGTGCATATTTGTTTGTGTCTTGTGAATGTGAGAGTATGAACGAGTAAGTTTTCTGTGAGAACCAGAAGGAGGTTGTGGGAGTTTGGAGCCATGTGTGCGAGGAGAATCAATTTAAGCACAATCAAAAGTTAAGAGGGATTAAAGCTACTGTGATGAGATAACACTCTCAAAATGGTTTAAAATAGCTACAGAGATTACACTAATGTAATCCAATTTAAAGGAGCCTTCCCCAAATATTTATTATTGAAGCACCATCTGTTTGAAACCCGTAGGGTCAGTCCAATATGCAGTTTTACACCAACAAGGCTATTTTGTTGTCCTACATTCCTCCTTGTCCTGTCTGTCAAAAAGTCAGACAATAACCCAATTTTTCCTTGGCTCTATTGTTATCTTTGTTCATGTTTGTTCTCCTTCGACATCAGCAATCTGGAACAATTTGCAATCAGTTCCTCAGGTTGTTAAATTCCTTAATAAAAGTAAAGGTCATCCTGATTTCTTTGCTAGACTAATGAAAGATTATAATGGGGAGCAGAAATCTGATGCTTAAATAATTTATTAATATGTTGTTGGTTTCTGCAAGGCTAGGCCTTTATGGGGTCATTTGAAGACTTTGTTATTACTTCTGTGACACAGATTCCAGCTCAGCACAGACGAAACATGATGTAGAGCTCAGATAAACTGAGTTTCATACACATGAGCTGTGTTGCTAAGCAGGAAACTGCGACTTTCTCGTTAAATTAAAGGGCAAGTGCACCACTTTAACACATCGAAGGAGTGTACTACTGCATATGTGAAAGAAATTGTTAAATGTCTTTGGGGGCTCCGGTTGTGTGTAGACTACAAGTATGAAAAAGAAAGAAATCTGGAGGTGTGGACGTCAAAAGAAACTTGCCGCTCAAGCATGATATAGAGAACTGGATACAGTGTCGGAGGCGGGGCCCCGTTCATTCCTATGAAAATTGCACAGTAGCCCATGAAGCTAAAGAAGCCAATTCCTGCTGTAAAGAAATACCTGGAAGAAAACCTGATGGGCACACTCTTGGGCCAACCTGTCCATGAAGGATACTCAGTAGGGACAGCTCTTCTAGAGTTTTTAAATGTAATCAGACTGAGTATATCTGAATATATTATATATAAACTCTAATAATGAAACTTGTGGGGGTTGTGACACTAAATAAAGTAATCCACTGATTTACAGACGTCTCTTTCACAATGAAAGTCTATGGGAAAAAGTCTCATGGCATCGTGTAATGTTGTAATTACACAGTTTGATCATTATGTTAAATTGGCTTCAAAGCCCAATGCTTTTTCTGGAGGCTTAGGCCTGAGGATACATTAGCCGCTACTAGTATTTACGCGCACAAATCTCCCACTGAGCTGTCAGTGGTCATGTTGCATTGTGGGTTATTTAGGTGCAAGGTTTTGAAAAGGAAGAACAATGCTCTCTGGTTTCTCAGGATTGCATTTACAGTTTTGTTGTGATAAAGTACCCTGATCTGCCAAGTATTCCCTGAATTAGCTGAGAAACCGATCCCTGTGTGTTTATTTGACCTATACTGTAAATGGTTTCTAAACTGAGAATGTCAAACATATTAACATACAGGGTTTGCTGCTGAGTTAGTGGAGTTGCTCCATATGCCTGAAATAAAAAGCGCCTCAATCTGCCAACAGAAGACGAGGAAATTATTAAATTTTTATGAAATGTAATATCAGGCTCATTAAATTTCAGGGGAAACAAGCAGTAGCTCTGCTCCACTCTACAAAGGTCACATATTTAATGAGTGAAGTCATTGTTTAAACTGTCATCTAGTAAACAAATTGATAACAAGATGAGATGCATCACCTTTAAATATAATGTTTGGAATAAAAGAAAAGTTCAGGCAAACAACCATTACACTAAACAATATCCTGCAGATATATACACGGTCGCCCATAAAGTTGGAATAATTTTGTTTTCAGACACATTCCTCTTTTAATTTTCTATTTATACACATCAGTAATCACCTTTGACCAGGTGCAATGAGATTGATCAATGCAATTTTTAGAATATATACACGTTATCTATCAAGAATAAATCACATTTTCACAATCATTTCATGAGAAGAAGTAAAAAATATTTTATTCCAACTTTATGGGCGACCGTGTATATAAATAGGGTTTGTGTGTGTGTGTGTGTGTGTGTGTGTGTGTCATTATTCCAGTATAAAATGACATGCTTTTTTTTTTTATCCTCAACAAATGTGATTGTCATAAAGCTGAACTCATCCCAAGATCCCAAGCTTAACTTCTTAACTTTAACAACTTTGAAAGTTGAAACATGGTGAGTAAAAAAACATTTGGCACAGGTTTTGTGCCAATTAAATGATAAATCGAGTTGTCAATTGTCAGATGATTGCTGGTGATTGATTACTGAGTAAAGTATTTTATCAAGTGGTAATGTCAATCATTTGCTTTTCCTGTTTTCTAATTTGAGGATTTAAGAGAATTCTTCATCCTACCTTCAGTCCTGGTCTCTAGTCAAGACCTTTAACCTCAGACCATATTACTTTTTTGCTTTGCTTCGATTATCCAGTTCATTTTTTAAGGCGGCAGGCCCACCCTGTTGTATTGATGGGTAAAGGCAGGGGAGAGGTGCACTGAAAACAGAGAGTGAGTCTGAGCCCCAGCTAAAGCTTTAGCTCCAGAGAGGGACTCACATGAGCACATGAGAGAAAGACATGGGTGGAAGCAGAGATTACTCGGGGAGATAGAGTGGGGCTGGTTAAAGAGGATCAGTTTATCTTCACACAGGCCTACATGGCTCCCTGAGGGCTTTGAGAGAGGGACTGACTTTTTTTATCCTTCACTTGATCACACACACACACACACACACACACACACACACACACACACACACACACACACACACACACACACACACACACACACACACACACACACACACACACACACACACACACACACACACACACACAGCAGAATTAGGTTGGGAAGCCCTGTTAGAAATGCACATTACATGTATTTCAGAAATAACGGAGTCACGTATTTGTTTGTTTTTCAACATCTGCTCAGCCCGGTTGACAAAATCTCATTTAACCTGTGTATTTATTTAGCACTTAATTTATTAATTTGATGGGTCTTCAGAGATTTAACTGTTTTAGTGATGTTTTCATAGTAGTATTGTTATCTTTTCATCAGATGATCTCTTTTACCACATGTATGTGCTGCCCCCTGTAGACGGCTCATCATACTACAGCAACCTTACATTTGATCTCTTAATTGTGCCCCAGCTCAGACACACATGACAGGGTTTACTTTTCTTTGATTATTCAGTGCAGGTTTGAAAGTACGCCACTTAATTGCTGTTGCAGGGACCTTGACTGCTGAGACTGCCAATATCTCATAGCCGGGATGCATGAAAACAGAAACATTGTTTATTCTAAAGAGAAGAATCCAATTAGCAGATATAAGCGTGGCTACGCTGAATGGTAGCCTTTGGCAAAATATAATTAGGACAGAGTTTACTCAGCCTACATAGTGTCAGATCTGCATCCCATTTATTGGCAGATTTTCCTGATTTTTTTTTTTTTTTTTCTTTTGTCTTCGTGGAGGATTTAAGTTGACTTCATACCCATATCCACATCTTAAACTGTTTTCTATCTGTCTGTGTCTGCAGTTATACACACATCCCAGATGGAGACAGCCGCGGATTACTGCAGATTTTCCTTCGTTTAATAAACAATTGAATGACACAGTTCTGAGGATAAACCTGTTCAAAGAAACACAAGAGTAGTCTGGAGTGAGGAGCATTATCCCACTTCATTATAGAATATCTCTGTATCATTCAGCGCATCTATTGCTGCATGCTCTCTGCAGCTGGCCCTCATTCACATCAACAAGCAGTATAGTCTCATCAACCTACAGAAAAACAAACTGATCCTTTGTGATTGCATTGCTGGTTCACAATGTATATTAATCATGATGAAATACCTGCATAGCACTTTATAGCATTATACAAGGCAAGAGATTCCAGGCATCTTCCATGTAGACGCAATCCCAAAAGCAGACCCTTTTTCTCAATATTGTTACATAATTGTTACTGTGCAACAGCAGTGACAATAGCTGGTGGAAATGAAATTGGTGCACTAACCGGATTTGTGAGAAAAACTATGTTTCAAATCTGAAAGACGTCAATTCGTCTGTACTCTGGACTGCTGAATATTATTAATATAAAAGCAGGCCGATATGTCGACAGCTGCAGGAATGATGGTGACAATAAAGATACTAATCTCATGCATGCATGTTCAATAGATGGCTTTACTGCTCTGTACCATTTACATGAGCAAAGACAGGAAGGGAAGACATGTTGTGGAATATTTGTACATTAATGTCTCCAAATGCATACCATGGGATTGTTACATCTTTTCTTGTATTTGTGATGAAAGCACTGATGTCCTTAAAGTAGATTTGTAGCAACACATGATGCATGGCTCGCAGAGATGCTAGCATGTATGCTATAAATGCTTTATCAGAGTAACAACTGCTTTTGCAATGCTTTTTGTCATATGCCAGGTGAAGGTTGCCGTGCCACAGTCACATTAGCACCAGCCTCTGCGAATAATCATATAACCTATTGACTTAAATCAAGGTTTCAGTTTAATCTCCTTGCAGGTCAGAGTTTTCCTTTGTTCAACGTTGCCCTATACATTTGCACAAACAGTGATGCACTGTGTTTAGAAAGGGTGATGTCATTATTCTATACTATTTATTACTTACATTGGATACATAACAGCTCATCTTTTTTGTGTTAGACTGTTGGGCAGTTTCATTGAAAGGAAGGCTCATGTGACCATAAAGCCTTTTCAATAACCTGTTGAATGAGGAAAAGCAATTATAAAAGCTTTATATATGTCATTTTTTGGTTAAGTCAAGTCCTTTCTGTCCTTGAAAACCCTCCAATTTTTGGTGTAATTGTGTGCCCAGTACATATTTAGCTGACATGGTGGCTTCAACTCATAACATGTGAAAGCCACAAACAGGCTTGGCAGAGATAGCATGACATGAATGATTAAATGTGAAGCAAAGCGATATGCTAATCGTTGTTTAGAGAACATAATGCATGCTGTGATGATGGCAAACAGCATTGGTGGCTGAAGTGACCATGTGTTACATCATATCCATGTCCAGCTGAGCGCTTGCGCTCACGTGAGGTGAGAGGATTGAGCCCGGGATTGTTTGGGGATTAGTCAACAGGACTTACCAGACTCAGAGATTCAGAAATTAAGGGACAGGAGCACCACAGCGGCAGGGTCACATTGTTCCAGAAGGAATAAGGAAGCCCTGAGTCACTTCAACGAAACTATAATTCAAAAACAAGTTCTGTCTCTCTTTCTGTCTCGGCACACAATCACTCTTTCTCTCTCACGCACACCCATGTACACTTTCCTCCTCATCATCTGTGCACTCCCCCTCCACACTCCCCCTCCCCAGGCCCAGCCTCACCACCACCACAAATCGCCTAATTCTCCTGGCTCTGCATGCTTTCGGTCTGGAAAAGAAGGAAGGCGTGCTCGGCTGAACAGATGTGGAGATCTCAGCTGCCTGCCTATGGATCATAACATTCCCTTCTCTCTGTGTTCTTCTCTACCTCACCATTTACTCTGCTCACCCATCTGAGTGCATGAGGAACCCTCCTCAAAGTGTGCTCTGCAGTCGAAGGATTTAGCGGCACTTTTACTTTTTTCTTTGCATGAGTTTTTGAGCCGAGCTTCAAACTGGAGACACAGACAGACACTGACTGCTGGGATCAGTTGATCCAGCTGCCGTTATCTGGTTCAGGTGACTGGGCACCTTGTGAGTTAGATCTCCTCCTCTTTTCTTTTTAAATATATTATTTTCCTTTCTTTGCTATCAGTACTTATACATAATCTTTGTTCTGCTGATATTTCTTGATAATCCCTGAACCTGCATTTCTTACAATTGTGCTAAAAAAAAAATTATTTTTAGTTTTTAATTCTTAAGAATAGCTTTTTTTGCTCAGATTCACCCAGAAAATGAGATCTGCTCAGTGTGTGTTGGGCCTAACAAGTGTCTGCCTGTAAATTCATTGGTTGAGAATGATGTATGTTTGCACAGTGGATGTCTGTTGTAGACTAGTATAGTTTAATGAGGAAAGATAGTGCAGAACTTCAAGTTAAATCTCAGTATGAAGTCATCATAAAGTAATAATCAGGCACTGTATGTGGAAGTTATTGAGACCTGCACATGTGGGAGGAGCAGAGTCTGTTTTACTATCAGTTGCTGTTGCACCTGAATTAGATCATAATTAGCTGTTACATTTATTAAACATTATTCAAAGAACAGGTCATATCACTACTTACTTAACTTTTTTTCCTCTGCTGCTATATAATGTTTGAGTTACCTCACACATACACATGTCAAGATTTCAAAACATGTTTGGGATTAGATGGTCCTTAGGCTCAAAGGGCATAACAGAGCAGATTAACTGATATCACAGTTACATCATAAAATTCAACTTGGTAACATAATCATTTGGGAAGATTTATTGAGTTATTGATTTTCTCCAGTCCAAAGTTGTCCTTCATTTTCATAATTTTCATTTTATTAAATTACTTTCTGATCAACTCTTTTCATGTTGAACATCAGACTTATTTGGCAAGAAAGTGTCGGCAGCGGTTCAAACTTGATTTGAGTTGATTCTGGCAAAAACATACTCATCCAACTATTCACAAAAGAAAAAAGACAGATTTAATCCAATATGACACCTAAAGATATACAAAGACTTCAGTAGCATACAACAAAAACAAGATGCTTAAAGTTGAATCACATCACAGGACAAAAACAAAAAAGTTAAGTAAAAGTCCTGTATCATGCCTCTGCTACATTACAGTTGTGATATACTCATTTAACCCTTTCTGTTTTATGTTGTTCCAGGTGACACCCAGAAGGTGGAAATCCCCAGAGGAGAGATTGAGGTGGTTAAGGGCCACATGGTGGTGTTACATGCATGGTATAGCCCCAACTCAGACATTTCTAAAAACTCTGTCGTTTGGCTCTTTGTTGGAAAAGAATCCCAACAGGTGAGACAATCAAAACACATCGGTAAATGATTGAGTATGTATTTGAACCTGCTCTGACCTCTAGTGGATAAGAGAAAGGAGAGCAGTTAGAGCAGAACAAATAATTGATTCAATGATCAGATGAGACAGAAAAATAAGTATTTTGATATTTTGCAAGTTGTTTTGTAAAGCAAAAATGTAGTTGCAGTCTCTCAAATGTGAGAATTTGTCGCTTTTCATTGTTTTATATCATTTTAATGTAAACTCTTTTTTTTTGAACTGTTAGTCAATTAAAAATGAATTTCAGGAATTCTTGTTTAAGAACCAGCTATGCCGTTTTGTATATCAGGCCTTTCTCACGTCTGAATGTATGCAAGAGGAAGCAAGCTTTTCTGTGATGCATGACACTGTTATATCCTGAGAAACCCATCGGTGGGTCTTTAAGGTAAAAAAAAAAAGATCTGTAAAGATTAGGATTACTGCTAACACTACTGCTGATTCATAGCGGAAGGAAGGAAGGAAGGACAGATATAGTGGTGTTATTACTGAAAGTGTGCCACTAATGACATATCATCTCTTTTTATTGCACCTACTACATGTAGCACGAACTGCTGGTGAAACTGTACACATCTGCACACAGGAGGCCATATATGTGTTTGCGTGATTAATATAATCTAAACAGTTTCGGTGTCTGATGCCTGTGAGCTTATCTCAAACAGAAAATCAGCCTAAAATTCAACACCACCATCTGCACATGCCAGGATTATCCTTATGAAGGACGTTGATTTCTGTTATATGGTTAAGCTGCACATCTTAATATAGCTGCAGCAAATAAAATTAAACACATTTCAGTGAAATGACTAGAAAGACTGTAGTGCTATTTTCAGAATAAATTTTACTTTATGAAAGCTCCTCTAGTACAGACGTGGATTTCTAATTAACACTGTAATGATACTGTTCAGCATATTTCCATGTTTTTTTTCCGTGCAGGTGATAAACTTTAGCTCAGGTGAGGTTGGGCATGGCCAGAATGAGTTCACCAAAAGAGTTGGCTTCAGTGTGGCCATGCCCTCAGCCAACATCTCCATCAACATCAAGAACACCCAGGAATCCGACTCTGGACGCTATATGTGCAATGTCATCATCCACGGAGGTCCTGGCATTTCCGGAGAGGTGCGCCTTAATGTCAAAGGTAATAAACCACAACAAGAATTTCAAAGGTTAGATTTAATCAGAAAAAAATGTTATGACACAGCTCACACATTTCCACAGGATTTCGAAATTCAGACGCTGAACATACTGTATATTAAGGGATTTTGGACTGGACCTGTCTGTTATAAATCATATTTTTATGTGAGCAGGCATTGTCCAAATAAGATTCATCTGTGCTGAGGGGATTCTCTGGCCTCAGAAGTCATTATGTCATCCTCCAGCAGCAGATGGAATCAGTGGGGGACAAAACATTAAACTTTATGCAATATGGCTACTGCCCTTAGAAATCTCCACCTTGTCAGCTGTGGATTAAAGTCTAACGTACAAGTTCAATAAGAGGTCGTTTCTCTTATTGAAGCCTAACGTACAAGTTCAATAAGAGGTTGCTCCTATATCCTCATTTTTTACATGTGTTAATGACACTCTCTCTCTCTCTTTCTCTCTCTCTCCCTCCCTGCTCTCTGTCTCTCTCTTTCTTTCTCTCCAGTCCCTCCATCTCCCCCAGTGTGCACCATGACAGGAAATCCAGTGATGAAGGGCAATGTGACTCTGAGCTGCAAGTCCAGTCATGGAAAACCCATCCCTCACTACAAGTGGACCAAGGCCGCACCCATGTCCGAGGTCTTCTTCTCGCCAATGCAGAGTGAGTATTTCCTGTCAACACAATCGGACGTTAACTCTTATATGTATATGTAAAGGATTAGTTCATCCAAATTACAAAAAACATATTTGCTCACCTCTAGTTATATCTACCCGTGTAGGTAACAAAGGTTTAAAACACTCGCAGCATTTTTGATAAAATAACATCCATCATCTCTTTCCAGAAACAGTGTCTCTCTTACTGCTTTGTACCAAATGATTTCATGTCCCCATGAAAATGCTGACAGAGTAACAGGGAGACAGTTTCTGTTAAAAGATGTTGCTGAGTTCTTTAAATTCACTTTCTCAAAGCACTGGGCACCGCAAATGAAATTCCACACATAACCATTGCATTGGGGAGGAGACAGAAATCAGAGAGGACAAAATGTCAAAAGCAGCGCAGATTATATTAAAACTATGTGCATTGCTAGATACTACAAGAGGTAATTGAGAAAATATGATTTTTTGGAATTTGGTTGAACCAACTCTTTAATTTCTCTGAAACTGGTATCATAAATACAACTGAGCCACATTTTACACAAGCAGTCTCATCATGTCCCAGTAAATGTGTAGTAAAAAACATATATTTTTTTTTATCAGTTTTGGCTTTGAGAGGAATAGTTTTCGTTTTATAAAATGCACTAAATAGCTTTCTTGCAGTTATCTAATCAGGCAATAAAAAAAAAAGTATTTTCCAAAAATGTCAAACTAATTCTTTAAAATTGTTTATTTTAGAGCGACAAAAAGGTGAGTTTGCGTCTTAGTTATGTATCAGTAAAGAGAGATACGTATCAAACAAAAGCAAAACCGATAAAGAAATAATCTGTAAGCCTGTTTACATGCATGTCTAAGTGGCATGCACCTTGTTTTTGACCCCAACACCTAACATGCAGATAAGGTTGAGTCTCTGCCCTCAGGTCACATACTGTACATGATCTTTAGTTCCAGACACAACTTACAGACTTTGCTTTGCTGGAAGCTCTGCTGACCGCACCCCAGAGGAAGATCCTTGATCTGCCAAAACATACAGCATGAAATCCTCTCAGATTGAGACAAAGCGACCTATAGAGCACATTCCTCTCACATTACTACTACTTGTTGATGTTTCCAGATCATGCCTCAGAGAAAACACCATCTGTTTCTGAACAACAGGACTTAGGATTGATTGAGTATTGACTTAACTGCTTTGATCTCTGGCTCTCATCTCTTTATTGCAGAAAAGTCCTCATACTCATAAAATGAAAACTACTCCCTTTGATTGTGCATTGACCCAGGCTTTTGCAATGCAGTATGCTCACTCACTCCTACGTCACATTTGTGTCCGCACCCTCTTACATGCCACTGACGCTTAAGTTCAAACCATGTGCTCATCTTTTTTATCTGCGCTGATGTATGCTTGCTCTATGACACTTGAACTCAAATCTCTTTCAGCAATCTCTCTTTCTCTCTCCGTTTTCTCTCTCTGCTGATCCTCTCTCGGCACTTCTCATTTCCTGTTGGCCTTGGTGCCCAATCTAACAAGCCCCATGTCATTACTTGATCAACCCCTCTAAGAGGCATAAGTTGGATTTGGGAACGCGAGTGCAGCCGATGTCACTCTTCCACACCCTCCCCATCAGTCTGTACCATTCCTTCCCTACTTCACTCTCATGCTCAGTCTCTCTTTGCCATTTTTCCTTCTGCATCAACCCCCCCCCCCAAAAAAAAAAAACAGAATGGAGAGCCTGCCCCCAGACCATGCTTGTCCTTGGGTTCATGGGTAAGGGTTTTCACAATCATACATTCAACCCAACTCCATCCCTGCCTTACCTGCAAACCGTGACATCATGAGGAGTCACAGTTTGTGGAGTCAAGTCATTTTCCATGAACATGTCACTCCTCTGAATCATATAAGTCATGAGATGTAAGAAAGATTTAAAGGAAAACAAATCAAACCAATTTGTAAGTATGCATATAGGATTATGTTTTAGAAATGATTACCATCTATAACAGCTTGGTATACTGTACCCAGGTGATCATCCCACTTGTTCTTCACATTAACATTCATTGATAAAACCATGAGAAAACATTAACTCTGCAGGAATAGAAGATAAAAATGAAAAGCACGTAGTCGTTTATATTCACTGTAATCATAAGGAAGAATGAACAGCTGTTGTAATATTTTCCTGAATATATTCATTATTAAGATACTGAGACTTGCAAATTAAGGTGCTGACCTGCATATTTTACCATTTGGTTTGATATGGGTTGAAATCATCCTTTAAATCTTTGCAGTGTGTGAGTTGTGTTAGATTTAGCCTTCATCCTTTTGCATCCATTCATCTTTTTATTGTGTGCTATATATAGACAGAGAGTAAGCTGGTATGCTATGACAGAAGTCCAAGTGTCCAGGCTGGTTAGTCTTGTGTGATCTGAAGGTTTTTATATCTGTCTGAACCAAAAGCCTGGTAACAAACCACTATTTAGAGGTCATAGTAGGGATGAAAGTACTTGTTGATAAGTTAATTGCCAACAGTTTTGATAATTTATTAATCATTTCAAGAAATACTTTTGACATTTTAGAAAATACGCTTATTTGTTTACTTGTTTTTGTTACCTACAGTAGAACCTGACTAGCTCCCCCCTCCACCCTATTTCTCTGCCTAATCTAAGCCAACCAGCTCATTACTGTACCTTCATATTTATTGTACAAACATGAGAGTGGTATCAATCAGTCTTCAAGAAACCCAATAAGTGTTTTCCCTAAAATGTCAAGCTATTCTTTTAAACTATTTATCAACCAATTTATCAAGCATTGTCCGCCTTCTCCCAGTTTGTATATGTTTATGTAAACTGAATATATTTGCCAAAGGTATCCCTGTTGGTGTAATTATAAGTTGCAGTCCTAGTCCATAAGCAATAGTTTAATATATATAAACTGAGAGGCATGTGGATGCAGTGATTGACTAATAAAATAAGTTAATGGACAAGCAGATGTGTTTTGTACAGTCCTGTTGTAGCTCCATTAGTACTTTGTGTCCACTAGATTGCAGAAAGTTATTAGAAAGGGTTAATCTCCATCCATTAGGCCTGTAAGAGGAAATGATTGTTAATGGGTAAATTATAGTAATTTGTACTGCATCCATTTTGGTCTGATATGAAATAGTTGTTGACTATGTGTATAGTTTTTTATATAAATTGCAAAAGTGAATCCACTGTAGCTTTGACAATATATGTATAGTGCCATGTAAGGTAGCAAACTATACAATGTGCTCTGAATAGAAATGCTCCTGATTTACATTAATCATGTGTCATATGTCAAGGCTTTGACAGATGCTGTTCATTGACCTTGCAGTGATGGCAGTATAATATGAGTAATGAGTCTTGATATGAAGCAACAACCACGGTAACGTCAGATCCCCTTCAGCACTGCCGCTGGAATCTGATCACTGTGCGGGCTTGAACTCGCTCCAAGCTCAGAGTCAGCTGATGTTCTGCTAATCTGTCACAATTGGGTTTGGTTCTCCACAGCTGGTTTTCGAGCCTGGGGATTAAATAATCAGAGAGGAATCTGCAACTGTTTTATTTGGTGCCCGTGTTTATTTTGATCTCCAAGGCATGATATAATACTCAGGTTAAAGGGTTGACAATAAGGCATTTAGCTTTGATCTGTTAATCATTGCTGTTTTTGTCTTACCCTCCATTGAGTAACTGAGTAATTTTATGTTAAGTAACTTTCATGTTTAAGGACAGCAAGTCATATTTCAAAATTCTGACTTTTCATTCAGTTACAAATATAAGGTGTCGTCTACTGATGCTTGTGGGTTGTGTGCACCTACTGTAAAATAAACTCATGCCTGGTGCAGTAATGTAGCAGATGGTCCAGAGTAGTTGTACAAAACAAGAAGCCCAGTCGATGTTTTACTCCCCAAACTTTGGGATGAAGGCAGATGTTTTGACACAATGGATTTTCTGCTCTCTTGTGTTAATATGTTGCTCGCAGGCATTATATGAACTTTGACTTTTCATCCGGGATGAGTTGGCTGAGTCCCTGGTGTGCATTACTTCTCTTAGTGTGACAGACAGTCGTGCATAAACGCTTATGGGACTCCACCCTCCTGTACAACACTTTTAGGAGAGTGATTCCACAAAGCAGACACACAACCCTCTGTCATTTCCTCACGTCCCCACGAAAGCAAAAAACACATCAGATGAAGACATGCTGTGATGTGACGTTTAAGATTGGATTTCAGAGGATTTGTTGTGATAAGTCCCTCATAAAGCTTGTTTATTTTTCTACAGCCTATGTTTGCAACAACACAGCATTTTGAAGCCAGATGTGGCAGGAGGAACAGATTGTGTTTGAATGGCAATACCCAGTTGTGGGAGCACTGTGACGGATGCTCACATGTCTCACACTGCTGTGTCATGACCTTTTTGTGAGAAGTTATTAAAACAAAAACCGCTGACAAACACTGTTATACTGCAAGACTGCAGAATCATCTGCAGAGCTCTGCGCTGTAGGATTGCTCCAATAAAAGACTATATACAGTAGGTAATGGAAATGAGCCAAAAGTGGATTAAATTCTGGATAAGGGTTGGGAATCAGTAACAAATGGTTCTATATTATCATATGACCACAATAATGTCATCACAATATAAAAAACTCTGTGATCTATTACCATTGAAATTAGAAAATACATTTTCATCAACAAAGAGTTGCTACATTCATGCATTTTGAAATACTGTCAGTGTTACTAAAGTTCACAAAGTGTGTTGAGTGTATTTTTTTTAAATAAGCATGCTTTTTTAAAAAACTTTTTAAAAAAACATTAGCTATGAGATATTTTTTTAAGGTTATCAAACTTTGTGTTCATTATTTTATTATTATATGTAGTTTAAATTTGTGTTTGCTTCTTTGTCGATATAGATGTGTGTCTCCCTGTGAACTATATAGTAGTACAACAATAAATGTCAACCTGTATAGTTTTCTTGGCTTGTGCTTCCACACCCTCATGCTCAGATCACATAAATATATGATTGTAAAATGTGTGTAACTGTGTGGTTGTTTTGCAGATGAGAGACAAGGCACCCTCAGGCTGAGCAACCTCACTAAAAGCATGTCTGGGAAGTACATGTGCCGAGCCAGCAACACGGCTGGCTCTGACAGCTGCTCCATTAACCTGGAGGTTATCACCTGTATGTGCACAGTTAAAGCTCTATTTTTACTCCACTGCATGCCAGAGTATTCAAGAGTGTTTTAAATTGACACTGCTGTGACTCTCATTACGTGTGAATACAGTGTGTGCTCCTGTTTTCCAGCGTCCAATGCAGGCATGATTGCAGCAGCTACAGTGGGGTCAATCGTGGGACTGGTGGCCATGGTGCTCTTCCTCATATTCATACTGAAAAGGAGACGAGATACTGAGGAGGAGATAGCCAATGAGATCAAGTGAGAATTTCACTTTATTATAAGTGTGATGAAAATGTAAGGAGTTTTACTCATCTGAGTAAATGTCCATGTCTAAATGTCTAACTCATTTATTTGTAATAAATATAAGAAGGGAGGAGTCATATAAAAATCTTCAATCTACAGTATGAGTGCTTTACTGTTAAAGTCCAGTGCCTATTGTACAGTGAATGTAAAACACTTAAGCAACAATGTCAAAGGTGTCATCAGAATTAAATGGAAAACATGCATTATTATTTTAAAGGTAGCTTGTGGAGTTTTCTTCCAAACAGAGGCATCTAAATTCTTTGTTTCTCAACAAAATACATTGTTTGCGTCGTGGAGGCCTAGAAAATGTGTTGTCCCATTTATCTTTCATTTCGTGAGCAGAGGAAAAACAGCCACTTTCACATCTTTGTGACAATGCAGTTTTTAAATAATCCAAAAGGTTTTATTTATTCATCTTGAGAAGTATTATTATTATTTTATTTTCTGAACGCTTCAGTTTAACTGGGGGAAAAAAATCCCCAAATTTGGAGATACATGGTTTTTCCTGGATAGCAACAAATTTCAAAACAATGTCTTTGCAAGTTATTCAGTTTTTTTGGAGAGATAGGGATGTCATGCAACACAGGACGTTGTGGTTATATGGCACACACCCTCACCACTTGTCCACTGGCTTAACCAGTTACAACCACCAACCAATGATTAGTTGATTAGTGAGACAACAAAGGAAGTCATAAAGCCCACGTTTCATTTTAATATTAAGGTCAGACTCTCATTTTTTCACCTTTCCTGCTGCTTCTCATTCTTATGGTACCTTTCTGCATCTTTTCTCACCTGTTTATCTTCCGCCTTGTGTTTTATGGCTTAAGTGCACTACAGTACATGCTTGCATTACCATCCTCTGCAGTCGGCAGGAATGCGTGTCATGTCACCTGCATGCTCGCACGGTTACATGTACATCCTTGCATGCAGGATAGTAAAGCACAAGATAAAATTAAAACAGGGACAAGCTCATTAAAATATTGTTCCAAAACAAACTCCACAGGGTACCTTTAAGTAAGCAAGTACATTTATCTCATTTTTTTAAGTAGTTTTCTATGATTTTCATTAATTACATTGAGGGTTTTGCATTCTCTGCTTCTTTCTGACTCTCCTCTCTTCTCTGTCTCTGCCACAGGGAGGATGCTCAGGCACCAAAGCGAGTGTCATGGGCAAAAAGTAACACCGGCTCTGACATTGTGTCTAAGAATGGCACACTGTCCTCCATAGCCACCAGTCCTCGTCCTAGAGACCCCCACCAGCCCAACTTCCACTACCCATACTCCCCCACATCTGCTTCAGACACAGGCTCAGTGATCAACGCCTACCAGCTGCGACCTGGAGAGACAAGCACCTTACAGGGACTTCCGGGTTACAACATCGGAGCAACCCCTTCACGTAAACACAAGCGGCCTCTCAGTATAAATGGGGCCCCTCCGCAAGTTCTCCGGAGCCCAGTGGTTGCCATTCCTAACAGGACTGAGGGGGCTCAGCCTCAGGTACCACCTCCACTCACTGTGTCCCCACAAATCAGCTCCTCCACTCTGACACGCATGGGAGCTGTTGCCGTCATGGTGCCTGCTCAAAGCCAAGCTGGCTCACTAGTGTAGCCAGCAGAAGCATCTCTGATGGGAAATAAAGGACAGTGGTTGAGGGTGGAGAGAAAGTATGCCTTGTTATGGAAAGCACTTTCTCCCTGAAAACTAAAAGGTTGTAAAAGAGGAAAATGTCACATAGCTGATTTGTGCTTCATTCGCACAAATGCTTTCTTCCCTCTTCTGTTTGTTCATTTAACTGAATCAGTACAGTGTTCTTGATTCCAGTTCCGTTTTGTATGCTGCTTTATGGCTCACTAAAGAAAAATATATTTTTTATTTACACGCTTGTAAAGAGATCTTTAAAATGGTATACAGTTGTGTTGTGATGACTACACAGACTACATGAAAGACCAGTTATCGTAAGTGAGCTGTGTTCATTTAATGGAATCAGTCAGAGGCTATCAAACCTTTTCACGTCAATGACCCCTAAATGACACAAATTAGGCCAAGGACCCCCATCTATTGAGATTTTTGCTTTATGATGAATTAAAAAATAAATAAATACATACATTCTGATATTGTGTTACTAATGGATTGAATTATAATGAAAATAAATAAATAAAATGATTCCCCTTTTTTGCTGGAGACGCCACTTTGAGAAGCACTGCTATAAACTGGAATAAACAGTTTAGTTTTCTTAGAGTTTTGCAGTTTTTGCAAAATGTTATGTTTTGGATACATTTGTAATATATATCAATAAACGAAACCTTACACATTTCCATAATTTAATTTGTATTTCACTGTACCTGGCTGTTTGAGGAACACTTTCCAGTTCACTTCTCTCAGGTTAACTGCACTAGTTCAGAGCTAAACCCAGCAAAATCAATATTCAGGTATTTCAACAAAAACTAAATCATTTATTTTCACTTGCTTTGACTCATATTCACTTGTGCTCACCTGACGGTCATTTATTTAAGTGAGAAATGTCAGTGTGGTGTGACAACACTGTTGTCTACTGAGAGAAAATACTGTACGAGTATATTGCCTGTTATGGTAGATGGAATGTAACCAAAATAGTATGTATAACTTTGTTGAAGTTGTTGGTTTCTGATTATTTTGTTCAGAGGTGCTTGATATAACTTGATGAAATTACTGTAAACATATGAGGCCAAGGATGAGATGACAGAAAAGGAAATCTGCTGATGGTCTTGCGTGTTTCATGGTAATTATACTGAATAATGATTTTATTGATGTTGAAAGGCTACATGTAGCACTTATAATGCAGTTTTGATTGTTTTTTCAATAAAGTGTCCTGGAGTGTTTAATTTTAGCATAATTTACTTAGACTCACTTCACTCAGTAACACATTACTACTATTGCAAACAATTCATACAGATGGCAAATACTTTTCAGGTAATGCTTTGATAAAAGCCAGGATCATTTTATTTGGAGTGTGAACAGCATATATAGTTTGTAAGGTGTCACATAATCCACAGTACACTGTTTGTTATTTAACATACTACAAAACACACAACAGGGTCAAATACAGTAACCATCGGGCGCGTAGGTGGTCGAGTGGTTAAGAGCGCATGCCATGTATGCAGCGGACCCCGGTTCGAGTCCCGGCCGGCGGACCTTTCTGCATGTCACACCCCCCTCTCTCTCCCGTAATTTCCTGTCTCTCTACTTTCAAATAAAGGCGTCTATGCCAGAGAAAAAAAAAGAAAAAAAATACAGTAACCATCTGGAAGGCCACTTGAGGATAAAGATAGTTAATTACCATTACATTACCACAATACAATAGCCAAATAATTTAAATCTCAAATTGGGTGAAAAAGTTCTCACAAGCAGCTTTTATAGAAAAAATATCTACCCCTTATGAAACGAAATGGTTGGATGATGGATGGTTTTACACCATGTAGTTAACCAAATCAAAACAGGTTCATCCTCTGTGCAGTAGCCATTATACTGTATAACATCAGACTAAGCTGGTCAGCCTTCAGTTACATTCTTTACTTCCATAAGTAAATAAGTTATCAACTTAAGTCGTACTTATTTCAGCTGTGCTTTGGGCCAAATGCTAATGTTGGCATGCCTGTAGCTAGAATATTAGCATGCTATATTAGAATTAATCTCAACATATAGTTGGAAATTGGGTCATTACTATAGTGGTGAACTATTATGAACTGTTGTATAAGTGAAGTGTTGTATAAATAGACCTGCAGGTGGCGCTACATGAAAAGTCAGAGGATGGCCAATGTCTTTGGGACTCATCCTAAATGAGCTATGAAAGTGCAAATGTTCTTGAAATCCCTCCGGTATTGAGATATGTCACTCTGAACCAATGATCAATCACAAACTGACACATTATCATTGCCTTATTTAGAGCATTAGTATACTTAAAAATCTATGTTTTTCTGACTGGTTCATCCCAAATCCTTTAATGACCTTTGCCGTCTTTTGAACAGCTACGATGCAGAGCGCCACTGAGGAAACCAGTCATACAGTAACAAACCAGAAGTTAATACCATCACAATATGGTCATCACTGAAGTCACTTAAGGGTCCAGGTAAGATATTTATCATGACTCTGTCAGCAGATTTCGGGAGATGATCATCCTCATCACCTCATTTGTTCCTTTAGGGGAGACAAAATAGCAAAACAGAAAAATCATCCAAACTGTAAATGTTAAAAAGCCTTAACATGGTTCTCTTAAATGTAAGGAAATCAAACATAATGACATACAAAGTCCTGTTGTAAAAGCTCACCTTCTAGGATCTGATGTACTCGGATGTCACGGACAAACTGCTGCACTGCGTAGTCTTTGAGGTAACCGTACCCACCGTGCATCTGAAGAGCCTGGTTGCAAATCTGTTGAGGTATAATAAATAATAAAAATATTATTAATGTTACAGTAAAACCTGAAACAAGTACAACAATTTGACAGTTTTCTTTGCCGTGAAGATATAATCACTCTCATTAACACTCACTCAGTACTACTCACATTAAAGCACTCATCTGTGACAAAGAGCTTGGCCATGGCGCAGAGGGAAGCGGCATCAGACCGGTTCTCCTGAAGCGCCGTCGCAGCTTCACGCACCAAAAGGCGAGACGCAACCAACTTTGTGGCCATTTCTGCCAGTTTGAACTG
Organism: Scomber scombrus; assembly: GCF_963691925.1. NCBI lineage: Eukaryota > Metazoa > Chordata > Actinopteri > Scombriformes > Scombridae > Scomber > Scomber scombrus. Next base: position 17,105,672 of record NC_084974.1, read on the forward strand.
AAGAAACTACACACACACACACACACGCACACACCACAGGCAGGGAGAGAGAAGGAAAGACAACTTCAAGATAGTTTTTCGTAACTGGGTTAGTGCATTAATACAATTTTTCAAAGATATAAAATATTGAGCTACTTACCTGGTTGTTAGAGAGCGTCTCTCCAAACTGTTTGCGTACCAACAAGTGATCCCTCGCCAGCTGTACACAGGCGTGTGCCGCCCCAAGAGAACAGGAAGCTGTCCGGAGAAAATGTATATGAACACAAATTAATATATGTAATATAATTATTCATTCAATTCTATACTTTTCCAGGAAATGTATATTTGCACTTCAAGATTTTCCATCATCAGAGTAATTCCAATAATTTTCTACAGCTTATGGAATAATATAGAAGGGTGACTAATTAGATAGTGTTTTTTCCTCCTCACCAATATTAATCCTGCCTCCATTCAGGCCTTTCATGGCGATGGTGAAGCCTTGTCCTTCCTCACCAAGCTGGTTGGTCACTGGCACGGCACAGTCCTCAAATATCACCGCCCTGGTCGGCTGAGAGTTCCAACCCACCTGAAGAGCAGATTGAGTAAGAGCTGTGTGACTTAATTGTGCCATCTAGTGGTTTCCTGTAGACATTAACTACAAAACAACATAATTAGATCAAGACATGTTTTCAACCACTAATGAACTCTACCTTCTTCTCTTTCTTGCCAAAACTGAGGCCTGGGGTTCCCTTCTCCACCACCACACAGGAGATGCCTTTGGCTCCTTTGCCTCCTGTTCGGCACATCACAATATATACATCTGTGTCTCCTCCTCCACTGATGAAGGCCTGAAAGTCATAAAGAGATGAAAAAGTGTTTCTGGCTCACTGTGTGTGTATATATATATATATATATATATATATATATATATATATATTGTAGGCTTCAAGCCACACGTGAGCATCAACAGGTTTGAAATTACCTTAGAACCATTCAAGATGTAGTGGTCATTTTTCCGCTGTGCAGTTGTCATAAGTGAAGCAGCATCACTACCGCTGCCTAGAGTCAAAGATTACATTTTCAGGTTAGTGTGTTGTCAATCTTTACGAACTAGGCAACAACCTTTGAATACTGTTATTTCAGTGATATAATATCATTACTGGTGGTACATTTTGGAGTGTATGTTTCCTTTAAGTTTGAAAATGACTGACCTGGTTCAGTGAGACAGTAAGAAGCAAACTTTTCCATTGAACAGAGGTCAGGGCAAAACTTCTCCCTCTGCTCAGTATTACCAAAGGTGTCGATCATCCAGGCACACATGCTGAAAAATAAAGAGCACAGAAAATATGCCTGAAACCATCATACTTTTTTTTACAATTTATTTACCTTTGCTTACGTTTCACCTTTCAGTATTTTTTGTTCACACAATGCTTGTATTTATTGTTTCAGATGTAACTACATGTGTTCTGGACACTGTTCTTCACAAAACTAACAATCTGGCAAATTTTCTATGATTTTTTTTTTTTTCAACAATAGCTTCAACAACCAGCCTGAAGTAAACTTTTACCTTTAAATTCGCTCTTTAAAAAAAAAGCCTTAAGCTGCAGACGAGTGTCATTATAGTGACATAAGGGGCTCATACTTGTGGATACTGATGTAAGCTGTTGTGCTGACGCATCCTGTTGACAAGGCCTCAAAGATGACTGATGTGTCCAGCCGAGAAAGACCTGATCCTCCAACATCTGGCTGAACATAGATACCACCAAAGCCCAACTGGGCTGCCTTCCGCATTGTCTCAACAGGAAACATTTCCTAAAAGAATAACATCCAACAAGAGCATACAAAAAATGATCCTAAAAATGGTTCAGTTTTAAGATGTGTGCTTCTATCTATCTATCTATCTATCTATCTATCTATCTATCTATCTATCTATCTATCTATCTATCTATCTATCTATCTATCTATCTATCTATCTATCTATCTAAACTGGGTCTTCTGTAGATGCTCCTATGCAAACTGCATTCACAGTGTTACCCTCTGGCCAAAGATTATGAATCCTAAGTCTGCTGTGTTGACATTTTCACAAAATTAATTAAAGGGAGAAGTTTACTATTGTTTTGAATCTATCTTTAAAAAACATCCAGGTGCCCAAATGAACACTGAAATAGGTTTTCCATACCATAATCATTCTCCCTATACATACTGGACAAGATCCCTTTATAATGCATTTACAATGTAATAGATGGGGGGACAAATCCCACAGTCGTCCTCCTGTGTAAAAATGTATTAAAAAGTTTATCTAAAGCTAATATGAAGCTTCAAATATCTTTAAATGTTACAGTCTTTTTAGTGCCAAAGTCCCTCTTTTTGTTACTATACTTCCACCACAGCTGAACAGGGAAACACAAAGAGGGAATTTGATGCTAAAAAGACTGTAAATGTGGCAGATATCCACTTCATATGACTCACCAAGACTGTTGAAGCCTCACATAAGCTTCAGATTAACATTTGCATGCATGAAAAAACATTTGAAGGGGATCTTTTAACAGCCAGTATGAACAGGAGGAGTGATTACAGCGAGGAAAACCTCTTTCAGTGTTCATGTGACCTGACTGCCTAGGCCCAACATACCTTCTGGTCCCACTCCGCCATGTATGGAGCCATTTCATTGGTTGCGAAGTCAAAGGCCACTTTCTGAAACTCCCTCTGTTCATCTGTTAGTCCATGAGCAGCTGTCAACAAGGTGGTGTAGCATTAGAAAACATACAGTACATACAGGATAAATGAAATGCAATCATGCAGGGTGCTCAGAAACTTTATTTCCAGTATGTAAAGATAAAGAAATCCAACTGCACTTGTCACATTGCTTTTTTATATATTTGGATTTCAGTAGCCTTTACATTTACAGATGCTTGAAAGATACTGTTCTTATTCTTATTGTTATTATTCAGCAATTGACCAGGAAAGCAAATGACCCATCTCAGATTTTGCTAAGTGTCCTTCATACATCTTGTACCACCTGCCTGAGAGGAGAGAGGGGCGGTGATAAGGAGGGGTGTGTAGCCCTCTCTGCTTCATGACTGGACGACCAAAACTACCCAATGACAGTTAGGTAATACTAATATTAAAGCACTAAATTAACTAGTTATTGTCTGAGCTTAGTCAACGTGTCCTATAAATGGCAAAAGGACAGTGAGTTTGTGTGTTTGAAAGCTGTAGAGGTTATGATAAAACCGGTGTGCTAGGTTACAGTAAAGTTATGGACGCCGGTGCGGTGCCATGCAAGGTTTTCTTTTTATAACAAACAACTGTGGCTGACATTGCTCTTTTTTTTCGGGACTTACGGTCGACACATGAAGCTATCCCTCTTCTCTGCGAGCTCCTGTTAAATATTACACGGTGGCTCCTGCAGATGCTGTGGCCAAATCTGGCGAGTCTCGTTAGAGGTCCGACCGCCGCCATTGTTTACCTCCACAGTGTGCCCAATGTTCTTTTTTTCCTAGGACGGCGAAGTAAAGACCCGCCCTACTCTGCTTCTGATTGACTAGTATTTGTTGCCGGCGTTCGGTTTGAGGCATAGGATTGGTTAGATGTAGAAGAATGACGTTAGGGTAAGCCAATCAGATGCAGGATAGGGCGGGTTATGACTTCACCACCCTAGGATAGAAAATAGCGCCCACAGAGTTAAGTTATATCAGACAGGGCGGTGCTGCCGGGAAATGTAGTTTTATTGTACTGTAGAGATGGGAGTGTATGTTCAGTCAGCTGATGTCATACTTTAAATGCATGTTGATGTTCACCCATGCAGGATTATTATTATTATATCTATTTAAGAAACAGCCCTTAACGTCGTTACAACACAAACGGAAGCAGCTGGTACACAAATTAAACACATGGTTAAAAATGTGTTTACGTCACGTGTCGGGGATTTTTCCGCGGGTTTTGATGGCTGCATGTTTACCTGACACACTACTGACCTAAAGGTACGATTATCAGTGTTATCAGAGGTCATCTACAGACCACGGCTGCATTATAATCTACGTTACTGCCAAAAATCTGTGATGTTTGTTTACATGTGTTGTTCAGGTTTGTGTGAAGCTGTCAAAGTCCTTTTTAATCTCTGCCATCATGTCCCACTAATGTTGCAGATTAAGAATTAGCATGTGACCTTCATGAGCTCAATTTTAAGTGGCGAATGGGGTGTTGCAAGTGTTTAAACCCAGGAGATAAAACCAGAGTCAATGTTAGGGCATGTGTTTCTATTTTTAACGTGGAAAACCACTGCAGTAAGCATAAATTCCTCTTAATGTTATCACCCTGGGATGCATTTACCTGCCAGTTTAATTTATGCACCAGGCTGCAGTTTGTTATGCCATATACAGCTTCCAAAACAGCTATACAGTGTTATTAACACCCCTTTATAGCTGTGATACTTCATGAAGCTACTGAATGTACACAATCTCACATTTATTTTACTGCAAAACCTACCATACTGATAATCTGTGTTGTGTGTGAAGTGTTGTACATCATCTATGGATTAGGAGTGGGCGATATTGATAAAATAATTACATTTTGTAATGTAACAGTAAAAAAGTATAGATGTAAATGTAATTTAACATATACAAAACTGTGTTTTATGCAGGCACTTCAGATGTTTAGATTCATATCCATAATGCAGTACCATCAAGGAGGCATATTATTTGGTCCCAAATTTATTCTGCAGCATGACAATAACACCAAACATACATACAGAGTTATTAAGAACTATTTTCAGCAACAAGAAGAACAAAGAGTCCTGCAACAGATGGTACGGCCCCCAAAGAGCCCTGACATCATGGAGTCAAGTGTGGTATTACATGAAGAGACAGGAGCCTAAAATTGATTAATCTCTAAATAAATTCTGCAAGATGCTTGAAATACCTTGAAAAAGTGCACACCTGTACTGAGGAGAACTGGAGTTGTTATAAAGCCAAACTCTGGTCACACAAAATGTTGATTACATTTAAGTTTATTTTGTTTACTGAACTTTATATGAAGTTAATTAATACATGAAAAACTATTCATGCTGTTTTTTTGTTGTTTTTTTAAAGCATCCTCGCTTTACAGCACAATACCTGTATATCATGATTTTGTAAATTTTCAGGGAACTCAATGAGTTTGTCAAATCTTTCCCAGACATGTTTTTAAGACAAATAAACCACTTATATTATGCATTATATTTGAAACATGTCCCTTTACAGTCTGTGAGAGATGTCTCCGAAGAAAAGGGCCAGAGGGAGCAAAAGTACAGAACATTCAGGTAAGTAAATTAAATCACAGTAAAACTTCTTGTTTGATGATGTTTTTTAATGATGAGTTGTTGCCTTGACACACACAGCCAAAGATGACGAGGGTGAAACAGTCTCTTCTGTGAAGGAGACAGTTGGCAGGAAGAGGAAAGCTGCAGCTTCTGTTGAGGCTGGAAAAAAGGAAAGCACAGAATCATCGAGTCCCCCGCAGTACTGTCACTGGCTGATGAAGTCTGAGCCTGAGAGCCGCTTTGAGAACGGCATCGATATGAAGGTAAAGAGCAGTGACAGTCCCATCAAGACAGTCTGTTGTTAGAAAAAAAGGATCAACTGCACACCTCTGATGCATCTGGTTAATTTTGCAGTTTGGGATCGAGGATCTGAAGGGTTTGCCTAATCAGACAGGCTGCTGGGACGGTGTCCGCAATTATCAGGTAGAGACACAGAGCTGCCTGCTGTTATCACAATACCCTGAAAATGCTTTTTTCATCTTATTCTCACCAGCATTGTCCAAACTGTCTATCTGTAACCACAAGAAGAGCTTGAATACAATTGTTCATTTTATTTCGTTTTCTCTTTGCGGGAAATTTCTTCCAAAAACTGTCTATCATCTGCAGGCGCGCAACTTTATGAGGCAGATGAAAGAAGGGCAGCTGGCTTTCTTTTATCACAGCAACTGTAAGGAACCGGGGATAGCAGGGATCATGACAGTGAGTCAGTTTCTTTTCCTGCTGAGAATATTCAGGTGCTTAAAAATGTTACTCAGCTGTAGCTCCTTCTTTTAGATCGTGAAGGAAGCATATGTGGACCATACTCAGTTTGACAAGAAAGACGTCCATTATGATGCGAAAAGCAAACCAGACAACCCCAAGTGGAGCATGGTGAAATAAATCAGGAATAACCACTAATGCAAACACATGAATACATATATATTGAGTGCAATTTCTGATAATAATTAAGGATGAATTTAATTTTGTTTCTTTCTCTGTCAGGTTGATGTCCAGTATCAAAGGATGATGAATCGTTATATTTCTCTGTCTGAGCTGAAAAAGTACCACCTGCAGCATCGTGCCAAAGGAGGGCCTTTAAAGGACATGGCACTTTTTACAAGAGCCCGGCTGTCCGTGCAACCTCTCACCAGCGGTAAGTAATAACTACGCTGTGCAATTCTGTTTTATTATCTAATGTTTGGCTCATTGTGAACACTCATTCGGGTTTCTTTTTTCTTTGCAGTGGAGTTTGATTTTGTCCTGAGTTTGGAGGACCAAGAGGCACTGTGAAGATTTGGACCACATGATGCTTTGTGATGGGGTGAAATAATGAAGCAACAATTAAGCGCATCAAACCATCACCCCAGTGATTATGGAAAATGCAATGAGTTGAAATAACTGTTTCTTTGTACTACTCTAGTTCATAAATATTATTAAAAGTATTTGTCAAATCATGACTCAGATCCACTTTCTACCTACAGTACATCTCCAAACGACGGTCATCTTGCTTTTGCAGGCCGTCAGCCACTGTGTATGGAGACAGTTAATGACTATCAACAGATAACTCTACTAAAGGTTTCACATTCTTTTTTGCATCATGGACCATTTTTCTACTGACAGTTTTGTTGCAGACCAGCTACATATTCTCTGTATTACATTGTGGTTACTCACTCCTTAACAGCTCAGTGACACATGTAGTATCCTCACACAAGTATGTATATGCAGTATATAAACATTTAATAAACAGTTGTTAAACAATATAGTCAAAGCAGATTGAAGAACATTTTCAGTGTTTTAAGGATTTGTCAATTATTGTTCATCACTACATTATAGTAGTGATGAAGTAGGACTTAAAGTGAAGTGTTACCCCTCAGTTAAATAAGAATATTGTTGATGGTGTGAGGAATGTGCAAAGTAAGTCCAAGGTAATTACTGCAAAAAATCTCATAGTTATATAATATTGATATAAACTTTTTTGCCAAATCCTATGATTTCCTCGCAGCCTGCTAGCAGTTCCAAGGCACAGTGCAGTACACAGCCAGCAGGTTGGGATCCTCTGGTTTATACTATTAACTGTGTCATCTGTTAAATCCAAATGATCTTTACATGACCTGACTAAGTTGATTTAAAATGTAGTATTCGTTCAAAATGTCATTAAAGTTTATATCCAGTCAGTTCTCAAAGCTGTAATGTGGCATCGAACAGTGATTTTACTTAGGCTTTCCTTGCTGCTGTTTGTAAGTGCAGTTTGACTTGAGTGGCTGCATGCTGTCATTTTCAACTCTGCAGCCTGTAACATTACATCCATTGCAAGCTCAGGTGTGTCTCAGGATTAAACAAATTCAAGAACCAACTGTTTGGCCTCTTAAACTCTCCAGACACTTCAATGCTGTCACATGGTGTTACACAACTCTGACTGACAACACAAATCACCAATGTATGTAACACGTCCTTTTTTCATGTCATTTTTTATGTTATCCACCCAGTCAATTTCAGGTTTATCATGTCAACACATTCACTCAATTCTGCAAAACAACAAAGTCTGAGTTTTTCCATTTGGCATCAATTTATTTGACTTTCGGGGACAAGGAATACTTGATAAGCATATTGCAAAAGATAGATAGTTCTACTGTAACTTTTCTCTGGTTAAAAGACTAAAATCATGTTAGAGGCAGGAGGATTTAATTTGCTTGATACACATAGGCACAACTTTCAAGTCTCTAAAAGAGAAGATACAGAGGACTTCATACTATTAGACCTTATTAATACAAACACTTTGACATCCTTTCCTAACACCACTGGAATGCTGAGGTAAAGCGTATGATCACGAAAGGTCATTTTGTGGCACTGTGTACTGTATAATCGATGTACACAAACTAGAACAGGATAACTGGTTTTAGCTGGTCTTATTTACAGATCTCAACAAAATGTGTGGGATAATACTTGAGCCCTCTCACACACACACACAAAAAAAGATTAAATTCCAGTTCCCACGTCCACTATCATTTGTGCAAACGCACACAAACAAAGAGAAAACTGTGTTGAACAAGATATAGCAGTGCAAAGTTACTTCAGATTTCTTGACTTTACAACAATGTTAGGAATGCGTTCATTAAACGTGGAATGTCGGAGATACATTTAGCTGGAAATACATGACAGTTTAGTTGCATTAATTAAGAGATTAGAAACCAATTTACCCCAAAAGCGTTAGAATGACATACAGAAGGGTGATCGCTTAAAAATTTAATGCAGAGGATTTTACACAGTCAATACTGCAACTGGTGATTAGTTTGATTCCCAAGACGAAGAGAAAAAAAATGCATTAATGAGGAAGGATAAGACCAGCAGGTTGAAGCCACTTTAAATGCCTCATGCAAACTGTTCTTTTTCATTGTTCACATACTGTTTACTGTAAGTCGGTTTCCCTTCTTCCTCCCTTTACCAGCAGCGGCTACAACGAAAACAGCTGCACCACCAGATGTTGTACAGTAGACAGGTACCTCCACCACTCCGACGCAGACGCTGATGAGTCTTGTGAGAGGAGACTGGAGGGCGGCGGCTCTACCCACTTTCCTCCTTTGCAATCTTTTCCATTGCGCTCTCTGAGGCGGCCGAGCCCTCGTACCTCTGAGAGGCGATGGCTGCCTGGTGAGACATGCTCTTCCTCACCACGTCCCCTTTTCTCCACAGTGTGATCTCCTAAAAAAGAAGAAGGGGAGGGGAGAAGAAGTGTTTGAAGGTTTTCAGACTTGGGTCCATGGGTGGTCCATGGGTGGTCCATGGGTGCTCTTAATGCCTGGATATGTGAAAGGTAAGAACAGTAATCTTGGCTTCAGTTTATTATCTGACAGGCTCAGAAAATAGTGTCTGATCCAACTCACTTTCTCCACCAGCTCTTACCTACTGGTAGATTCAAGGTTCCCAAAGCAATATGTTGCCATTGTCAGTAGGTGTGTATTAGTATATGTGTACAGGCAAACTGTGCATGTGTATGGAAGCTATGTGCTGACATTGACTATGCTGACATTTTTCTTTTCACTCCAGAGTATGTATGATTTTATCTTCTGTTGAACTACAGGACACAGTCCAGGACAAATTTCCCTGCAGGGACATTAATATATATCTTATCTTAATAGAATCACATTAGTAACATTTGTGTATCTGCTTGTCATCATGCAAACCATCATCATGCAAAACATCTGCGAGTGGAGTAGACTGCACACAAGAAATGATGTGATGTTTCTTATTTTGAATCACAACCATGACAAACTGTCGCGGTACTACAACTGATTAAGGCCAATAAAACTCCGTCACAGCAGCCATTTTTGTGGAACAGCACAGCTAAAACTAATCATGACATTAATGATGGCTCAGGGCCATCAAGTGTCCCTGTAAACCATGACAGTGAGCCAGCATGCACAGCACCAGCAACCTGACTCTCCTACATGGAAAACAGCCACCATTAGTTACACCTGTGCTTTTCCTGCTATGACACCTGTGACTATTTGCCATCGTATATTGTATGTAGGGCAGGTATTTATTAACAGCTATTTACATTTTTGATGAATCTGTTGACTTTTTTTTTTTTGATAAACTGATTTATTGTTTAATCTACAGAATATCAGACAATAGTAAAACAACACTTGTCCCCAGAGCCCCAAAACACTAGTTCAAACAAACCAAAAGATACTCAATTTAAAAAGTTACAAACCACAGAAAAGCAGCACATTTAAGAAGCAGGAAGCAACACATGTTTGGCCTTTTTGCTTAACAAATGACTTCAACAATTAATGGATTCTTAAAATTATTATAGATTACATTTCTGCAGATCAATAAATTGACTAATTATTACAGAATGAATACTGTTTTTGCAAAAAGGATACAAAAAAATAAATGTCAATAAAAAAATGTTTACTAACAGGAATAATACAGGATCAGAGCTGACAAATGTCAAATAAAATGGGATTTAACTCAAAATGCCATGGCCAAATAACCTTCACAAAGAGAAAGCTAAGTGTGTTTTCAAATATTTAAAGCTTTTCTTTTTGATTTACAAGATCTTCCTGTGGCTGCCTCAGCCCACCCTCATTCATTTCAATGCTTTGCAGCTCATAGTACACACACAAAGTTGCTTAGACACAGCTAATATTTGTTAAATGATGGTACGGGTACATATTTCATGTTTCTCTTTCTATCTAATGTTTATTCCACACTTAGGAAACCTTGAAGAAACCTAGCCAGTGGTATTATACAAGGCCAAGTAATCAGGCTTCTACTGTAAAATGTTACTGTGTTAATGGTGATAGTAAAATCAGATATTTACATGGATCATCCTTAATTAGATTACTACCAGTAATAGGAAAATATTTAGATTCTTATGGTAAATGACTGAGCTCCAAAAGTGACCAATCTGACATATTGCTTTGAGTACTGTCTTTTATGTGTAGCTCACCTGCTGTTTGAAGTAGCGTCTCTCCTCCTCATCAATCAGCACCAGGTTCAGGTAGTAGCGCACAGAGAACTTCTTGTTGATGTCCCGCATGGTGGGAGTCAGATCATAGCCAGCCAGAAATAACCGGATGGGAATGGACTCTCCTAAAATATTAAATACATTGTAACAGGTTAGATGTCATCTATATTGACGGAATGTGGCGATGCTTGGCACTGTTAAACTGTGGGAAATTATAGATAAATATAAAGTGGGTTTTTTTTTTACCCCTGACTGGTGCTCCATCCATTATCTCATACTTGGCAATAGTGTCGTTTTCATGGTATACACTGGGGCCAGTGCCTGTTGTCTCACGTTTGATGATGTCAATCTCCATGTGTTTTATCTTAATCCTCACCAGCAGAAAATAGATTTTTCCCACAATAACATCTTTCAGATGGTACCTGTCAGAAGACAAAGTAACATTATTTTAGGTATGTAAATATGGGTAGGTTTATTCATTTATTTTTTCTTTGTTTATCTTCCCCATATCTATATATTTTACAGTTATTTTGTATATATTAATATAGAGATTTCTTTCATTTAGTTAATTTATACTGCAAAAAATAATAAAAATAATAAATCAGAAGATAAATGAAGACACAAATGAGAAACAACTTAAAATAAAGGCTTTAAATAACAAGTAGTTGAGAAACCCAGCACAATTTTCCCCCCTCAGAATAGAATTTATATGTCATGATTCTTTCAGTGTGTCAATGCTTTAGACAGCATGGAATAACGGCATAATTGATAATGTCCTCAAAGTAGAATTACTATACTACACAAGTACACTAACAGTAGTATTTTCAAGGGGCGCTGTAATTATATTAATTATTTTCTTCACTGGATTTGGTACTTTATTCCTGTACCTGAATGTATTCATTTTTTTAATCCTGTATTTTCGGAAAAGTGTATTATAAATATTCATTAGTTCACTTTAACAAATGGGGAAAACAAAGATAATAATGTTTTCTTACTTGGATTAGTTATACTCAAACTCAAAATTCAAAATAAGTCTTCCCCTAAGGGACTGTTTGAACATTTTGGTGGAAGACGAGGTTCAGAAAAGGGTTTGGGTTGGCAGCGTTATGTATTTTCCTTTTTACTTAAGGGAGGGTACGTAGTCTATGATTTTTGGAAAGTGGGGGAGGGTTTTTCTTTCTACAGAGATTGGAGCTGTTTAAGTATTTATTACTTGTGAGTTCACTTTGTGTCCTTTCACTCAGAATCATATTCATGTGTCATGAACGGGGTAAATATTAATAATAATGTCTTCTTACTTGGATTTGTTGTATTCAAACTCAATGTGGAGACAATCCTCAATTCCAACTTCCATTTTAATGGACGAGTTGAGTTCGGGGTAAGTGCTCAACGTGTGGACGACGATGTCCATCTCTTTAGTGATGTCATTTAGTCTTCTGATCACCGAAGCGCGTAGAAAGTATCTGGAAATGTAACAAACAGAGACTGAAACAGCATTTTAAAGCAGTAATGTTCACATGTAGCTGGTGTAACATTTACAACACAAAACATTGAGTGCAACCACATTTCAGGCATGTTAAAAAGTGACAAGTGTCCAAGCTTACCTTAGCTTAACATTCTGGCCTGTGTAGGACTCGTAAGGTTTTTCCACATGAGTGAATTCGAAGTCAAAGGTCTGCGACTGAGTTATTTCACCAGGTCTGGCGAGGTCTTTAACCAGGGAAACAAACTCATGGTGGTTTCCTCTGTCGTAATACAACTCTAGAAAGGAAAGATAATATTAGCAGAAGCAAAATAAGAGACATTCATTTTTAGATTTTGCATAATGATTACTCAGTTTATGTAAATAAGTAAACATTTTGTAACATGTAGCCTGAATCAGTTACGATCAATTTTTTGGCAGATATACAGAAATGTATTTTCAGTAAAACTGGGCCTTCTTTACATTTTATTGTGAATCTCTTCATGGGTATATTTCAACAACACTGTGCAAGATGCCCTGAGTCTTCCCCTAAGGGACTTTGTTAAAATTGTTTGGTGGAAGAGCGTATGGTCAGAAAAGTGGAAGACTTGTGTCATTTTTTTTATTTTTGCTGAAGGGAGGAAAGTCTTTTTTTGGGAGAGTGGTGGAGAGCTTTTAGAGGTTGAACTGTCTTTCTCCAGAGAGCATATTTTTTGTCATCTTTCGTCTTCCTTCTTCACATGATATTGCATCTTAACAGGAAGCAGAAGTAAAGTAAAATGTGTCTAAGAATCCTGTCATCTAAAGTGACAGTGACAGCTCTAGGTTCAAAACTAAAGACTGGCTGGCATATATAAGAAAAAGGACAAAGTTTATGTTCACCATTATTAAAGTGATTGCTAATTCCACTTCTAGTGTAGAAATGATTAAAAGCAATTCAATAGTGTTACAGTATATTACTTTGAGATATTGTAGAGAGTGCTGCAACTGTTCTTTTAGTCACATGGAGAGCACCTCTCATGTATTCACATTACAAGCATCCAAATTTTCTAAAAATAGAGTAAAAAAAACCCAACACCACAGGTTTAACAACACTAACTGCTGTCTGATGGTTTTTTCCAGAGTATTCAAAACCTCTTCTAACCATATGGATGAAAACGTTTTCTTAATACAAATGTAGGTGGTAGACAGAAATATATTATCAGCTGTATTCAGATGTTTTTTTCTCAGTATATAATATGTCCATACTAATTAACTAAGTTATATTTTGCTTGTGTTTTACAAAAAGAGCAGGGACATATTTTTATTGTGCAAAACATTTAATATAGTTTAATCCAGATAGCTGGGAGAGTCATGAGACAGTCAGGTGCATAGTTTTAGGGAAACCTGATGCCAAGCCTTGTGATATGAATGTAATGGTACAAGAGAGGCACATACTGGGGCTAAAGAGGGCCTTGCTTTTTTTTTTTTTAAAAAGAAGTGAAACATCATGTTCAGCCCCCTTCCTCCTTATCTGTATAATTTTCGGGCAGTCCCAAATAAAAAATGGCTTGTTCATAAAGTGCAGAATGTAATTGCTACTATCAAGAGACACTGTGCTGTAGAAATGTATGAGGTCATGTTGCATTTGGTGCATTTTTTTTCTACCCACCTATTTGTCCAACAAATTCAATTTTGATCCCTTGGTGCTCCAGCCTCTTCCCGGGGTTCTTCAGTGTGACATTCACCTTTCCACTGACAGTCTCACCATCATAGAAAAGAAAGTATTTGTCTTTCTTTCCATCTTCAGTCTTGTGTTCAGCCTTCTTCCTCGTTTCGGCATCATTCAGTACTACATCAATTTCTGCAGTTTGTCCAAAACTAAAGAAACTCATGGTAACGTTACTGACTTCTGAGCAAACTAATCCAAGAAAGAAAGAAAAAAAGGAGAGAAACCCCTGCTGATTTTTTTAAAGTAGAAAACACACAATAAGGCCTGAAAGGTGTAGCTCACAACACGCTATTATACAATAAAAGTCAGAGATATTTGACCAACATTAGCTACATGTCCACGCTCATTTCCAGCGATACGGTTGCACAACGAAAACGCTCAATAATAATAATAAGAAGAAGAAGTCCATGAAAAAATTAGCCGCTTGCTTTTTTCGTCGTGTTCACCTCAATGTGTCCAACAAACAGCCTGCCTCACAAAGGACACACTCCCCGCTGCGTGAATGGAGATATTTTACATGTTTGTTTATCGACAAGAGAAGACCGTCAATGTTGTCAAAAGATCAGGAAGTACGTCACATGCGTAGCTTCATCTACTTCCGGGTCCATTAAAAAAAATAGCAGGATGCTTTTTTTTTTCTTGTCCAAGCATATAATATATATATATAATAAATATTGTCTAATACTTTGTTCTGAGTTCATTTGTAAGACCATTGAGTACAGCACGCAAGTACAACTTTTACATACTAGTACTTCAATGTGTTTCCCCTTTTCTTCTGCTCTATTTTATATACTTTAATAGATTTAAGTGACAGCTGTAGTTTTGTTTTGCAGGTTTTACATACAAAAATAATCAACCTACTGTCTAACATATCATATATTTTGAAACCCATAAAAGAAGATCCTGTAAGTCAATATAATGAGAAACTTTCTCAAAGTAATGACTCAGTAACTCAAAAATAATGACTTAATCTCTCAAAATAATGACTTAGTATCTCACAATAATGAGAATCTATCTCAAAATAATAACATAAGATAGATTTTCTTTGTCATTCAAATTATACATTATAGACTAATTATCTCAAAATAATGACTTACTATCTCTCAATAATGACTTATCTCAAAATAAAGAGAAACTATCTCAAAATGATGACTTATTATCTCATAATAATGACTTAGTATCTCAATATAATGACTTAGTATCTCATAATAATGACTTAGTATCTCAATATAACAACTTAGTATCTCATAATAATAACTTAGTATCTCAATATAATGAAATATTAATAATTCATAAGATAGGTCATTATTTTGAGATACTAAATCATTATTTATTCATTATCAATCATTATCATTTTTAGATAGTTTCTAATTGTTTTGAGTTACTAAGTCATTATATTGAGAACGTTTCTCATTACAATTTTTTTTTCATCACATTGGTGGAAATGGGCTTCCATTATATGCTGTATTGTTAAACTACCCTTCAACAAGTGCAATTAAAATTAGATCCACCTCTACCACCTACAAATGACCATGCTGCCTCTTTAGAGTACATTTAGCTGATTATAATTTATCTTACTTTAGTAAATGTTTGAAACCTTTACTTGTAAAATAGTATTTTTACAGACAGTATTGTTACTTGAGTAAAGAACTGAAGTGCATCTTCTACTGGTGACATGTTAAACATTTAATTATTGAGGCTGCAGTTACTTTCTGTATAAATAGGTTAAACTGGGCATATTAAAAACTCAATAGTTTAAAAAGAACCTCCGTTTTTAGAGTAGCCTATCAAAAAAAAAGTAGTTCATTCATTGTCAAACTTTAACCAGTTTAGTAAAATTGTTTGTACAGTTTTCCCTTTCCTGCATTCTTCAGTATTTTTCAGTTTTTACACATGTTCTCTTGTTACAGTCACTCCCTGATATTTGCAAGTCCTCTCTCAAAATCAAATTGTACAGATAAAGTCACATCTCCACAATAAAACACATGAAACATGAATGAAACACTTACAGTTCAAATGTATTTTAATAGTAACAAAATAATATGAACATATAGCATTAATATCAAATGAACAGTGGACATTTTACAACAGTTCCTGAGTTTTTACATAAATCATCGACACTAATGTTTGAAACGATATACTGTTAATACTGACAGGCTCAACACTGCAAAAACACATTAGACAGTAAATACTGTAAGTTGATTTCAAACAAACCGTTTTATTGCAGTATTTACAATAAGGTATGGAGTGCAGTGTATGAAAATTAAAAGATAAAAAAAATTATGCATTTATGTACATTAAATACTAAGTCAAAACTGGACAATATGTCCAATACTCACAAAATAATTAGTAAAGCACAGAAGGTCACTTATACACAGAAACAGCACTCTAAAAATCATACTTCACCACCTTTATAGTACATATTGAATTTGCAGCATAGTGGGATATATGGTACTCAATTTTATGGGTTACTCTGTACTCGTACATACTTGTTATCATCTGTAAATATAATAAAGGCTGATAAATTGTGCCTTATGGATCTGAGCTCATCAGCCTTTTGCAGTCTGTTATTTATTGCCTGTATAACTACAGTATATACAAAAACAAGTTTCAACTCTTGGCCACTTGAAACAAACAGAAAATGTTTATCTTATGAACAAAGACGATGTAAAGGAGTTTCATACACAATTTCAGTGTATACAGTAAAAAGTTTAAGAGTTATAAAAGAGAACTTGTTCAAAAACTGTGAAGGAATGTAGCTTCCAGCATATTTTGCAATGATAGCATGGGCCAAATGTGAAATTTCACAGCTTTGAAATGGTTTTGTTGTAGAATTAAAAAAAGGGAAAAAAGAAAACTAAAGGAGTAAAAACCCAGTGTTTTAAATGGAAATTAATTCTACCAAAAATAAAAACCTGTTACCTTATAAAAACCACAAAACAGTGCCACAAAATGATATTAAAATTACTTTGGCAAGTTGGTTGATTTGATTTTGATGTGCATCAGAGAATAATGTGCCATGTTAAACCTCAAACTTTACCATCTGGAGCATAATTGTTGCAAGTTAACCATCAGTTTTTCTTTGTTGGTTCCATCATATCCATCCATCGTAACTCTCTCAGCTGTCAAATGATGAATGAAGACTTGTGGCGAAAATGGCCCTGTGAAAAATATAAATAATAAAATTAGTATAAATTATCTCTCCTACTCCACAAAATGTTTCTTTTGTTTAATATGTCCCTTTGACATTCAGTAAATGCTTTTTATGTTTTCCTCAACCTCTCATCAACTAAAACGTAACAAATTTTGCAGTTTTTATTTACCTCATCTGCATCACCGTAGTCAACACCATCAGTCTGTGCCGGCCAATTGTAGCTGAAATAAATAAATCATAAAACACAAGAGGCTTAACATAGTGCAGACATAAGGCCGAGGATACAGAATGACAAATAGCCTTCCTACTTCCCCTGAGCAGTACTTTATACTCACTTATTTTCATTGAGACCTTTTTTGGAGAAGCATCCACGTTTGAGTGAATGACAAATGGAACAAGTCAGGATCAGGAACACAATCACTGCACCGAAGGACTTGAGGAAAATCCCAAGGATGTCAACGTCATCTGCAGCAGAACACAGAGATGATAGTTGAACACAATAAGGCCACCGGAGAGATATCAACGCTTATCATTTTGACTTACAGTTATTAAGCTTTGTCATTTATGTTTTCTTATGTTTTTATATTTATTTTACGTAGTGGTGAAAATACTCCAATTAATGGATTGGCTGATCAACATTATTTAGTAAATGATTCCACCAATGATTATATTTGGCAATTTTTGTGTTATGCTATTCTTCTCCAATTCACATTATTCAGTTCTCATTACTTCACGTCATTACAAAAACAATACTTTACTTTTTTTTTGGCCACATTAAGCATAACAGCTTCTGACAAAACTATGGCTCTGATATCTTGTGATAGATGGGCAATAGTTACTCATTTTGATATGATTAATCAAGTAACTATAAATAATCAGTACTGCAAACAATCCATATCTGTAGCCCTTCCTGATTATAAAGCTGAAAGACTTTATGAATTATATCCAGTTTCCCACAAAGTTGTTTCAACTACATAACTATTCAATAAATAGCCTGAACCTGATATCCCATTCTTCTCTGTTTACTCTTCTGTTTGCCTGCTCTCACCTGAAAATGAGCATTTTAGTGTTTAGAGCTGGTGCTTCACCGGTCCTGGATTCAAAACAGACTTGGCCAGCTGGGACTGTCTTTCTCTGGACTTTGCTTGTGAAGGGATGCAGGTTAGGTGACTTTAAATTGACATTGGAAGTACTGCATATGCATGACATGCTAGTGGTTTTGAGAGCATGGTTACAGATTAAAACTGTTGCATGATTTAGTGTTATTTGTCCTTTAAAGTCATGTTTAGTGATAAGAAATAGAAAATTTAAAAAACGTATATTGTAACTTTTGTGCATAACATTTTAAAAGGAGAATTCTTGTCATGAACAAGGTAAACATAAACCAATCTGAAGCCGCACTTAGCCATTTGACCTGTCTACATTGTACCCAGCCTCTCACCCAATGCATGCTGGGATATGCTCCAACTAAGTCTCCCTTTATAGAAAATGGATGAATGAATCACCTACAGGTTTGAACCCTGTCATAGCTAACCTGTCCAAAAGTAGTGACAATTTCCCTGCTTCTAGCAGTTCACCTGACCACTCTAGCTGTCTGCTGTCTCTTTTTCATCTAAGGTTTACTCTTTTGAGTCTGCCGTGTGGTCAAAGAACTGTCCACATACACTTGTACAAAATACTTTACACATACACAACATGAGCTGGTTTTTCTCAAAATGTCTGAGAAGTTGTCTCAAAACTTTGCAGTGAGCAAGCTCAAAAACTGCAGATGCATGCACATGTCACTCACAGACTTCCATCATTTGCGGGGGACACTGTGCATGTCCGGCATCATTCTTCGCTTGGCAGTAGTACTCCCCTGCGTCCTCCTTTCTGACCCTTCGAAATTTCTGAGGAGACATTTTTAGACATCTTTCAGTTCCAATGACACATAGCTGCATTGTCAGCAAAAATGTTGAAGGATGTGTGGGTGTGAATACATTTTTGTGTGACGTTTCCTAGTTGAGAGTAGTTTTCATTTGTACTTTAACATTTCATGATGTGAATATAACATTATTGTATTTCTGCCATATGTAAACCAGCTTTTGTCTATTTTAAGAAAACCATAAAGACATCATCTTGACTTTAAATGGAACATTATCCTCCTCTCTGCTTTAGACTATCTTTACATCCATGGATTAATACTGCTGTTAGTCATATAATGGTTTAGGTTTTGCTTAGATTAAGCTGTTCACATACTTTAGAGCTGCAATTTACGATCCTTAATACTAAAGAGTCACATCCACGAGAGGACAGTAAGCTAGTAAAACATACAATACAAAAAGCCGTGGAGGCTGTTACAAAGATGATAATAATGCGGAGAGATTTCTACAATAACTCTTACCAGGCCCCCAGTGTCAGGATTTATGCTGTAGGAGGAGTTGGCAAATTTAGGGCTGTTTTTGTGGTCCTGAGGAAGTTCCTCGTTGTTGTGGAACCAGCGGTACTGGGACGCAGGGAAGCCCTCGTTCTCCAGACATCGTAGCTCGGTTGATGTTCCGACCGTGACTGCCTCAGGCACGCTGCACCGTGGTACGACAGGTTTCACTGCACACAGGCACAGACCAAACTGAGAAATATTGACACACACCTCTATCTACTTCAGACAAAAAAAACATGTATTAATCACATAGTGAAACCAGAGCATGAGATAATGACTTAAAGGAATAGTTCGACATTTTAGGAAATCTGTTTTGTTTTATTTTTTTCTTGCACAAATGAGAAGATTGACAACATTCCCTTATGAGTGCCTTAAATATTAAGCTACAACCAGCAGTCTACAAAACCTGAAATATCAATTCTATATTAGTGTGAAACAAAGAAAAGCAACTAAATCTTAGACATCTAAAGTGCAGTTTAATTTAATCTTCATCCACCCACAAGAATGTAAATCCAGATTCACTGTGAGTCTTAGACAATCACGGACAGGTCGGTGATGTGGTTAGAACCTGCTGCCATACCTCTTACTGCCAGACTAATAAGTATCTCATCAAAGTCCCTTTGATCATCGATGGCGGCCACCTCGCAGCGGTACTCTGCGGTGTCTGACCGAGTGGCGTTGTAGATCAGAATGTTGGCCGGCTCTCTGAGCTGTGCTCTTTGCTCCAAGTCCCCTTTTCAGAGGAAGAAAGAAAACACTTTACAATTGCTCATTCAAATACAGAGCATGACTTCACAGTCCAAAAACAGAATTCAATGCCAAGTTCGTTCAAGGTACCATTCATTCAGCTAAGCTCTGAGGCTCAAGACATTGCTTTGAAAGGCAGTGGTCCATTTCATTGGTGGGGTTTTTAAAAAGAAAGAGTTTTCCAAGCGGTTTACCTGCTATCTTGTTTTGAAAGTACACATAACTGGGGACACCGTTTTTAATCTTTTTCCACTCAATCCTCGGGTTGTTAGTCGAGATGGACTCTATTAAACAGGTCAGTTCGATGGCTGTGAAGAAAAAAAACAGAACGTGTGAGCGCAGGAGCAGGCATCCCAAATCAGGAAAAAAAGAAAAGCTACTTTTGCTAAATAGGTTAAAGGAACTTACGCTCAAACTCATTTGCCCAAACAATTTTGTCTGTGGTTCGTAGGATTACGCAGAGTGATGATGGAATGTGGCCTGTGAATAAAAAAGAAGAAAAAGAAAGACAAACATTAAACGCTGAGTAACCCTGATGACACTCATGAACATTTTCATTAGCAGGCATTATCAGCTGGGCGTACTGCCTAATAAACAGTGGCTTAAAGTGATAAATATAGAGTGAGAGAGCCTTAGGATCTGATTTAGGGTAAACACATCGTATTAATTACTTCCCATTTCTGTTTAGGAAGATTAACCTGAGGCCAAAATGTGTAAAGTGTACATTTTTAATGAGGATGTGTACTCTGTAGTGTAGGCTTTTTGCATAAATTGACTCCAAAAGAGAAATATTCTGACTTCACTGGTTAAATATAGCCTCCTTTATAGTGGTTTATTAGATAATAATTTGGCTGGTGATGCATCATGAGAGAATAAGTTCTCAATGTTATTTGTTGTTTGGCTTTACTCCAGCACGCTGCTTTTTAAAATGAAACAGAGACCGAGGTTAATGTGCCGACTTTCAGCTGGACGGGTGTTTTATTGTGTTTACATCCATAGTGGAGGAAGCCTTTTCTGCACAGCTCCTCCAGTTTTAGGCAAAGAAGTGAGAAAATGATCCTAAACAGATGAGGTAAGTAAGTGATTTTTAGGGTCAAATTGTTTGATGTGTATTTAATTGAATGAAAACCTGGACGCTGCACATACAAAAGGATTTCAATCTGTCACCACTGACTCTAATGCTGAAATCATACATGATATGAGCATCTGTATCATCTGTATGTGTCTCTGAAAAATAGCTGAAATGGGTCAGTGATGTGTCACCAATGTGCTCTCATTTATTTTCTCTAACTCATCATTTTAGTATTCGGGCAAATGTGCTATTAAAGCATTTATTCACTCAAAAAAAACAAAAAAACAAGATGGCTTTGTCTAAGTGGTCTGTCATTTCTCAACTTAATTATATTGGATGTAGCTGCTGTTAAAAAGCCTGGCAGCTGAATCATGACACTAAGTTGCTCGGGATACTTAGAATAAACAATGCGTCAAAAACACTAAACAAAACAAACCAGAAGCACAGATTACTTAGCAGTGCTTAAACTCAAAGCACATTTAATCAACCATCTTGGTTTCCCTCTGGCACAAACAGCAAATACTTATTTTAAGTTTTAAGTTCCTTGCTTGAGCGCACTCCTTAAAGCGATCAGCGTTATTTTGTAAATGTCAGATTTTAATGACGAGTTAATTCACAAATTGTGTCAAAACTGGGCCGGCAGAAAAGCCAACCCGAGCAGAAAGTAAATGACTATGAGGGAGGAGGAGGAGGAGGAGGAGGAGGAGGAGCGTGTGGCAACAAATGAAGAAAATCTGAAACTATCATTTCAAGTGTACACATTATTCTGCAATTTGAAGTGCTGAAAGTAAACAGGTTTTAACGTATTACAGTGGTTGCTGCTGTTTTCCTGCTCCTTTGCACAATTGTTAGTTGGTGTATGTGTTTAATGTTGTGTAGTGTTGTTGTATGTTTTTAATGTTGTGTAGTGTTGGTGTATGTGTTTAATGTTGTGTAGTGTTGTTGTATGTTTAATGTTGTGTAGTGTTGGTGTATGTGTTTAATGTTGTGTAGTGTTGGTATATGTGTTTAATGTTGTGTAGTGTTGGTGTATGTGTTTAATGTTATGTAGTGTTGGTGTATGTGTTTAATGTTGTGTAGTGTTGTTGTATGTGTTTAATGTTGTGTAGTGTTAGTGTATGTGTTTAATGTTGTGTAGTGTTGGTGTATGTGTTTAATGTTATGTAGTGTTGGTGTATGTGTTTAATGTTGTGTAGTGTTGGTGTATGTGTTTAATGTTGTGTAGTGTTGGTGTATGTGTTTAATGTTATGTAGTGTTGGTGTGTGTTTAATGTTGTGTAGTGTTGTTGTATGTGTTTAATGTTGTGTAGTGGTGTTGTATGTTTTTAATGTTGTGTAGTGTTGGTATATGTGTTTAATGTTGTGTAGTGTTGGTATATGTGTTTAATGTTGTGTAGTGTTGGTGTGTGTTTAATGTTGTGTAGTGTTGTTGTATGTGTTTAATGTTGTGTATTGGTGTTGTATGTTTTTAATGTTGTGTAGTGTTGGTATATGTGTTTAATGTTGTGTAGTGTTGGTATATGTGTTTAATGTTGTGTAGTGTTGGTGTATGTGTTTAATGTTGTGTAGTGTTGGTGTATGTGTTTAATGTTGTGTAGTGTTAGTGTATGTGTTTAATGTTGTGTAGTGTTGGTGTATGTGTTTAATGTTGTGTAGTGTTGGTGTATGTGTTTAATGTTGTGTAGTGTTGGTATATGTGTTTAATGTTGTGTAGTGTTGGTATATGTGTTTAATGTTGTGTAGTGTTGGTGTATGTGTTTAATGTTATGTAGTGTTGGTGTGTGTTTAATGTTGTGTAGTGTTGTTGTATGTGTTTAATGTTGTGTAGTGTTGGTATATGTGTTTAATGTTGTGTAGTGTTGGTATATGTGTTTAATGTTGTGTAGTGTTAGTGTATGTGTTTAATGTTGTGTAGTGTTGGTGTATGTGTTTAATGTTGTGTAGTGTTGGTATATGTGTTTAATGTTGTGTAGTGTTGGTGTATGTGTTTAATGTTATGTAGTGTTGGTGTGTGTTTAATGTTGTGTAGTGTTGTTGTATGTGTTTAATGTTGTGTAGTGTTGGTATATGTGTTTAATGTTGTGTAGTGTTGGTATATGTGTTTAATGTTGTGTAGTGTTAGTGTATGTGTTTAATGTTGTGTAGTGTTGGTGTATGTGTTTAATGTTGTGTAGTGTTGGTGTATTTTATAATGTAATTTTATTGTCCTCATGATGTGATGTGGTGTGTATTGGTTGTATTTTTTAGTGTTATGGAGGAAGCCAAAGACAATAAAGTCAATTCAATTCAATTTGAGTCAAATAAGCATGTTTCCACCTTCCACTGGAGCTCTATACACAAACTATTGTGTCTGCGCCTCTTCCAAATGTGGTAATTACTGGGTACACTAACACACTAACTGCCCCCCTGCTGAGTAATGAAGGCTTTCCCACTCCCAGTGGGGGCTGCATGAAGGGCTGAAATTAGACAATAATAATCAGTGTTGATCTGAGTGGGCTTTGAATACTGCAAGCCCGAGGCCATCTGACGAACTCTGAGACATTTTATTCAAAGCGGCCACACGAGTCGAGTGACCCCCCGAGACGTACAGAAGAAGAGAGCGTACATATAGCCTCACGACGCTCTGCCTCAATGTGATGAAAACATGGGTCCTGCCAAAGCATCCGGTCGTATCTTGCAAAGCTGCGGACGCTGATGAGATCTGACTCCCAGGTCTCAGCTTCCGTCTCTGTTGCTGACTTTCCCACCCTGTACATCAAGAGCTATTTTTACCCCAGCTGTGACTGGACATCCTGAGAGAGACACAGGAGACCTCGTCCAACAAACAATCCGCCCCCCCTCTCCCTCCTCTGCATGCGCAAGTACTCGCCTCAGTCTAAAGCCTAATGCACAGTTTGGAGTGGAGTGCTGTGAGATAAATCTACAATAAAGGAAAAAGTTTTATTCATGCTGTGAGTGTGTTCACATGAAGAGGAAATGTCAAATGTTTTAGACACAAGATGAAAAAAACTGTAAAGTATCAAATTACAAAAAGCAACAAATATAAAATCCTGACATCTCTCATCGTTTCATTACAACATACCAGCGTGTAATGTGTTACTCCGCACTTACAAGAAGTGATTCAATTCATTAAGTTCAGCTGAAGTCTATTTGTTTTTGTAACACTGGAGAAGAAGGTCCTCGGGGGGTGCTACGTGTCGTCACCCTCCCCCCCTTCCCCCTCTTTAAAATAAACTTCAACCCTCACATACTGTTCATATTATGACTCATAATTTAATCTCTACTCCAATTCACATTCATAATTTTACCGTTAGTCATTACTAAATATTTGAATCTTATGGAAAACAGACATTTACAATCACTGTTTTATGGTGCAGGAGAACATTTTATAGAATATAATGAATACAACATGTTTTAATGCTGGTTTTTGATTTTTTTTTTTAATAAACACAGGTCATATTAAGGTATTAATGTATTAAGGTAACATTTGCATATGGGTCAATGGAAAATACATGTGAACTAAAATGTGAAATAAATATAATCAATGCAGAACTATGTTTTTTAACAAATTTTACATAATTTGTCAAAACTTATTTAGAAAAATGTCCCGCTCAATATTGACAAAGTGCTTTAAAATTTAAATGCAGAAATACTCCAAAAAAATGTATTTTTTATTTGCTATTATTAAATGAAGTAATTATTTGTATAAGTGCACTTAAATACACTGTATGTGGATAAAATTAATATTTATCATTCTTTTGTAGTTACACCATTTGACATTTTCAGGAGCATTCAGTCTTATTATAGTAAAAAAAAAAAAAAAAAGGTGCAAATGTCATTTCAAATGACATGAACCCAACAAAAATACAAAATGTACATTTTAACAAACCTGATGCTGATTTTAAAACTATTTTTTAAGATATTTTTGAATTGCTCATCTTGTTAACCCTTATTTGTCATTGACCCGTATAGAAATGTGTATCAACTGCACAAAAATGTATGTAATTAATAAATGTTTGATTAATCTTGTGGAAACCAGACATTCACAATCACTATTTTATGGTCCAGGAGAACATTTTATAGAATATGATGAATACAAGAAACATGTTTTAATGCTGATTTTTTTTTTTTAATAAACACAGGTCAAATTTTGTACATTTGCATATATAAAAATGTGTATCAGCTGGACAAAAATAATGCATTTTATTTCCATTTTTGTACACTGTGGGTCACATTAGGAAAAGTTTGGCTAAAAAAATGTGTGTATGGTGTTTTTACAGCTCTCAAATGTAAAAAAAAAAAAAAAAAAAAAAAATGTAAAGTATGTAAAGGTCATAAAAAAGGACAGATAATGTTTACTGCTGTTATTATTCACAATACAAAAGTAACCAAGATCAAAAATATGAGTAAATCTGTGTCATGTGATTCCTGTTCGACGTTCTTCTCAACCCAAACAAAACCAGAAGTAGGCCGTGGGAAAGACTCATCACAGTCAATTAACGACACAATGTAACGACTAATTGCTAATAAGGGCTTAGAATAAAAGCATCCATACAACAATGATCGACGCTGCTGTGACACAATGTAGGCCGAAGAGGAGACAATATTTTTGAATTATGAAAATAATCTCAGTCGCTTTGCTGGAAAGCGAACACACGGGCTCGTTTTTAATCCCTCTGTTGTCTCTGATGCACGGGTAAAGTAGGTCTATAGCCTGTTCGGAGGGAAATGTGCTCTTAAATAGCCACATTCTGCAATCCTCTTATGCACCAAATATGAAAACAATTACCCCGTCCCCATCCCCTGCTTAAAAAAAAAAGAAAAGTTGTTGATCCAGTGCATCTATAAAAAGCTTTTTTCCAGACATTCCAGTGCGGACGCTGCGAATATGCTGAGCAACATGGAGGGTTGTGTGGACCAGAGACCAGAGACCAGCAGGGACTCACAGCATACTGAAGCCACTGTATCATAACGTGTAATCGCTCCAGTAGATTAATAATAAAGGACATGAACTTTATTTTGTCCTCGTGTCCTTTAAAGCCACTCAAGGCCGCATAAATGACACAGATGAAGAAAACAACCCCTGTGTGTAGATTCAGAACTCTTTGAGTTAGATTTTGAAGACCCTTTTGTATTGTTTTTGTCACTATTCTCTAACATCTATTGACCAATATCAAACAGTAGATGAATCTTTAATGAAAACAACCCTTGTCTCTTTGCAAGATTATAGCTTCAGGAGGGTTTAGAGCTGAAAAAATTAGCCTTTTATGGTGATTTTTTAAATGCTTTTCATTGTTTTATATCATTGCAATGTGTCTCTATTTAAATAAGGACTGTTTGCCAGATGAAACAAGCAATTTTGAAGATCTTTTTTATAGTTTTTGTCACTATTCTCTGACATCTATTGACCGATACTGAAGGATAAACTGATTAAAGAAACAGCAGATTAATCTATAATGAAACTTAAACATTAGTTGCAGCTCTTGTAGGTTTCACACCACTCTACTCCAAATTCAGAGGAAGACGGCAAAAAACATAAAATTTTGTCTTCATTTAAATAAAATTATTTAAATGTATGCACCATTGTGTCCCAATTATATGAAGCATGAATTCAACAATGCTAACACTAATTCATATTCATTATTCAGAACTAAGTGCAGTCTCTAAAAACTTGAGGGTAGAATTGGAGGCTTTTTAAAATAGTCTGAAACCTTGCATTTTGATCACGTCTCCTGCTGTTGTGAAATAAGCAAGCTACTTTTTTTCTTTTTTTTTTACTCCAGATCCTGAGTCCCAGTCCTGACTGACGACAACCTGATAATAAATGAAGCTCTTGCCTGTCAGCTGCTCATTTGATTTACACTTGCAGAGGGGTCAAAAGTTCAACACTTACTGATTAAATCTGCTATTTAGCAATCACCCAGTCCACTGCCAATTTTCACACAGGAGGAGCAGGGTGACCTCACACCCACCAAGCGTACACCAGGATGGACACAGCATTTTTTTATACACTGATCAGCCCCCCAAAAAAGCTCAAGCTGGTTTTTTTGGGCACCATCATCATGTTACCTGACATGACTTCATTTTGGAGCAGATGCCCTCCATCTGCCTCACTATTAACCACCATCAATCAGCACAAAAAACCCATCAATACACTCACTGTGTTATCAAATACACCACTTTGGATTTCCACATCGCATCTAGTGAAATATGGGTTTTTAAATATATGGGCCCCTATGGGTTTAAGCTGCATACACAGCAGATGTTATTTCTGAGATGCTCTAGCTTAGAGGGCCTGTCTTTGTTATTTCTGATTCCTGTCATCATATCAGTGCTAACATGACAGGCTCCCCCCACAACCATATGCTTTTGACCTGGTCTGCTCTGTTTTCCTCACGTTTAACTTACAGATCATTTAACACCCTGTTAGGAGCATGATTGGTGAAGGTGGTTGTTCATTAGTATGTGCCTTGAATTGGTAGGACTACACTGGTAGAATTGAAGCTTGTGGTAGGTCTATACTTTGATAGAAATGATAAAACCCAGTTTAGAAACTAGTGTGATATTAATGACCAGAGAAAGTAAGAATACATCACTTCTCTTAATCAAATAAAGCATTCAATTGTTTTTACCATTATGACCATTTGTATAACTTAATAAGGACAACGTATCTTGGAGAAGATGCAACTCATAAAAATCCAAAACATTTAAAAAATATATTCACAGACATGTTTACTTAGGCGCACATGAGATAACTAGGATTTTATTTGTCACATCTCATTTTCCACTCCTGCCTGTTTAAGGGTTAAAGGTTGGTGACAATCACCAAAAAGCTACATTTATTGTACAAGCATATCTCAAGCTGTTTAAATGTGGCACTGCTTACAAAAAAATCTATTAAAATGTTTATGAAGGATGCTCATATACGACGACGTCATGTTTCATGTTTGAGCCGCACAACAGTAACATTAGCATTACTGACAAAGAGAGAGGAAGAAACAAGCAGCATAGCCTATGTTAATAATGTTATCTACTTCACACCACTACAACTAACCACAATGCTCCCTTTATTCCCCCTCCTTCCCTTCAACCTGTTTGTGTCAAGCTAGCACATTATTATCTGGTGTAACATTAGCGCTGACAGTCACATTTCTACAGCTCTCATTAAAAAGACAGCCGCACCTAGTTAGGAGCACAATGCTTTGATAACAGCGCTGTGGAGAAGGAGGAGAGGAAAAGCTTACCTAGGCTGGTGTAAAGAAGAAAACAAGCTATGAGTCGCACAATCGCCATCTTGCAGCGTCTCATTTATCGGCTACAGATGCACACACTCAGCACCTCTGAAAGGTATGAGAGGATGAGGGCAGAAAAGACTGGTGGATGTTGCCATCGACGAGTTTCCATAGCTACAAGGTTTACAAAGGGGGATGAGCCCTCAGTGCTGTCTAACAGGCAAGAGGAGGTGCATACTGTGAGCTCCTCCTCCAAATAAAATGCAAACCTTGACAGAGATGTCAAGGTTTGCATACTTTTCATATTCTGATATTCACAGTATTTCCTCATAATTAGGATGATATCATATTAATATTAATATTAATATTAATATAAAACAGGTGAACACAACTATTTCATATTATATTAAATGTGAAGAATGGACATTTTTGAATTTTCTGGTAAATATGGGTCAAACACGCTACAAAAACGATTTTTAAAAAGTTTAAATATTTCCATCGTTGTATGTTCTGGGTCACATTAGGGGAAATCATCAAATTTCAGGCTAAAAGAAAAAAGTATTTTTATAGCTCTCAGATTTGTTAAATTTGACCCTGAACACTATGTAAGGGTTAAATGAGGGGTTTGCAATTTTTCAGGTTTTTCTTAACCCTCACATAGACTGCTGTTCATATTCTGACTCACAATAAATATCTACACCAATTCACATTCATACATTCCCCATTAGTCATTATTAAATGTGTGATTATTCCTTAATGACAAGCTGTCAGAGAATGACCAGAGTATATTCTATTTATTTATGGAAACTAAATTACATTCACAATCACTCTTTTATGGTCCAAGAGAACATTGGTGATTTAAAAAAAAAAAAAGTTGTATAACACAGGTCAAATGTTGCACCTTTGCATGTTCAAAAATGTGTATCAGCTGCACAAAAATAAAAAAAAATGTGTATACTGTTTGTCACATTAAGAAGATTCCTGCTAAAAAAAAAAAAGTGTATAGGGTGTTTCAGGGTCAAACTTTCGGGGTCAAATTTGACCCTCAACAGTATGAGACTCGAGCTTTTGTTTGGTATGCATTTTTAATTTCTACGAGATATGTGGGATTAGTAGGACCTGATAAGTACAAAATCTAAGCATTGTTTTTGAAAAAAAATAGTCATTTCATATGGGGACAATGGGTTTATTTTACCGTATGACACAATAAATTCACCAGTGTATAAAACTGTTTGTTTCATTATATTTAGATCTTCCCGTTGCATGAACAATTATGAAGTCCCAATGTCCTCAAACAAATACTTCCTGATTAGCAGTGTCACAGCTTGTTACTATTGCTAAAATTAGTCAAATTTGTATAGCATCAAACGACAAACGTTATTAAACAGAAATGAACAAGTTTCAACCATAAAATTAGTTTTGTACCTGGTCCACGTTTGTCTGGGGATTGGCTGTTGACTTGGCTAGGATGCCTGTCATGTTGGACAACAGGTCAAAGTTAAGCAGAATGATTGAAGCAATAGTCAGGTGCTGAAAAGAACATTGAAATAGGTTTTTCTTGATGTAATTATTGCGTATCCTGCCCTCCATCCCTACCTTCAACACCATGAGACACAAATACACCAGTGCTTTAATACATCAGCACTTCCACATCAGCCAAATTGCACAAGTGAACACATCAGCACTTTACTTTAAAAGCTGCTCTTCTTATGAGTTTAAGTTTTTATGTTTCTTGTGTTTTATATGTCTTTTTTTTGTCTGTTTTTAAACGTGGAAAATTACTGAAGAGTCAAGAATGGCATTTCGCTCCTGTTTATGCTGAGTATATTTGGAAGTGACAATAAAATTGATTCTGATTCCTGTTCATACTGGTTATTAGATTTCCTCATAATAACAAACTTGCAATGTAAGTGATGGGGGCTATAATCTGCAAGCCTCCGTCTTTACAAAAATGTATTTAAAAATGTATCAGAAGCAAATGTGAAGCTTTAGCCATCCAAATGAGTCAAATCAAGTGGATATTTTCAGTGTTACAGTATTTTAGTGTACTATACTTCCACTGCAGTTCCACAGGGAAACACTGTATATGCTAAATGCAGCAGATTTCCACTTGATATGACTATCTCAGACTGCTGAGGCCACATATAAACTTCAGATAAATTCTTGAAGCCTGTGTGGACACACTGTGGATTTTGGCTCTCACCACTTTGACAGTTGAGGGGGTATTTTACAGTAATAGCAAGTACTGTATGGTCAAGAGGAATTATTACAGCAAGCAAAAAATATTTCTGTGTTAATATGTACTTTTAAAACAGACAGTGAAAAACACAACATTTGTGAACTTGTCCTTTAAAAAACAATTTCTTACTTACATTTCAAAGGCAGGAGATAATGCCTCATGTTCTTCCAGAAAGACAAGGTTGCTAAAAATATTATTCATACACAAGTGAACCACTGTGGAATATGGCCTAGT
Source organism: Scomber scombrus (assembly GCF_963691925.1). NCBI lineage: Eukaryota > Metazoa > Chordata > Actinopteri > Scombriformes > Scombridae > Scomber > Scomber scombrus. The sequence continues at coordinate 17,136,669 of NC_084974.1, forward strand.
AAAATATTAAATGTACATTATAAAATGACACTGTTGGGATGCAGTGAGCTGTAAGAAAATATTTCAGCCAATGAGCTTGAACACTATGAGGGCTGTACCTATCCGGAGAGCACTTATGTTGTGTCTGCTGTATTTTCTCTGGGAATTTGAATATTTTAAGAACCCAAATCTGTTATTAAAATTGTATAAACTTTTATAAGCAGATTCCAGTATTGTTTTATATTCTCTACTCATATAAATTCTATTACGTTTAGACCATTGAATGAATACATACATATGTTTAAATATGTTTAGACTTTCATGTTAGAAAATTTATACCAAAGCCATTAGCTAATAAAATGTTTAATAAAATGCTTAAATATAATGTTGGCCACAGACAGCTCTTAGCATTTTAGCGATTAAAACCATTGTGACACATTTTGATGACAATAAACAGTAACCACTAAAGAGAGGCTTAAATTCTGTCATTTTGAATCTATACAGATATTTAAGAAACCTCTAAAGGCTGATTCACGGTAGGTCATGTACATCTTTTGGGTAAATGTCACTCAACAGAAATTTAAGAGTCGTGCAACATTTTTAATATATGCTTCAGCAAAAGGTTTCAGTCCCTTTCCTCTAGCCAGTTTGCTTAGCTCTGCCTGCAACTTACTTACTTACACATACCATAAGGTGACTATGTACACCAGGGGGCAGTACCAAAAACAGGTTTACATCCCCAGGTAATAGGGACCAAACAGTGGGCTAACAAGGAGACAGGAATGTAGATTAGAAGTAGGGTTTTATTTCCCAAAAAAATCAAAACTTTTACAAAATTAAGACAAACTTAATAACTAAGCCTATAAAAGCGTTCAACAAAAGATACTCGATATAACAACAAAGGAACTGAGATGTTAACAGAACTGACCCAACATAATGACATAATGGAACACTTATATACTGACTTGGCCAAACCAAATGACACACAAGGTGTAAGCAAAATGGAAACCATCTAAAACTAAATAGGCACATGGTTCAGCCTGATGAACTTGGCCCAAGATTTAAATGTCCTCAGGCCTTAGCCCTGCCTTTTGCTTGGCCAGGAAGAGTCCTCCACCAACTATGGCAACTCAAAGACAAAGTAAGAAATTATTAATAAAACAAAATTGTGCAGAACACTACATTGTTAAAATATGTGCACTCCACTCAAACAATGTAAGGCTCAAAGTAGATAAACTCATTCTAAATCAAACCTGTGTAAAGTGAATTGTTTGGTGTTTCCTGCAAATGAAATGATTCTGTGTAGATAATCAAACTATATTACCTTGTTTGGCTGTGGCTATCATACACAGTAAGTCCTCGATAAAAATAAACCAAAAATGAATGGAATGAAGTTCATAATCTTGTTTTGGAATCGATTGTATGTTAATGTTGTTTTTCATGCATACTGTATAGGGCCACATATAGGCTATGCATGTGTAAACCTACAGTATGCAAGCTACTGTTGCTTATAAATTGCTGCCATTTTTTCTACATATTATCTCCTGTAACAATGGGTAGAATGTGTTGCCTGTAAGACGAGACTGAGGGCGGTGCGCAACACTAATAGTCACTACAAGGGCATCAGGGCGGAAGATGGACCGCTCACAGACAGGAAATGCCTGAACATCAGTCTGCCAATGTGCTCGTGATGCGATGTGTAAGTCTCCACCATTTTTTCCTCGAAATCCATGAAATAGTTCCGACTCCGACACCTAACAGGGAAAAAAAGAAAAAAAAAAGAGAAAAAGGCACAATATACAAAATCAAATGACAACATGGGCAGGATATTCTTTCATCTGAATTATGCCTGCAAATAGTAGTATCCTCTCCAAGTAAGAGGCTATAACATAAGCTCATATTGGTGGATTAATTTAATTTAATTTTGAGGTGTATTTTCATTGCTACAGTACCGAGGCACAGTGGCTGCTTGGGTTCTTGCAAATAAACAGCAGGTGGCAGTGTAAAACCATACATTACAGCAGTTGTCAATTCATCAGACACATCTAAAGAGGTTCAGCACCATCTATATTACAGTATACCCTAAATTGGTATTCAGTCAGTATTGAAACTCTTAAGAAAACTTACTATGTTATAGGGGATGTTTTAATATACAATCTCCACTTGCAGTCATAAGTTAAATGATAAAACAATATCACAGCGAGTTAAACTCCTAGATTTGTGTTTAAATTGAAGTGTGTGCCTTTTAAATACAACCCTCTGCCCCACCCACCAAAAAGATATTTTAAAAAAGACACACACACACACACACACACACACACACACACACACACACACACACACACACACACACACACACACACGCACACTGAGAGAGCAAAATAAGACAAATTAACTTATTGCCCTTTTCTCCTGCACCACTGTTGCAGTGTTGGTAGTATATGTTGCTAGGCAATCACTCCTCTATTGCAAGACCCCTTCTGGCTGCACTGTGTTGCATCTCATAGCAAATTGTACATTTTTATATTGTTTCCAGATGCAGTGAAACAAGAAAGAAATATCCTGTTTTTTGTTTAGTTTAGTTTAGTTTACTACGTCTATCTCTAAAAAAGAGTCATTGACCTTGCTTTTACTGTAATTTTAATAGGAAAAACAATCTGTACAGGAAATCGGGATATTCAGCTCCCTCATAAATAGTTCAGTCATATGAGGTGATCTTACGGTGAGCTAAATCAGAAATTAATCATTTTACAGGCATTGCTTCTTGGCACCTTCATTTCCTCTGTTATGTATTAGTGGCGTGAGGTGTTGACTATTTGTTTGTGCCTCCATGCATTATTTGCACATACAGTATGATGTGAAAAACACATGACTATTGGTTTTGAATTTAATGTCTCTGGTTTATCCATCTATTTATTTTCCCCACAAACCTAACAGACAAGTTTAACATCATTGAGGTGTGCACTGTGCTGAAGTTAGCACAGGATATTAAAGCATATCAGCCTATATTATGCTAAATGTATAGTGAAATGAAACGGTAGGTTTTATTTTACATAAAAGAAAATTATTACACTCACGTGCCGCAGGTAGAATAAATGATAGGCCTTCATACGTTATATCTACTCTACTGGCATCTACTGTATATTAAGAAGCACAATGCAGAGATTGCTACTGCATTACAGTATCAGTAAAGCTGTTGTGGTTGGCTCTAATAAATGAAAAAGGTGGCATTATGTGAAAAAATGCTTTTAAAATAAGTAGACGCTAAATATTATTGTCTTTGTTTAAAATGTATATTCCAGATAACATTTCAATAGTTAATACTTTATTATTTTTGCTAAAAATAAAAAAGTAATATTTAACACACAAGTTGAATCTTCATGATCATGTTTTATTAATGTAAATTTTTATTCAGTACTACACACTCAAAAATAGAAGTACCAGTGTGTACCTAAAAGAGTGCAAATGCTTGTCACTGGAGGTGTACCCTTTTGAGAGACAATTGTGTACCCCTCAATCCACTTTTGTGCCTTATCAAATTGTACTAGTTTATGTAGAATTGTGTACCCTGCAAGACATAAAAGTACCTTTTAAACTATAGTAGAGCAATGTACCCATTGAAAGGGTACTTAAGATTACTGTACCACCACAGCGACAAGCTATTCTGGACTTTAAGGAGAGAGAAATGTACCATAATTGTCCATACACTAATTTCTTCTTGACTCTTTGTTGACAACAATGAAATGATAATTTTTCAGATTGACATGACAGCATTAAAAGTGGTGTATAAAAAGTTAATTCACTGCAAATGTAGCTACACAAAATGTATCCATTTCAATGTATGAAATAACAAGACGTAAAGATTGCTCAAATTATTAACATTATACACTGCATATTTTAAACTGATGAACTACTCTTCCATTGCCCCCACCCCAAAGTTACTTTCTGGCAACAACTAACCTACAAACAGACCCTCTCTTCTAAAACAAATTTATTTAAATGTGAAAGCTTATATAACAATATACAGATGAGGAACAAATTAAGGTAAGCACCTGGGTGCTTAGCCCTTACTTTAAAGGGGTTCAATAGCTCTATCATTCTCTGTGGACCATTGTCTTGGCATGGTTTCGATACAAAATTACCCCTCGATCCAAGGATCACTGCAAATCAATAAAAAGTTATTCTGAGTGATAATAATGGAGCCACCTGGCCCCCTCACAGCAAGGGATCAGCATTCAGGTGTTCCCTTTGACTTGTAGGTGTGCCAACTTATTTGGGCATAATACTTGAAGGTAACCAACATATTTAGATAGAACATAAATGATAAACATGCAGGCCTAGGGATTAAGAGGTTGGTCTGCAGGATATATCATGTTGAAGGCTGCGATTAAGGCCTCATCCACCAAAGTGCAGGAACAAACTCAATTCCTTCAACTTTAACAACACTCTGGCACTGTCTGGAGAGGCCAGTTATTTTCCAGTCTTGGTCTTTCAGTTGAACAGTCATTTGTGGAGTTAGAAGATTATTCTACATGAGAGAAAAGAAATGTTAGCATACATAACAATATGGATCTGATGAGACATGCACAGTGATCCAAAAGAACATTAACTTTTGGCTAGTGACTATGCACGATAGTAGGTATTTACCTCTCCAATACTAATGAAATCCTCAATTTTCTTTTTGAAGATGGATGGCAAGTGGAGGCATCCACCCCCAAAATCAATTCCTAGGTCATACAGATAGTACAATTTTAAGTGCAAATGCATTTCAACAAATTTTGTTAGATACTAATAACTTGCAAATTTCCATAGACAGGCTACTGCTATAATGAACTTGTACCTTCATACTTTTAGTATCTAAAAACATGTTTTCCTTGAAAATGTTTTAAGATTCTTCAAATGTGCTCTAAAGCATGAAAGTACTTAAAAATGCAAGCTTCTTAGATTGTAGCAGATGCAAACATTTGCAGAGATGTAAAACATAAAGTGTGGTAAAATAGCATTACAATCTTTCCTTATGATACATTGCTCAAATGGACTGAGAGGTATTAGAAACCTGCTCTGGGTCAATAAACCAAATACAACAAAACAAATGCCAGAAACATTTAAATCTGTTGAACAGTTTGTTAAAAACCACATTTTAAATCTATACATATGTTTTCATTAATTTTATTATAGTACGAAATCATTAAAAATGTGGTTCATATTAGTGCATGTTAAGCTATTGTACCATATGATCTCTGTGCTTACTGTAATCCTCAAGATAAATGATACATGGGTGAGCTAGATAATGGCAATCCATGTCATAAGTGATTCAAAGAATTTCTATGTATACTATATATGGATGTATATTGGTCATAAGTGTCACAGCTTATTTGATGGATATTCTTATCTCTAACCTTCTGCAAGTGTCAGAACCTGCTCTTTGAGCGTTCCTAACGAGCTCCTCAACCCCCCTCTTGCAGCTATTATTAGTGTTTTGTTCAAGCAAGACATTTTCTTCTCCTCCTAATATTTCTGCTACTTATTGTTTTTTCCCCCCACTAACTCTGTAATCTAATTCATTTTTAAGCTACCATCTGCATTCCAACTTAAAATGCGGAGATTCATCAGAATGCATGTGCTATTTTTGGTCTCCACTCTTAGAGGTTTATTTTACATTCTGGAGATTGCAGCTGACACATATTCGGCTATGACTTTCATTAAAAAGCTGCAGTCAGAAGTGTCAGCGGGGCTCCTCGGGACAGAAGTGAGGTCTTAAGAAGCAGCTTGAGGTTCAGATGGTGAGGCAGCTCAAATTTCCAGACAAGACGATCAGATGGAAAAGGCTAATGAACAAAGCAAGAGGAGGAAAAGCTTCTTTCAGCAGTCCTGACAGTGACAGACTCATTTAGTCAAAGTCCCTTAAAAAATTTTCTCAATCACCTTTTTACTATGAGTAATGGTGTCCTTGATTTAGTTAATGGAGATGGAGCGGATGCTCACCTCTTGTGTACCGTTAGGTGATACATTCATGTAGTGAAAATGGATGTTTGACAGGTTGGGTGCCAAACTAAGAAGCTTGGTGCCAAGATGAGGCAGACGGATAATAGAAATACCATCAATTATCTCCTTGGTTACCACAATTTAAATAAACAAACAATCCATCAGGTGTGATTAGATAAGCTTTACAGACTCATAAAACACAGCCCGGGGGCTGGCAAGCTATTGCCTTTCCTTTTGGCAAGTCATCATCCTTACAGATAACATGCATTGTGTGGAGATGATGGCCATATTTTATGTTACAGGTCCTCTACTTTAATACTGATTTCCTGGAAATCTTTGGAGAAATTTGTAGGTGTTGTAGGATTATTTTTTAGGACATTTTACAGAAAAGGTGGTGCAACAGAAAATTGTTGGTTTAGTTGGTAAATACAACTCATTGTATTTGGACCGTATATTGCAGTAATAATTAGCAAAAATCCTTTAAAAATTAGGTTAGCAATTCTTCAGTAGACCAAATTAACTTAGTTTTCAGTAGTTTTGTGTGTTAAAAATACAGTACATATTAGCATATTAGGTTCTCACTTAAAAACATATATAACGTATATAATGAGTTATGAGTTTTGTTTGTTTTTTATAATTTGTACCAAATTGCACCACACTTTCTGTGAAATGCCCAAAAAAATGTACAGTGAAATACCTATGAATTAGAAAATTTACAAGAAACTAGTGAAATTTAAGGGACCTATAGAATAAAGCATTACCGGGATGATCATGTAAATCTGTGTGGACATATTTAGTGAAACATTAAAGATTGACAATGCATATTATTTTCTCTTCACTTTCTTAATCCCTAATTGCCAAAACAAAACAAATTGAAGAGTGTCTGTAACAGCATTCACTCAGTACACACTTTAGCAGGTAATCAGTGGCAATTTGTATCCTGCTAAAATAATAACTATCAAAGAATCACTGACCTCAATAGCTACAGTAGTAGTAATCATTTGGGAATAGACTGTACTGATCTTCTAGCTGGCAGGCTGAATCCGTTTGCATTGCCACTGCAGAAAGTTTCTATATTAGTTGCCATGGGATTCAGTTTCTGAAAGTTATCACAAGTCGAAAAACAATAACTGACTCCAAATATGCTCTCTCTGGGCCGCAGGAGCTAGAACTCTGTGTTCTTGCTTGCTAAAGCGAAGCTGTCAACAGAGGTTCGCCCACAGTGAGGTGCATCACGTTCAGGGAGCCTGAATGGCACTTTCATGCTATACAGTATCAGGAGTGAGGAATTAACAGGTGATGCACTTACAGCTCAATTAACACTATGATATTAATAGATTTCACAAGTGCACTGAAAGATGACATGATGCACAAGAAACATTTTTTACAGACTCGATGATTCCATTGTGAGCAAAGCAGGCAGCTTTTCCTCCCCTGTGTTAATTTCCTTTTATTGTAATTAGCCTAATGTATAAACAGTGCTATTTCAGGGAGGGTGTGATAACATATACCTATAGAGACATATGTGAAACCATAGAAACCAGACATGATCACTCCAGCTGAATTGGGTTGAACAACATGTTTTGGTGTGTGTAACTGGGATGTTTAAAGATAGTGGAGCTATTGTCTGAAAATGCCTTGTAAAGGAAATAGCTTGAATCATGGAGGCATGTCAGTAATAGAGTAGTAGAGCTGGATTAGATTCACACAGGATGGGCATAAGATAATTTTACATCCCATTATTTGTAAATTCCTGAGGTGATACCCTGTGCAGACACACATGCAGGATGCTGCTGCAATTCAGTACCACTAAAATAAGATGAATGGTGGCGCTTCACTACTACTGTATTTTCCCCACCGAGCCGCCATTTGGGTCGGTTATTCACAGACTTTACTGATGGCCACCGAACATGACAAGTGATTCTCATCTGAGGAGCAGCGGAGAGAATGAAAGTGACTTTGAGGCCATCAGCCCTCCTGTCGATGCAATGCATGTGTCATTCACATCTGCCGTTTCACAGAGAGAGAATAAAGAGACAGTGAGGTTGACTTGTTCTGGGATTAGATGTTTGATTAAATGATCAATGGCGTATTCCAGTAACATTTTTTATGCACAGTATCTCATCTGAAATGACACAACACTGCACTGTCTCTATTAGGATTTAGACATACTGTTCTAGCAACAAAAAAAAAAGTGAGTTCATCACTAAGACCAGTATTCACATGTAAAAAAAAAAAAAGACAAGCTTTTCTTTCATCTGGTTTAATTGTTATATATTAACTGTCACTTTTAAATTGAATGAGAACCTGCAGTAGAAATCACAAACACTCAGCACATCTGGCAGCATCTTGCTCTGATCACATAAGGCTGTTGATTGCTTTGCAAAGAAGACATATGTTAGTGCTGACACTTGACGTCAGCACCAACAGGGGGGAAAAGAGCACTAAATCAGAGGCTCACACTAAGTCTAAGTCAGACAGTGGAGCAATGAGATAATATACAATAGTCTGTACATGTTCTAAATCTGGGGTTCTCAAATGTTTTCATGCCACAGACTCACAGCTAATTTTAAAATCCCATAACTCTTCCCGATCATATTTGGTTTTAGATATGATCATGACACTTAGCACAGGCACATTCGTTTGATCAGAGGCATTATTTATTGCACAGACTTACTGTAGATACATTCAACATTAAACAACCTCCAAAAGGGGTCTTTTCTTAGCATTAGTTGTGTGTCCTTCCTCAAAGTCAAAGGGATGATTCATATCAGCCAAATTAGATCATTTCTGCCATTTCTGCTGACAATATCACTCCCATACAAGGAATTTACAACTGTACTGAAACATTAATAACATCCATCTATTATAAATCTCAGTTGATCATTATCAAAAAATCATTTTAATAGATATTTTGCCAACTTTATTACTGCTATGTCAGTATGTTCCAAGATAGATTAGAAAACAGGACATTTTTGTAAGAGGTATTGTTTATCAAGGTGAAAATCTAATTTAGGGTAAACAATATCCTGAAACAAATAAAAAAAATCACCACACATCTCATTTGGTTTACATGTCCTGAATGGTGTTTTGATGAATGCACAAAAATAAACCCACAAATAAAGACAACAGAAACTGAAACTACATAAGCAAGGCTAGTCTCATGTGTAAAACACTGCTGACCACTGCTGGTCAAAAGACTGCTTTATACTTGAAAGGTATGTGAGACTGTATGGACAGACAGAGCTTATAAAACACCATAAAGAGACATGCAGCAGAACATCCGTTCAGCAGCTGGCTTGCATGACATCTTGTTTGGTGCAGGAAGGTTATTCAGCTGCAGGCTTACTGACTGATGCTGGATGGGGCCTTCAGTGAACACATCTATATGTCTGTGTCACTTAAGAATTTAAGTCTGTGGACGTCTATGCTTAGTCACGCGAATGCATGTATACATGGGGATAAGGGAACAATGAATTTGCATGGTTTGGATTCAACAATATACATATATATATGTATATATATATATATATGTATATATATATAAAGCCTTCACCATAGGTGTGACAGACTCAAGAAGATCTCTAGACAATGACCCTAAAAGTAAATGAATGTGCTGCACTTGAAGACAAATATCTTCATTTTTCATTCCCTTACAGTATTTTTGGCAGGGTGCCTGAAAGACAGAAGATGCAGAGATCTGATACAGATCTTACCTTATCCCAGCACTTGGGAAAATGGGGTCTCTTTATTGATTGCTGTTCAAAATGAGACTATCCAGTAATCAACCAAGCAATCAATCAATCAATTTACATTATTTGATCCCAGTGCGGCAATTGGTTATGCAGCAGTGGGACACATATATTTAGCACACATAAAACATAGGGCACATAAATACAACACTAAGGCCAAAATACCTAAATACACAGTAAGACAGTCAATTAAAAAGATTTTTTTAAAACAATAAGTTAAAACATTATGCAAATAACTATATTTTCCTCCTAGAGTTTAGGAGGGAGATTGCAGCGGCTATAAAGGAGTGTTTGTATCAATCGGTGTTAGCTAGTGGAAGTCTGAGGAGGGTACCAGATGGCAGAAACTGAAACTGTTGATGTAAAGGATGGGAGCAATCAGACAGGATGGATTCTGCTTTGTATAACGGTTTGTTGTAAAAAATCCTGCAGAGTTCCCCATGCAGTGCCAGTTATTTTGCTGCAAACATTAACCACTATACTGAGTACAGTATTTTGTGTTTTACCTTGAGAGATTGACACCAGCAGATTAAGGAGAAAATGAGCACAGACTCAATGAAAGATTGTTAAAACATTGTTGTCAGAGTCCTGTCAACCTTGAACTTAAAGAGTTGTTGCTGCTGATTTTTAACCATGTCAGTGTTACTGTCAAATGCCAGTTTATTTTCTAGTAGGACTCCAGTATTTCTATAGTCTAGCCATCAATCACTGTACTGACAGGAGACGGGTGAGAACATCTAAAATCAATATGCATACACATTCAGTACAAAAAACAATTCATGAAATATAGTCAGCAGGATTATGGGAAATTTCCTAGCTGTTTAGCAGGCTCACTATGACTGTATCATGAGCAGATTTCATGATGGTTTTCATACACGCTGCAGCAGTCATTAGTGTACAATATGTACAGTAGAGGAGAGAGGACACATCTCTGGGGAGAGCCGGTGGATATTACACACAGCTCTTTGCGTCCTGCATGCGAAGAAGTCCAGAATCCAGCCTGTGAGCCTCTGGACACAAACAATAATCTTCTATTGTTGTGACAGCTATTGTTTTCTTTTTTGCTTGTTTAAAAAAAAACACCAACATGAAAGTCAATAAATGAGAAATCTGATTAATCACATATTTACTATAACAAGGCCTATGACCATGTTCTGCAGAAAATAATCCCAAAGTTGTTTGTCTGGGCAGCACCACTGGTCCCTGCTGCATTTAAAATTCACTAAGATTTCATGCTCAGGCTCTGGCCTTTGGTGAGACAGCCATCCCCAATCTCCCCTAACAGGGCTGGAAAACTAATAGTTTTGTTGCATAAGAGATTATCTTAACTGTTTTTATCTTTTCTCTGCCTGACTCATGTTGAAATCAAATTCTGTACTGGAAAAAAGAAAACAATGTCTCTCCTGTGGCCTCATGAAGCAAAAGCCATCATGTCATGTGTGTGACACTGTGGAAACATACTTATCAAGACTCATGCTATAACAGGTATAGGCCTTTATGTTCTGGTGCAGTGTCAGCACTCCTGTAACTTTTGGTGAGGGCTGGAGGAGGTGTGCGCGTTTTGTGACCTTGTTTTGACATGCAGAAGTCACTGCATGCTATTGCACACCTCCCATGACGGTAATTGTGAATCTGTGAGTTGGACGGATGCTCCACCTTCAAAACAGCTTTGACCACTGAAGATTACAATTCCTCCACACGGCCCTCTCTGAGGAGAAGAGTTTAAAACGTGAAATGTGTTTCCACTGGTCGGTCAAACAGCTGCTCTGCTACACAAGGACTCCCTGCTGCACAGCTATTGATAATAAAGATTCATAACTTATGACTCATAGCCTCAGTTTGTGTGAGTATCCCACTGAGTCTTCTGCAGAGGGAAGATTTTTCTTCAGCAGTTGTCATGCTGGAGTCTTACAAAACTTATAAAAGGTTTTCATGGCCAGGTACCTGCTTACACTTAATTGTGTACTGTATATATGTGGTATGTTGTGTTCAGCTGTGAGGAAGGAGATCAGGTGACTGAGTAACATAATCCATTTATATCTCCTCATCTTCTTTTTATTTTTTACCTTCACATCTTTCATATCTTTCAAATAATTTCTCTTGCTTGCTCATCACAAGTTGCATATAAGTTGTGAGTGGACTGATTTAACTGAACAGTTTTTCTAGGGGCCTAAAATGATAAAACTACCCAGAACTCCACAATAAAAAGAAAAATAGTTTAGAAATGTTTTTGCTGTTTTTCTTCTTATTTCCTTTCTTGTTAAACATCTAACAACCCCTCAGATTGATATTGTGATCCATAGGCACCTCCTGACCTCCAGATTTTTAAGGAACACTAACAAACTAACAAACGAACACTAAAAAAAACCCTCAATATTTAAGTGAAGAAAATTAATAATTGCAGATGCTTTCTTTCATACAAGACATGAGGGTTTACTGAACGGTTTGATGAGTATGAAAATGATGTGATAAAGAATAAAATGTCATGCACTTCACAGTAACCAGATTTTCAACCCAACTGAACATTTTAGGGAGATTTTTTTGGAAGACTGGTGCTCATCCTTGGGATCCCCAGACTTTGAGCTATTCCATGGTGGTTCATCTTGCTTTTTTGTCATTTGTATTTAATATGAAAATACCTGATCTGATGCCTTAATAAGTTCACACACAAGCACAATTGCATGTGCTTGAGGTTTATATGCTGCATAGGCTCTAGAGCTGTATGACGAGACATAGCCCCCTAGGAAAAGAAACATTAAACTCCAGTCAAAACGGTGACAGGACTGGCTGAAAACACTGATAAAAATGTTTAAATGCATTATAAAAAAATATTACTCAGCTGGATTTCTGCTATAAGATTAAAGAATAGAGACTATCTTTAACATATTGTTTATATTTTCTCAGATTTAGGCAGAAATATGACAAAATAAAAGGTGGGAGGGGGAGTCAGACAGACAGACAGACAGACAGACATACACACACGCCAAGACAAAAATGTGGGACATTCTGCTAAGATTTGCAGAATATGATCCATACTGAATTCCTCTCAAATGACCGATCACCTACAGTATATCTTCCAGTAACACACAACGGCTGGTGTAAGCGGTGTTATTTGGGTGAGATGTGAGCTGATGTCGAGCAGCCAGAGGCGCACAAGCGTTATGATTCCTCTGTGGTCATGCATTTAGAAACAGAGAGAGTGTATATCTGAGGAGGGGGAGTGGGGGTAGGGGGGCTTATCAGTGGTAACCATGTGTGCGCAGTGGGCAGCGTGATGGAGCTGCATCCTCTCGGCCGTCGAGGAAAAAAAAAAAACATAATAGGGCGAACGGTATTGTAGCTATCTGTCGCCACACCCATCACAGAAAAACCAGACACAGTGTGGTAGCGGGGAAAAAGAGCGTATATGTCGGTGACAGCGACATGACAACAGCCGAGGGCTATGGGTGAGCGACAGATGAGTCACACACACACACACACACACACACACACACACACACACACACACACACACCACCACCACCATGCAGTCCCCCCCCCTTTTCATCGCATATGCACCTGCAGCATAAGCAGACGGTGCCAATATTGATATGATGAATCGTGCACGAGCCCGTGCGGATGAATGGATGATGGGCGGTGATGGTGCACGTGGGGCCAGTTCAGGAGAGGTATTTAAAGATGTGGACTTGTCTCTCTTGTCAATGCGCATGATACTGCGGTTCCACTACTACGGCACGCTCCAACTCACCTTGAATCGGCGCACGGCTGCTCTCCTGTCATTCGGGTGCGGGGCGTACGGAGAACCAATACACGCCCCAAAGCCTCAATCAGCAACCAATCCAATGACAGAAGAGGCGGACCTGTGGCTGCATTCTCACACTTGGTTTCACTATGCGCTCGTAAAACAGCTCCGTCTACTACTAACGCGGCGGTGCAGGTGCTCTGTCTCTTCGGGAGAGGATGCGGATGGAAGGACGGGGGAGGGAAGGGATGAAGGGAAACGCCACGAGGAAAGAAAATAGGATATGAAAAGGGGTTTTTGCTAAGAGACCGTAAGGTGCAAGGTCGAATATGAGAGATTGGTTGAACGGGGCACTTTGCGTGGTAATAGCTGGTCGGCAATAGTACTATGATTTGGTATGTGGCCACTCTGATAGCAAGTGTATTCAGCACCAGAGGAACGGCCGCTCAAGGTGAGTTGAAGTGCAATATATGTTGTGCCGCACATAGCAAATGATTTGTGGTGTCTTCGTGTGCTGCTTGGTGCTGCTTATTGTGATCGCATGACATTTCTTTTGGATGTTAGGTCATATGAACTGTGGGGCTATTTCATTCTAACAAATGGCTGCATATGTCACATGAAAGTTCAGCCCTGGTTAATTCGTATCAGGGAAACAATTGTCTAGAAATTGCCTGGCTCACATTCATTCTTATCTGAGATCATCTGGATCATTCACATGCCACTTATGGAAACCCTAGAATGATTGGCCATGGCAAAGATAGGTTGATTGATATGGCTGTGGTTTAGGCCTGTATTGTGCTATATTTATATAAGGCCTATTTGTGTGATAAAACGACGAGCAAATTGGACATAATGGTACCGCTGCTGAGGGGGGTGGTGGGGGGTAGGGTGGGGGATATGTGCATTGTATCATAGCAAGCAGTCCCATTTGAGTTCTCCAGAGAGGGGTGTGACCGTCTGAGCCCTCAAGATGGAAAAGTAACTAAATAATGCATCACGTGTCAGATAAAAAGCACTCTTGGATGTGATAGAGCCCACTGCTGCATGCATGGGAGTCATATGCTGGATTTCACACTGCACATGGATAGGGTCACAGCGCTGTATGTGATGCAGCAAGTACATACAGGCTGCACAGGCTCGCCTTGTGCTGATCCAAGTCCTTCATAAACTAGTATTTCCTGGAGCAGCAAACTGCATAATATCCCTTTTGTTCTTTTTTTTTTCCTGACCCATGTACTTACTTAACCTTGCTTTCCCATTCATGTCCAGATGAGGGAGACATGTGCCAAGCTGTCGCCTGGTAACTGATCCCAATGACCCCGCATACCCAGTCAAAACTGGTCTGCTCACAGGTCTGGCTCCTCCTGTGATGCCAGCCTGGTTCAAGCTGAGTACAGTGTGAAAACTTCCTCTAATGCAGTGAAACACGTTTGATTTAATAACAGATAACATCTCATAGGTGTCATTGTTGATAATTCTCGATTTTATAAACGCATACGTGGCTTGATAATATTGATTCAAAGGTGTTGTCTGCTGTGGGAACAGAACTGAAAGTGATTTGCTTTTTGATAAGCTTACAGCCGCACCAGACAGCCACAAATCAGAACTTATTAATGACGAATGAGAGTTGGTTTACTTTTTATATTACAATATCCCAGAATATATTAACTGAACCCAGTCTGGTGTTAAGGGCAACTATGACTTATTTTAATCTATTTTTTCCTAATGTTAAAGACAACACTTAAAGCCTGTTTTCAGAGTTTAGACATTATTCATGCCGTTTTAATGCTGTGAATGCTATGAGTCACATGCATTTATATCAGCAAATTCCGAGGACATACCATGATAGTGCATACTGTTAGCTGTAGTGTGTTAAAACTATATTGATTATGGCAGCTTTTGTGTGACATCCCTTTTTTTAAAAATTGGTAAGTAAAAAAAGTTTCCGTTTTTATACACCTGCTCTGTGATATAAAGTGCCATACATGTCAGCAGTTTCAGCACCTGCCCTATCTTGTTAGGTTGAATATCCTGTGAACAAAATGGTGGTCCACACCTGACTATAATCTACCAATTAGAAAATACTATATTAATAAACATTTGATTCCTTTTTTGGGGGTTTTGTGAGGTCAGACTTGGAGGTAAGAGTGCTGATAATGTGGGTGAATTCATGGATGGGAGCTGCAGGTCAGATTTCCAGGTACCATTTTCTTAATGTTAGACATGAGCACAGAGCCAATGAGTCTACTACAGAAAAATACATGATTCAGAATAGCTTTATTTCCCTTTGTGGATAATTATGTTTAAAAAAAAAAATGCTTACATTTCCTGCCTCAATTAAAGTCCAATTATTTTTCTTGATATATTTCTGCAGAATCATATTTAAAACAAACACAAACAAACAATATTAATACGTGAGTTATACATAATCATTGTTTTTATAATGATGTCCTCAAGATGTTTTGGGGGTGAGGTGCTACATAATAATAATTTTACTACAATGAAAGTCTTAAATAAGACTTACATATAATTTCACATAAATATTCCAAACACCATCAGAAAATACTTTATTTTGGATATTAGGTATTAGGTATTATCATGAGATCATGAGTTGATGTGCTTATTTTTAATGGGCTTTACTGAATCACTCATTAAAATATGTTATGATATCACACAGCTTTGCATAAACAGTAAAACACAAATTCAAGATGAACTGAATGTTGTGTTGCAGTGAGACATTGCAAGATGCTCTGGATAGTTAGTTTAGAAGAGGTGACCACTCAGACTCCACTGGAAGTCAGTTCTCACTTCAACATGTGAGTTTTGTTGATGGCACATCTCGATATGACATGGGCCTTGTTCTTTCCATTCGTAGGTAGATGTGCTATTTACATGGTGTCCATGAAGGTGGTGTCATCTGCAAAAATGGGTAGTTTGAAAATGTGAGACTGTACGATGGAAGCGAACATAAGAAACCAAAAGCACATAATGAGTAGTTGATGAATCTTGCAGACATTTAATAGAAAATGAGTGAGAATATTCAGGGAAAAAAAAGATATCCTTTCTCTGTTTCATACTTTTAGATTTGCGGTTAATGAGTCTGGCGAAAACACAATTGTAACACTGAATTTGGCTCCTGTACTGTAATCTGTGTTGAATGTACAGTACTGTAGTTTTATCAAAGAAAAATTCCTAATGAACATAATAATTTTTTGCAGCCCTGTGTCCCTATACTGAGTTGTGTTTATAGAAACGCTGCCTGACATGCAGAGTCTCTGATCTGTAAGAAAAACCAAAAGCTGCCAACGCAGTAAATGGGTCAAGTTTAGCTGGGATTATGCTTTTTTTCTGGGGTGGCTGGCAGGATGGTGTTAAAAGTGGAAGGTGAAGTCAGTGAACGGAGACCTGACAGAAGAACTGAGGGAGTCTGGATTTTTTTTAAATACACAATTTAGTTTGTTCCTGAAGCAGGAATCAAGGACTGAATATGTCTCATCAAAAATGAGATAGCACCAATATGTTTGAAGGTTTACATTAGGATTGAGGGCCTGACTGGTTGCTCAGATAACCTTGTCCATCCTTAATATGTGATTGGCTGAATATTCTGGTTAAGCCTAAGGACAAGCTTGTCCATCCAGCCATTGGGCCTATTTGTCATGTCAGACTTACAACCAAAAGAAGACAAAGCCTAATTTGCCAGCAGATACTTAAATGTGCACAGACCCAGTCTTAGACTACGTTCAGACAGTCAAAAAGACTGAGGAGGTCATGATGCAGAGGGGAAAAAAAGCATGGTAGAGATTTAGCTCAACTCTTGCTGCAGCACAATGCAGTGTCATCTGGCAAGGTGCGGCATTGACCAATCAATTACGTACAAGTTGAGATGGCAGATAACTTGGTGAATAATTTGGTACTGTTTTGGCATCTAATAAGCCGTCAAACTCATGAATCTATTATTTAGGCCAGCCTATATTTCATTGTCTCAACCAAACCTAAATTTATGTCTAAATTTGAATACAGCCTTGTTCACCTGCATCTTGTCTACAATCTCATGTATTTGCCATTTGTTATTTTGGGTAAGTGCTGGAGGTGTCGAGCTTTGCAGTGAGCTTCTTAATTAAAGAATGTATTAAACTTAAAGGATGGAAACAAGTTACAGTGTTGTATGGGATAATTAATTAAATTAAACAAATAACCAGTTTCAAAAGCTACAGTGTTCTGAAACAGTGATTAATGAAACTTCAGTGATCACATCCTTATCAGAAAAATAAGACTAATTATAAAAACTCTTAAGTAAGTGTTTATCTCATTAGGCCCTTTCCACAAAGCGACCAGTTAACATCAATCAGTGATCGACACAAAGTAGCTCAGGTATGAGCAATCAGTCATAGTAAATGGACGGTCAAAGAAGTTTGCGTGTGCCAAGTGCCCATTGGGGAGGCAGCATATGGTCAGGGAGACTCTAGGTTAGTTCAACAAAGTCAACGGTGACTTGGCAACCAATCAAGCTGAAGCAAGAGGCAAGCTGATGGCGATATAGAAGTAATTAAATGTCATTGGCAAGTGTCGGGGAGTGGTGTATTTGAAGGACTATTTTCACTCCGAGTCGCTGATGGCAGACTGACTCTCCTCTCAGGTCCTGTGCTGGGACTTGGTGTTTTTTAAGCATTTGTTGAGCTGGCTTTTGGCCAGATGGTAGCCTATTCATCTGTAATTCCCTTCTTGTGAGCATGCTCCTTGATGTTTCACAGGATCTGGAGCTCCTTCGGGAGCCATGGCTTGGCATGCTTGTTCTGGTCACTGGGTGTCTTCTGAAAGCACACTTCTTCAAAGAAGGAGATGTAGACACAGACAGTATTTGTGACAGAGTCAAAACTGTCACACACATATCTGAGGCCTTCCTGTAGTGCTGAGGCAGAGTTTGAAAGCCCTCCTACCTTGTCAAGGTTTAGATGTAGATTGTGACTCAGATAGACTTGGCTGTCTTCAGTTTTTGTCTGGATGCTGGAACTGTCTGAGACATTGTGTGCATTGCATGACACATTTAAGAAAATATGTTGAAAGCAGTGTTTTAATTTGTCTACTGTGGTTTTAAATTTTTTAATGATATTTGTAAGTTGCTGTTTTTTTCCTGTATGACATGACTGCTTTTCAGTGTTTGTTGGAAATCAGAAAACAAACCACATAAAACCATAACAAAAGGATGGAAATCTCTCTTTTTGTAAGGGAAAATCAAATGTCTGCTTGGTTGAATTCCATTTTTTGAGTTATTAAATCATATTTGACAATCCATTTATCAGAACTAAGGTACTCTTGACCTCTGAGGTCTCTTTAAAGTCCTGGCAGTATTTCAGTAAGTGTGTTCAGTGATAGGCACTAGATGATACAATACCACACAGGGTTTCAGAGATGGGTTCAGTTCTATTTAAATTAAAAGCAATCAGTGCAGTAAATGAATATAGAAAAAAAACAATATTTGAAGAGGACAATTATTTCGTCCATGGTTTGACATGGTTATGGATTAGACATGCTGCAACTTTGTATTTCTTGTTTTTTCAGCTATCACAGTCATGAATGTTTCATATTAAACTGCAATGTTTAACTTGCGTTGTCCATGACCTCATAATTAACACATAATATGAGCACAAAATGTCCTGATTGATTCAAGTCCTGCGAATGTTGATTTTTATGCCAGAATATTTGTATTTTTAAATGAAGATATATACAAGTATGATCATATTTAATAGTTTTGCTTGGAGTTAGGTGCTATAATCAGTTAAGAAAATCAAATGCAATCAAAGTAGTTAACTACCACTGAAGTATTTAGTGCTTTCTTTTCTTTAATGCTACATTATGCTGAATACTTTACACAGCTGTCCCTCCATGCTGACATTACTGTACTATATGGTGTGTTATGGTGTAGTAACCAATGCTGACCAGTGCAGTGATTGACATTTTATCAGGTTGTTTATGGTCACACTGCTGTTCATCTCTGACCCTCATCATATTTCCCTCTCATTCAGTCATACCCATTGCAGTAAGCAGAAGTGTTCAGCTCCTTTATGTAAGGGAAGTAGCAATACCATTGTACTCAAAGTAGGGGTGTGCGATATGGTGATATGAGATTTTGAACGATTAAAAGAGAGATTGTTAGTGTCATGCTACAGTGTACATTGTATCAGTTAAGCTCCATGTTGGAGTGCAGCCTGCTAGCTGGAGGCTAATGGTTAACAGCACCGACATGAAATTAGTTAGGTTGTACTGTTAATTTGTTAATATGTAAACAAGGCCAAATAGACTGTCACTGCTTTTTAAAGCAGCTTTGCACACCTGCTCTTATTTATTTATGGAATTGTTTGTGTTTTAATGTAATTTTATGTCTTAGGATAAAATTAGGACAAACATAAGACACATTGCTATCATTATGTGATAGACAAAGTTTTTTGAATCTTCAGTACTGTTAAATAACTTTCAAACTAGTCTTTAAAACTAACATGAAAAAGAATCATGATAAGGTCGTGGATGGTGGCCCTGCCTGAACAAGATTGTGATATGATATTTTTGTCATATTGCCCAACCCTAACTGAAAGTATCTAGAGTCAAACAACTCATTGCAAAATGGCCCTATTTGAACTGACACACTGTAGCCTGTACTGTACAATTACTGCTAATCTTTTGGTTTGCACCGCTCACATTAACTGTCACTTTGCTGCTGCCCTGTCTTGCTCAATCATACACACATTACACACACACATTATGCACTGCTACGCTACTAATAGTTTCCCAGGCAACAACACAGAGGTTGACTCCCATTTCGAAACAGCGCTGCACAGAGGCTCCAAAACGCTATTGTTTTCCAAATTAATAGTTATTAGAATTTTTTTTTTTGCCCGCCAGGCCTGTACAATTATAGGGTAAACTCTGGTATATATATATAACATTATTGGATAATTATTATTGCTGATTCATTGACATGTAAGCAGTATTATACTGTTGCAATTGGAGCTAATTTAAACTACTTTAAATTCTGTTTGGGAATTTTATCTGTAAAAAATGCTTTATAGAATAATGTGGATCAAAATCCTCTGAAATGTAGTGGAGTGGCAATATAATGTTACATAAAATGGACATTTGTGAGTAAATATACATTCCACTAACTCAGCATCTATTGGGTAAAATGTGCAACATTTTGGACAGATTGTCATCTCAACAGGCCCTACAAATAAGAGCACTGTGTGACTTGACAGTTCACCTGCTCTGCAAGAACCAAGATAGAGAACTGAACCAGGTCTTTCTTGCTTCTACAAAAAGCCACCATGCAGCTGCCATACTGCAATATCATTAGATTTAAAACCCTATCAACCAACTCAGCTCATCCTGCTGTTCTTGTGAAGCGTCAATAAACTGTGCTCACATTCCCAAAGAATTTTCCTGCCAAGCCATTCTGAAATGATCTCCCCCCCCTGATTTGATCTGACCAGTTTGTCATTTTCCAGCAAACATACAGAACAACGTCATCTCTCCTATTCATATTTTTTCCTTTCTCTGCGGTACTTTTTCACTCACAATCATGACAGTAAAGCTTAAGAGCTTAGAAAAGGGTCTGTGTTCAAGCCGTGGATGGCAGACTCACTGTATTGGGCATGTGCCAGCCCTTCCCTTCCCTTCCCTCCTCTCCTCTCCTCTCCTCTCCTCTCCTCTCCTCTCCTCTCCTCCCTCCTCTCTTTTCCCGCAGCCAGTCCAGTCCCAGTGGAATCTCCTTGCAAACAAAGCCTGCAGCATTCTGGGAAAGACAGTTTTACAGATCATGTGGTTGTGGTTGGATGGATGTCTCTGCCAACCACTAGATCCTCATCTCTGTGAAAGCATGTGGGGCTACTTTTTCACTTATAATAAGTATAATATGATGTTGTGCTAATATCACTATTAAATCGAGTTAAATGAAGCAAATTAAATGGTCTGTCTGAAAAAAATGTATACTGATTAATTAGGTAATCAACTGATTAATGATATTAATCATTGTGCAGTATGTTGCTTTTGAACCTATTGATAGCAAATGACTACCCACAAGTGGCATGACCTTTCCCATATTGTATTTTTATGGGTTAATATACAGCAAAAAAGGTAGTATACTGCAAAAAACAGAAAACCCCCCAACTCTGCACCAATATCCAAATGAAAAAAAATATTAAAAATAAAATGATTAACTTCATACCAATTTAGCTTTTTTTGAAAGGGACATAACATTGTTTTTAAAAACATTTTTTTATACTGTTATAATGTTGAATGTCTGTCTTTAACATGGTCAAATATCCCAAACTTTTATTGATCATTCCATGAGTATCATATTAACATATATGTCATTAGCCAATAAAGAGTTTAAGAAAATCTTTGTTTTTTCTATAATACATTGTATAGTGACTTTGAATCCACAGTTACCACACTTGTGTCACTCTGAACTGCAGCTTGAGTGGGTATATATGAGACTGGTAGTGGAGAAAGTGAGAGACTGCGAGTAAATAGGAATTATATGGAAGTAGATATGTTGATTTGAAGATATGCAGAGCCCATGTTCTGCAGATGTCTAAGTAGCTCATATGTAATATACAGTTTGAACACTTTCGCTAAAGCATTTAACTTATAACTTACATAACTTACCTAAAAATTGCTTTGAGTGACTCTAATAAAAAGACTGAATCATGGCTGGACTGAGACATTTCTGTGACTTACAGCTCCTGCCAAAGACGCCCTATGTGTGCACCTCTGGCAGTGCAGTGCCCAGCAATGTTGGTTTGCCCTTTGTGCCTTTGGCAGGCAAAAGCCATTTCACACATCCCTCTCTCTCTCTGTTTCTCCTTAGTCTGTTTGAGCAGGTGTCAGCAGATCCATTGCATCCCTGACTGAGCATTGATTGTCAGAAGGGGGAACTTTGCCATTAAAGAGGGCTAAATAATAAAGAGATCATTGGGCCAGTTACATAAATATAGACCTAGTCTTTTACTTAAATATAAGTTAAACTCAGACTTGCTGTCAACAATTAAACTGAAGCAACGACAAGTATTATAAAGCACAGATCCAGTGTCATTAGACCCATCAAAGATGTTAAGAAACATTTTAAGAATATGGTACAAGAATCCCAAAAAATTTGGAAATGAAAAAAATCTTCATATTAATGAAATAGACAGGCTGAATAAGATTAGTCTTAAACTAAGTTCATGCAGCTAGCCCCAGATCTATCTTGATTTGTCCCTGTAAAAAAGTAAAAGCAGTAGACAATGAGGGCATTGGGTTGTCTGATGATTGCGCTTTGTAATAGTGGACATGATATTAACTTGCATTGGAAAAAATAGTAGTCATTTGGTGTGTAGACCACTGTGTAAAAAGTGTGTGAAATGTGTTAGGTCACCTCTTGAAAATGCAGGTTTTGATCATCCTACATGCTGAAAAGTAGTTGTCCTAATGTTTCCTGCTTGATATATGTAGAAGAGAGACACTGGAAGAGAAGGAAAGGAATCGAGGGAGACCAGAGTTGATTGTATCAGTCACTATGAATGGTAATAGTGGAAATGATAAGAGTCTTTGAGCTGGAGTCAGATTCCTGATGACCACCAACAATCAAAATAATTGTTAGCAAGATGCTGCTGCTGAGTAAGAGCTCTCTCTCTCTCTCTCTCTCTCTCTCTCTCTCTCTCTCTCTCTCTCTCTCTGTGTGTGTGTGTGCATTATATAAGTGCAATGCTCTTTTTTAAAATGTTTATTTCTTCTTTGCTGACAGCAGTGCTCTTGTTCACACTACACATTTACACACGTTCATACCTTGACGCTGCCCAGTACACATAACCTTCATCAACAATGCAGGATGATGTGAGAGAGAGCGAGTCAGGTTCCCTGGCATCCAGAGGCATCACTTCCTTTTCTGCCACAAAAGTATAAAAGCAAACAAGCCTACTTTAATGGTTTATTTACCATCCTTTTCTCTGAATGAAAGGTCAAAATAACTTTTTCTGTTTAAAAAAATTTCCTGAAATGTTCATGTATTATTGGCAACTTGGCATATTGAAACTTAATCTTAGGTCTTCTATAAAGATATTTGCCACCAACAGTAGCATTTTAACAATAGGAAGGTGTGGAAAAAATCAGATATTAAACATTAGTCAGCTAATGTGCTGTTAAAGACTAGTTTGTAGTATATGGTATTTCATTCTTGTCAATAAATTAATGTTACCCCGAATGGGAAAGAGATAAAAAATACAGGAAAATCTGTTTTTAACATTTCTATATTCATGTTTATGTTTTAAAGGCACACATAATTCACTAAAATCAAATGCTGACACGGACAACACAAGAGAATTTATATATATGTCTATGTATATTTGTTAGTTTTATAGGGTTTCAATTACATAAATGTTGGCTTGAGGTGGCTGCAAAACCCCAAAAAAATGCAATAGGCCCTCTCTTGAGCGGGTATTTGGTTTGCCTGTTCTGAGTTGAAACATGGAAGTGCAAAAAAACAACAATTCTTATTTTTAGGTGATTATACAGTTATTAAAACACAAATATTATTATATTCCATTTCTGCCAATAGATCCCCCTAAATCGTAAACACTGGTCCTTTAAGAAACCCAAGCTAGCTGAATTAGCCCAACACAATATCCCAATATAAACACCTCCAGTACCTCAGTTGAATAATATTAATAATACAGGGAGATGAATTATCAGGTTTTTATTCCAAGTAGACATCATATTCTGAATATGATCAAAGCTAGGATACTAGCGAGCATGTAAATGTGCTGTCACAGCCTGAATTTTATCCTCAATTTCTTTCTGTCCAATGGGTGTCTAATCCAGCTGTTCATGCATCTGCAATATCCATTACAGATTAAGTGCGGTTTTATGCCGTCTACTGTTTTCCTAAACAAGGGGAGTTTGTATTCTGTTGTACTTTAAATGCTGTATATTTGAATTTAACAGACTCAGACTAACAGTGATACACACACACATACACACACACACACACACACACACACACACACACACACACACACACACACACACACACACACACACACACACACACACACACACACACAAACACGCAGGCCATTCTCTGATGTGACCTTCAGCACATGCAGGCTGGCATTCAATTACCGCCCTGTCAGTGGCCCATCCAGCCCAGTGGCTGCACGTCCTTGAGATTCTCTCTCCCGGCTTCGTCCAGTCTATATTCCATTACATCCTCCACATCGGAAGCTCTGTCCAGTATAAAGCGGCGCTCATATCCTCATCGCTGTGAAGTACACACAGCTTTTCAACTCTTTGATATATCCTTTACAAAGTCTCTAACTGCAGTGAGCAACGAACAGTTACCATTGCTCATAGGCACAATCGAATTCAAGGTATAGGCTCAATGTTAGATTTTAGTTTTAGTGTGTGATACATTGTGCCAGTGTCAGAAAATAGAGGTTTAGATACCTAAGTCCAGAAAATCCAAGTGCTGCTCAACTAAAATTGTCTCTCACCGAACTTGCTCGTTTTTCATATTTTTTTTCAATATTGTACAGCGTGTTATTGGACCTCATTTCTGTCAAGGCACAGGCTCTGCTCAGCTTGATTATTGCCCAAAATTGCCTTGAGAGACTATTTACTGTACAAATCTGTGATCATTACAGAAAGTACTGAGTAGTGTGCTTTTTGTGCGAGAGCCACTTTCAGCCACTGCCACTTGAAAACACTCCGAGCTGAAATCTCTTGCGGATTTAACTTCACGTGACCCCGCCGTTCTGCCGTAATGATTCATGTGCTGGTCTGGGCAGCTGTTGATTGACCTCAAACAGATGTCTCTTATTGGTTTATAATGTTTGTTACTTCACATTATGTGGATCAGTAAATATTTTTCCTTGGCTGCTCCACTCAGTTCATATTTTTATTCCTATTTGTGCATTGCTAATACTTTTTTTTATTTATCTCACAAATCACTGTGAAACACCTCTTTGATAAGTGCTCTATAAATAAAGAGTATTATAATTATTGAAGCTGTAACAAAAGCAAAGTCTTCACTCTGACTAACTTGCTGTGGCACTGCCTGTTTAACCTATACCAAACAATGAGGAATTATTCCCCCTGTTTTTTGCTTTTGCACATGAACTGCCTGCTGTATAGGCGATTTATCTGACAGGTGAGTGAAATGTTACCCTTCAGGAATTCACAATCATAGCAGTAAATCTACTATATGGTGAGGATAGATACATAAAACATATTGGTCTCCTGGATTTATTAGCTGTCTGATTTATGCAGATCTTACTCAACAGATTTCTGCCTTGGTGTATTTGGAGAGTTTCAAGCTTCACTCTGCAACTTGAGTTCAGTTGACATTTACAGTGCCAAAGCAGTCTTAAGTTACCATCATCTCTTGGCTCTTGATCCCTTTAATATCTACAGTACTGTTTATTTGTAAGATTGCAGGCTGAAGACAAAGCTTGCACCCCTGTGTCACATTTATGTGTTGTTGAGAGCATAACTATTTCCCCTGAATAAGCCCCCATAAACCCTAGTGGGTCACTGTGTCTCCATTAAGTAAATGAAAATGGTAAAAGCTGTGACCAAGCCTGTGCTGATTGTCGCTTCATGAGGATTTCATAAAGGAATTGGATAATTATCTCGAGCCTTTAAAGTCTATTCTCAGTCCAAGATGTGCTCTCCCCACCACCAGGATCCAAAAATAATGTCAGTCAGAAACCTGAACCCACTAAGCTTTTGCAACCTGAACTGTCTGCAGAGAAAACAATGGATTTCAGCAGCATGCACTGTTGTGCCACAAAGTTTGAGCTTGTGCTTCATGTCAAGTGACTCTACTTACTCAAACCAAACAATGTATTCAGTGTGTTTCATTATGGATGGTAGCCTGCTCTGTTTCTTCTGAAAACTATGGAGTGCAAGTGCTGGACCCATAAGTTAAAGACCAACAGGGGGTCCCCAGGCTTGGTCGTCTCAGACTGAGTTGGGGGCTGAGATCTATGTATGTATGTAATGTCTTTGTGACGAATCTTTCTGTTGATTGACCACTGCCCACCTGGAAAACATGCCACAAAGCGTTTTGTATTACTATGACAACCAGCATCCGTGAGCTGTTGTCACTAGTCTAAACTGTGGCAAAAGTGCATATTTAATAACATTTTCCCAGAATGTGAAACCATTCCTTTAAAGCATCCTAGCATGCTGAAGCACCCACTGATCTAGAATCTCGAAAGCATTTAGCAGGAAAACTTTGTGTCATATGGTTTAGCACGAGCCCTGCATGGGGTGTTGGAAGGGGTTATTATAATCTTTTTTAAAGGTGTTATAAATGAGGCTGCAATAGAGCATGCTCAGGTGTGAATTTCAGGCTTTTGGCAAGCCTGAAAGGATTAGTTTGGGAGGTTTCTGATTTTGTTGTGCTTATAACTGGATGGGACAGGTTTCCTCAGAAGCGTATTAAAAGTTTTTACAGGTTGCAGGACATCATCATGCCCACAGAAGCTTTCTGCAACAATCAATTCCCCTCCCATTCAGTCTCAGCAATCTTTATACATTTGACACGCTACACTGTGCTTGATCAAACAATGACTTTCCCTTAGTTTTGTTTTAATGAAAAATGCTGCTTCATTACCGACATGATTTATATGGTCCAAATTACTGAATGTATTTTGTTCGATCTTTGATGAACAGCCTCTATGGCTTGTAGTTCTCAATCAGCTCCCCTATAAGCTTTTTCATTTGTAACATGTATGACAGGTTGTTGGGTTTAAATTCTGTTTTAGGTTAGTATTCAAAAATGTGTAGCTTTTTGTATTCTTTTGCTGGTCTATCAAAGACCTATTACAGCTGATACATTTTCATGCATGGTCAGTGTAGCAACGCTATTTTCCCCCTACTTATTAAAGAGGCACAAAGCAGATTCTAGGACTGAGGCCCATTAACTGGCAGACCACATCACCCCTTTATAAAGTGTAATTTGATTTAATCTGCTCTGTTTCAGTCCAGAATCTGAGTTGGCTGAAATGAATAAAGTGGATTAACTCTGTCACAGGATAATGCAGATTAAACTGGTAAACACAATCACTAAGTGATGCATATGGCCTTTAGGGGTGGAGTTAAGGCTTCATTTTTTAGACAGAAAAACTGGGAGAAAATGTTAGGGTTTTAATTCCAGTGTGCACAGTAGAAAGTGCTGAAGCTGAAAGTTCAGAGTGCTTGTAGGTTAGACAGAAGAAGAAAATTTCTATTTCACACAACATTGATGGTGGCGAAACATGGTGCAGAGAACACAGTGCCTCCAAGTCCCAACATATTTGATCTTCCTGTAAAAATTATCCCTGATAATGCATGATGATACTGCTAATGAAAGTGTTAAGTTATTCAGCTGGTGTTTCTCTAGAGTGAAACGTCAGCATGTCTCTTGATCCCTGAAGCGATTTCCCCCCTGGGCGAAGGCGGGTAGTCATGCTTGCTCTGACGGTGGAGATACAGCCGGTTCAATGAAAGCGGGGGTGGCAGCTGGAGAAAATCCATTCCCAGAGTGAGAGTTCTGCTGAGGCAGGTATGCCGACCTTTCAGTCATTTGATAGGTCAACGCTCGGCAGCATGCCTGGACATTCATGGCCAAACGCCAGGCCTGGTGGTGCTCATAGTAAAGCTCATCTGAGCAGCAGCCAGCTATCATCAATGGAACCCCTTGGCAGCTCATTTATAGTACAGTATGGCAAAGCCACAAAACACACCAACAGATGCAGGTGACAGATGACGATAGGCCATTCTGTGGAGGGATGAAGAAAGGTGGTGAAAAGATTTACTCATTGCATGGTCTAAGCTATCTTATTGTAGGCCATGAGTGTTCAGTATATGTTAAGCTAACACTAGTTTTTTTTCCATTCTTCTGCTTGATCTGCAGGAATTCAGTGCAGAAGACTTTTCCTGAACCTTGTTTTTTGCATGTCAGACTCCAATCCCACTGAGATGAACATTAAGATTCATTAGTTGTAAAAGCTTCTTGTTTATCCTCTCAGGTGCCCACGGAGTGAGAGAGGAGCCCCGGTTTGTGACAGCACGCGCTGGAGAGAGCGTGATCCTGGGGTGTGACGTGTCCCCTCCCCTGGATGGCCAGCAGCCTCCCTATGTGGTGGAGTGGTTCAAGTTTGGAGTGCCTATTCCCTTTTTCATCAACTTCCGCTTCTACCCTCCCCATGTGGATCCAGAGTACACTGGTAAGATGAATTAAAAGAAGAATAATCCAGCTCAAAAAGAATACAAAGACATTGTGAAAAATCTATTTGATCTTATTTTATTAAAAACTTGAGTAGTAATCAGGACATTAGGGCTTGATACACAATGAGAGAATAAACACTAAAACTAATCCACAAAGTTTAAGACTACACTTACCACTCTACACACACTTCATGTGTTCACAGCTTGAACTATATCTTAGCATATGTGAGAGATGGAGACTTGCCAATAAAATCATACTTAAGAAAATATACTACTTTCTACCTGTTTAAGTAGTTTGACATTTTGGAAAGTATACTGATTTGATACCATTCCCATGTCTGTACGTGAAATATAAAACTACTGCCAGCATCTGTGTAGTTTAGCTTGGTGTTAAGTCTGGAAACTGAGGAATCCCACAAGCCTGGCTCTGTCCATAGGTAACAAACCTGGAGGTTACACATATAACCAATATTCCCCTTGGGCTACAAAAGACGTAGGGTCTCAGTCTCTGCTACTCACTTTGAACTGCACTTCACCCAGCCAAACAATATGTGGTGAGGGGTATTGGTCAATTGGATATAATATTGGCTCACAGTGGAGCACATATCCTTCAGGGAAATCCCTTTAAAAAGGGCCCAAGACTCGGCCATACCCCTGGTGGAGTGTGCTTGCACATTCCCGGACATCCATGCGCCCTTGCATGCATAAGCACACAAGGTGTCTAGTATCCAGTAATAAAGGTGTTGCTTGGAAAGTACCTTCCTTTTAGTTTCCTTCATTTGCTCAACATACACGTGCAACGCATATACCGGGCATAGATTATGCAGATGCTGTTGCTCAGTTGCAAATGGGGGCAGTGAAAAGGATATGCGTTCAAAAAGGAATGCTCTGTATGACAATCCAGGTATTTTAGGGATGTATGTGGGATTAGGATGCGGTATCTCCTTAGAGCTGTCCAGCACAACAGTAAACATGAAGGATGAACAGAGAACGTGTGGATCTCCCGCATCATTTGCTGATCACTGGGCCATGAAAGCATATCAATGCCCACAGACTGTAATGGCTCAAAAGGTGCATCGTACAGTGTATTTAGAACCAGATCAAGGTCCCACTGGGGAATCATGGTTTTGCACATCAGCCTCTTACACTGTACGCCCTTCATAAAACGCACCACCAGAGGATTGGAGCCAAGGGATTTTCCATCAAATCCCACATGGCAGGCAGAGATAGCCCAGAGATAGACTTTAATAGTGGAAAAGGAAAGGCCTCTTTCCAATAATTCTTGGAGAAGTGTCAAAATATCCGTCACAGACCTTTGGAACGTAATAATTTTCCTTTTTTGACACAAAGTATCAAATAAACACCACTTGAGCATATACTGTATAACCCCTGTGTGGACACTGCTCTGGCACTCTGTATTGTATCAATGACGTTGGCAGGCAAACACATCACTGTCATTTTCTCCATTTTAGGGACCAGGCCCACAGAGCCCAGATTTCAGGGTATCAAAACTGGCCCTGTGCACAGAGAGGTACCATGGTCTCCTGCTCAGAGGAGAAATTATCTCTGTGAACCATGCTTATTTGGGCCAATGGAGGGCGATCAGCATCATTGTTAATCTCAGTGCACAGGCTCCAATGTGGTCTGGATCAGCGCCACAACAGGAAAGGCGTACAGGCGTGTCCGAAGCCACTGATGAGCAAGCACGTCTAACCTGAGGGGTGCACACCAGTCCTATAGCAAAAAGAAGATAAGATCGAGAGTGGAGGGAAAGAGACCGTGTCCTTCCATGTTTGTTTTTTTGTGCAATTATGTATGTATTGTTGCTGCATACTAGAACATACTGTCGCGACAGCAGACCCATACTGTAAAATTCTCTTACAATTGTGTTACTGATAAACAACATAGAGCTTCAGAAGACTGACATGCCATGACCTATCCATATCTGTCCAGGTCCTATTCACAGTCCATGCACATTCCTGAAGAGGCCTCCTCAGCCCCATTTGGATGCATCTGTGTTGACCAGAACTTGCTTGAAAATAGACAACCTTTAGGTCCACTGTAGTGAACCAGTCCTCTGGTCAAACCGACCGCATTACCTGGCCTAATGTCAGCCTTTTGAACTTGAACTTTCTCAGGTATTTGTTTAGTCCCCAGGTCCAAAGTGGGACCCTAAAGTCTGTTGCTCCAGTGAGTGAGTT
Source organism: Scomber scombrus (assembly GCF_963691925.1). Classification (NCBI taxonomy): domain Eukaryota; kingdom Metazoa; phylum Chordata; class Actinopteri; order Scombriformes; family Scombridae; genus Scomber; species Scomber scombrus. Next base: position 17,167,568 of record NC_084974.1, read on the forward strand.
TCCTCTCTTAATACTGGGGCAAAGGATGGATATACTTTTGACACAATGCTTCTGAATAGTGGGGGAAACTTCCTAAAATGGAGTCTGTAGCCCTGAAATACATTTCCCATGATCCACTGAGATGTTCCATATGTCTGCCAAGAGGTTTCTGTTGTGGCTAGTCTGATGAGCATTCTTGGTATTGCAGCGTTCTCTGCTTATGGGCTGGAGCAATGACTGGGAACGGTTTGAGTGGCTAAGTTGGGGAATGGACGAGGGGCTACTTCCTCTTATGTTCTCATTTGGTTTTAGGTTGGTTTCTTCAACAGCAGTGTAAACTGAATACTGCTACAATCTGAAATTGAAGAGATCTCTTGACTTTGCCCTATGGGTTGTGATTCAATAGTATAAGGGGAAACCTCGAGCACCCCTGGCTTGACTGTCACCCCTGTTCCCCTCAGGAGTGCTTCCTATTCCTCCGACTGTGGAGGTTGAGTTAGTGGCTGCTGCTTGTTTCGGGAGGGAAAAGGAATGTGCTCAGGAATGTGGACAGGAGCATCCCCAGCTGATGGCTGCTTCAGCTGTGCATAACAATGCCAGGGAATATTCATACGCAGCGCTTCTTCCATTTTCTTTCTCTGATTGCACCAGGTCTGAATTTATCCAGAGCCTGTCCCAAATAACTCAGCAGGCTCAGTGGCTTGGTGAAGAAACATGGTCGGCTGTGTCCATAGCAGTTCTGTGAGTGTCAACCACTGGGCAACTACCATCTCAGCCATGCCTTTCCCCAGAGCAGCGGCTGCTGTGCTGGATAGTGGTAGGATAAAATTCACCATCCTGTGTGCTTTGTCCAGCAGCTGGGTGGGATTATCCTCTTTTGTCTGTGTAGATCCTGCAGCTTCTCCACTTGAGAAGCCTGCAGCATTGAGGCCATGTTAAGCACACAAGTGGTCAGCCACTATGTACGTATACATTTTCTCAAGCTGAGAGGCGGAGAATCTGCACTGCTTACTGGAAATAATGGATTTGATCCTCCCAAATGTTCGACTTTGGTGCCAAGTGGAGAACATGCGACTCATCCAGTGGAGGAATGTTAGCTGGCTGTGCAACCTCCATATCTTCCAAGTCCAAGAACTGGCTAAAAGGCAGTGACAGTGGAGCCTAAAGGGATGCCAAAGAAAAATAATTTTGTGCAGGCTGAGTTTGCTGTTTGCAAGGAGCTGGGGTCGGCCATGGCACTGCGAGGCGCTCAGCTGCACAGTGGCACAGGTCCATCATGGCCTGGGTGGTGCAATCAGTCTCAATCTGAAGATCTCCAGCACCAAGGACCTGGGAAAGCTCCTCTTTGTCTCCACCACCTCTGACTTTGACCTCTTCCTTCAAGAGGCTGACTAAAGCAGCGAGGGAGAGCTCATCCTCAGACAGCACACCAGGCTGTACATTGTCAACGGAGACTGTGTGGCACCTTGTTTCAGTGACGATTATTGACCACCCAGGTTATTGTATGTGAACACAAACTTAAATGTCTTTGGTGTTGTCCACAAGGTAAGTAGTAATGCTGCATCTTAGTGCATAGAGGGAAATAACTGTGCCTCAGCAATTTACTACTGCATTGTGCATACACTCTTTCCTACACATTCCAGTGACAATGCAGCACAGGACACATACTGTACAGTAAAGAGGCAATACAGTATATAGACATATAGAACGGCGGTTTTAAAAGTAAAGAAAAAACAAAAAATGAATGAAATAAAGAATGGAAATATTTGCTTTTACAAAACTAAGATTAAGTCAAAGTCAAATATAGTATTTTACTGCACATTAATCATATATCTAGAGTTGAAACAATTAGTCAATTAATCAATTAGGAAACAAAATAATGTGATGTCAAAAAAAAAATTGGTAGACTAATCAATATTGAATATAATCTTTAGTTTAAGCCCTACATCTAGCCTATATAGTAAGTCCAACTGAAAATATAGCTGTAAGTGGTAATTTGCGGGTTCAACCCTTTTTGCTCTCAACAGATGGCCGTGAGCAGCAATGATCAGGTTTTAGGATTGGCAAAGCTGAGCAAAGTCTGTTTAAAGAAGGAGTGAGATCAAGAACATAATGTGTTTCATTATAAAAATGCATGCAGCCTTCAATAATTGCACACTCAAAGTTCTGCCATGTGTCCCCTCTTTATCGGATTTGAACGAAACTGATGTATGTTCAGAAGATAGAACAGGATGTCTTCAGTGAGTTTAATCAGGATTGCTCAAGGGCATCTTGAGTTATGAACAAATATGTGATAGGCCCTACTTGCACCAATCAGTGTGGCACTTCAGACTTATGTTAAGACTTGCCCCCAGAACCCCCAGCACACAATTCTGTCCATTGGATTTTCAGACAAACATTTGTGACATTTTGGAACCCCCTATGGGTCCGGCTCAAAATGCTTTGGTAGACCTATTCCAAAACATAGACTGCAGTCATGTACCAAGATTTATGATGAGTGGACAAATGACTTATGGCCAAATTCAACTGGACTTAAGGTGTGATGGGCATGGGCATTCCAAAATTGCATTTTTAGGCCTTAATTACAGTGCAACCATGGGGTTGACAGCGCTCATAATTTTTGCATATCATTTTCAGTTATTTGACCAAGTGTCATGTTTTTATCTAATTTTCAGTTCACTGCAATTTGTGCCACAGCAGAAGACAAATAATACTAATAAACTTCCACAAACTCAATAGAGTTGTACCCCTTCAGGGTGTGAACCCTAATTAAGTTGCCTTTATTGTCTACAACCTTATACATATCTGTGATAATGAGCGGTAACATGGAGTCACAGGCAGAACAGACGGTCACAATGAACCTGATAGCATCCTGCCACAGACAGACAACCCACATTAGCTTCCCTGCTTAAGTCTCCTTCATATCTAACTTATAAACACGAACACATCTGGTCCTGCACCTTAACTTGTTGAACAAGCCAACAAACTAAACATTCAACAGGCCAAACTACACTGCTAGGTGTCAGTCAGGCTATATAGCTAATTAGCTGTTTAGCTGCAGCATATTGAACAGCACATAAACATACATAAAAATGTGATTTCAAACCTGTTACATGCTAGTGCAGTCATTGCTCTCCAAAATCCTTGTTAGCATCCAACTGTCTGTCTATGACTTGTAACTACAGGAGTTTGTTTAGTTTGGTTAAATGTGACTACAGTTGGATTTTAAAACCTTCCTTCTTCTAGGATAGACAATATGTCTGCAACTGCCTTAGTCCTCATGCCAGGAAAGTTGGTTCTTCTGATGTTGCTTCAGTGTCAGTGACAAGATGGAGAGCTGTCAGAATGGGGTCAAAAATCATTGTTCCCTGTTCTCACCTTTTTGGCCAGTGCAACACCCCCCCCCCCCCCCCCGACCTGGTAATATGCTGTGAAATAAACGCACAGCATGGCTCGTCAAAAAGCCACAGTCTAATCTCTCCAGTGTGAGGGTCGTAAATGTCGTAAATGTTTTTAAGTCCACAGATTAACACGGATAGAGTGAGAATTGTCTAAATAATATTGAATCCATTGAAATTACTCCCTGTGGGCAGTTAAAGCAGGGCCATTGCCGTAAAGAAGCCTAATGCCTGTGACTCACTGTCTGGGGAACCCTCCTTTAGTTTTGTAGTGACTACTTTAGATACTGCAGCTGCTGGAGTGTTTCATTGTTTACTTTAACCTCCTGACTAACAGCAGGGTATGAGTGAACAGCGCTTTTCGAACAGCATCACACTACACTGTGCTCACTTTGGGCTCGAGTGGGCCCCTGCCATGTGGCGTCAAGTCCACCGTTGAGGAATTACCAGTGAACAGATGCAACATGAATATGGCCAGTCTCATTACATAGATTAAAATGTATTCTGCGGATTGCATTTGTATGGTGACGGTGTGATAATGACACTGGACTGTAGTTTATGAAATGCTCTATGGGAGTGCTTAATGGGTCCATGCAGTCTCAGAGCTCATTTTGAATTGAATGGTTATCACTCAATATAAATACAAGTGGTGAAAAGAAGTAGATGTGCCATTAAATCATCACACAGCTGCTACCTGCTACATATACATCTATTCCAGTTAATCTTGATTTGTCCTGGTCAGTGAGTGACCATTCAGTCTCCTGTATTACTAATCATTAACAGACCTATAACACTTGATATGTTATTCAAGATTACTCAAAAATAATGTGAATCTTTCTTCATTATAACTGTGTATTTTCCTTGTCTAATTTACTGCTAAATGAGAAATTGTGCATATCTGCTTCCAGACTAAATCTATCCTAGATCGTTTTGCCAGTTTGTCCTGCAGCTATATGGAAATTACAACATTTAAAAACATCTATTTTTGTGCCCACTCAAGCAAAGATGTAATCAATAATTTAGATATGCAGCATGTGAAATGTTAGTGTTGGATTCTCCTGCTTTGGAACAAGTTGTTAGAAAAATGAAATCATCTTTCTCTTAACACCAGCTTTAGCTGCAGCCTGCACAATAATAATATGGAGTTGTAGGTATATGTAAAGTAGTGTTGAGTTGCTGTGAGAAGGTATTTGTGATCATACACCGTAGGCCTCCCTGTTGCTTTGTTTTCTAGAATCACATTTTTAGCAAGCTAGCTTGTTGCATGCAGTTCATTCTCAATACTGGTTGCAGTACACTTTGTTAATAGCCCTTTTGACGTCATAGTGGAAATATGTTCACGGTATATTGTTAAGACCATAATTATGAGCAGCTGCATGAAGAAACAAACAAACAAAAAACATCAGCCTCCTTATTGATATTCTGTGTCATCTTAATATCTTGGGACTTTCTGACATCCCCCACCTGGTGAAATAAAGTGTCAACAATCTTGGTAAAATGGCTGCAGAGCCAATATCACTGGCAATAACATGTAAATGAAATCCAATATTAACACAAAATGAATTTAATTCAGCTGATTAAATACACTGTTTTTATCTACTTTCAGTTGTTGACGAAATGTTACAAATATATACAGCCTAATGAAATATGCTATTTATATTGTGTGACCATGGGACTTCCACGTCAGTATAACAGCAGTCTTTCTAGTTCTTTTTCTTCTGGTGACATTGGATGAACATAGCAAAATACAAGTGTATTAATTACATTAATAATGGCTGCATTCCATTAAGGTATTTTAGCTCTAGACAATTGTGTTATTGTGGATGCTGTCTCATTGTCACTTCTGAGCTTTTCTTGCTGTAACAAGTCAAAATGTGTGCTGGGAAAAAGGTCTAGGAGCGAGGCTGAAGGTTTCAGTATGGTTCAAATGAAGTGCTTGTCAGATTGTCTAAAAAAACCTTTCAGAAGGAAGAATTGGCTGCATCCAACAATTTCTGTAACTTCCCCCGAAACAGACAATCTGACAACCAAGCCCACTTTATGCAGTGACTAGCTGCAGGTATATGGAGGTGCAAGAGTGAGGCGGGGTTCTATTTTTTCAGTCCTCACATAACTTCTTTTACTTTTTGTGTGTATCACCAAGTGAAAGAGTTTCCACATTTGTATGATTCATTGTGTTAATTCTACAATTTGAATTGGAGAGAGATGGGGAGACAGTTCAATGCAGATGTGGAGCACACTTTTCACTTTGCCTTCAAGTGTAGCGATTTGGAACATATATGAAGAAATAAAAATAAAATAATTATGTTTCATGGTGTAACAGTGCTGTGGTTATGGTCTGGTTAGGTTTAGGTACGAAAACCACTTGGGTAGGTGTAGGGAAGATTATGGTTTAGGTTAAAATGATCACTTGAAAAGTGATTTCTACTTCCTTAGAGTTATGCAACTGGCATCATCATAGCATCATATGTTACTCGCAGTCGGAAACATGACACTCTTGGTTGGAAACAAGAAGTGAACAGTGGTCTCCTGCAGCAGAGTCCACTCTTTGCCATCAAATGATCTAACTTTTCAAACCACCCATCCCACCTCCTCCTATAAGGCAAACAATCATTATGAAGTCACCTAATATTGAAGTCTTCCAAACTGAACACTTCCCCAGGTTTTAATTACTAGGGCCACTGGATGGCTTAAAAGCAACTATAGATTGTTTTTGCTGGCCTGAACTTTAGCCGCATACAATCTACTGTGTTTCAAGCACAATTAACCCATAACAACCCCAACCACGAGCGATGAAAAATACTAAATTTTAAAATGGTATTACATTTAGGTAGCTTTAGCATTCTTAGTTAACTATATTCATGATATCCTAATTCAACAAAATAATAGACATGAGCATTGTCTCTCAGATATATATGGTCTGATGTACTTTTTAGTGCACCATACTCTGTCTGCCAACTTTGTCACTTTGTATCTTTAGAATTTCTTCTTCAAAGTGTTCCTATCTGACAAAGCTTGTGATGTGATCTGAACAAGGTGTTAGCTCCTCTGTTTTCACAGTAGACAGAACTCTGTACTGTGTAAGTGGTGTATGCCCAGGAGGCCCGTCCTGACGTGGATACAGTGCTGTTAACTCTGTTTACAGCAGCACCCTCTCACTTCTTGACAAATGGGAGCTGAGGTTGATCCCTACCCTTCACGCCACCACCCGCCCCACTCAGCACTTCAATGCCCAGGCAAAAATAGACCTGACTTTTTAAAGACAAGCTACCTTTTTACTGCAAGACTGCAGTCCCTGCTCTTCTCTCTTCCCCTTTGCTGTATTGATTTTCTGCTAACAAAAAACGTCAGTTTTCTACAGCAACTATGGCAGCAATCCCAGGGTTGGGGTATCTATCTGCTGCATTTATATACAGTGCTGGAAGAGCAATTCAGCCCGCCCTCAACGTCAATATATTTGCCTGACACTCAGTCTGAAGTAACAGGAAACAGTACTTACAGTACATCTACACATCAAAGTTTGGAAAAGTGCTCCATCTCAGAACACGCGTCAGACGGCAGAAGCAAATGTTTTAGTCTGTTGGGCTGTCAGAGGCAGCCATGTGAGCAGTGGGCTAGAGGCTTGAAGACAGACAGCTTAGCAGCTGAAGATTTCACCATGCCTGGTTTCCTGAACTTCTCTCATCCCTTGTGATTTCCTCCTTTTAGAATTCCAATTTATCCTGAGCCTTGAAGAAAAAAAGAGGCGGGTGGGTGTGGAGAAGATTTAGATGAAACATAAAACTGGTGGAGGTGGAAGGCTGGTCTTTTGCCATAGTGACACTTAAGACTTTATTTCATTTGAGCTGGAGGTCCACCTACCTGTACCTTTAAACCTCACTAGTTAACACACTATATCTTGTTTATTTAATCTGTACAAAAAAACAAAGTTATGGCTTTTACGGGGTTTCAGTCTTTATGCTAAGCTGACCATGTTGTGTCTGTAGCTTCATATTTAGCAGACAGATGTGAGAGTGGTATCGATCCTTGCATCTAACTTTTGGCAAGAAAGTGAATGAGTGTCAATTCTGAATCATACAAAGAGAACTGCTAATCCTCCTTTGAGTTTGGGGATTTGATATCCTTGTGTTTCAGACAGTATTTCAAAGTCAGGTTTATTGAAGGCTCCAAAATGCCCATAGGTATGAATTCACAGTGAGTGTTAGGGATTGCCTGTCTGTGTTGGCTCTGTGAGAGACTGGAAACCTGTCCAGGGTGTTTTCCTGCCTTCTATCCAGTGCTTGGACCGAATCCAGACGGTTGTACTCCCTGAATAGGAATAAGTCGGTAAAAAACAAAGAAAGAATTAATGAATTTGTTTGGCACGCCCCACTTGCACTGTGTACATCAAAACAAGTTTATTTAACAACTACTAGTCCAAAGACTAAGTTTATGGAGGCCTTGAAGGGAAATTTGTATATTTTACTTTATCCTGATAACATAGAGTGCATGCATGAAGATTTATATGTTTTATTTGTCTTAAATAATATCTTAAAATACAAATGAAAGCATTATCTTAACATATAGCTCCTACTTGAAACTTTTATGACCTGTGGGATACCATCAGTACAAAAGGCCAGACCAGCATACCATAAATCTGTTTCATACTTCAAGGAAAAAAGGTCGGGGGCCACTGCCCTGAAGTGAAACACTTAAACCCCAACTGCGATGATGGATCTTTGTGGCGACCAACAAGCACCACCAAGTTCCTTAGTGTGAGATTCAGAATCCGACTGGTGCTGAAAAAAAGCACATGCATGTGATTAGAAAGACCAAAAAAGACAAATTCACATTGTTGTTATGGTTAATCCAAGTGTTGTTATTTATCTGTCTCCAGGTAGAGCCTCTCTGCATGGGAAGGCCTCCCTGCAGATCGACCCAGTGCGCTCTGAGGACCAGGGCTGGTATGAGTGTAGGGTCCTGATGCTGGAGCAACAGTACGACACCTTCCACAACGGCAGCTGGGTGCACCTCACAGTCAATGGTGAGTCATCTCTGCATGGTCTATGCTCTCCTCTGGGAACATGTGTTTGTGGGTGTGAATGCAAAAAAAAGTATTCAGAAAACCTACATCACACACTTGAGCTCCATATGTAATAGACTAATCTTTATTTAAGCTTAGAGACATTTTGGACACACATGGCTGCATCATTTTAAAGTCAAAGGTAAAACCACAGTAACCGGAGGGCAATCAACACACATGATGATAATCATATAATTATACTGGACAGTCAGTGAGGGTGGAGCTGCCTGTTAACGTACCTTCAGCTAAATTCAATTATTTCATTAGATCAGTTACGAGAAACAATATTATACTGTTTGTTTGTTTTTTTAATGGTAATGTATTTATCATTAGTTTTCAGATTTTAGTTTTTATATAAATGTTTTAATTACTTTTCAGTGTAGAGTTGTTACATTTTTATTTTTTCAAAGTTATACAGATTTTTTGCATCGGGTGTTGGAAATAATTGAATTATGTAATTTTATATTGTGATACTGATACAGTGTATATAACAATATAGTATATTTTCTCGAAAATTGGATAAAATAACGAGTCAGACTGTTTTTGGCTAATCAAATACAAATTAAGTACAACAAATCAAGATACATCATCAGCATACATCCAGAGGTATTTAAGTTATAGCTATCACCTGATGAACACTAAAGCACAATCTTCATGCATTTACAGTGCACATCGTCATATATCCTAACTTAAGTTTTAAAGTGGACCTACAGTTATTTACAAAATCTTTAGGTGTGTTTTTAATCATCTACTTTTCTAGCTTTTAACTTTGTTTGCGGTTATAACTTTAATTTGATTAATCTTTGCTGGTCTCATGAAACAACAGTATGATATATTGTATTGTATGCTAAGAGTAATAATTAAGAGTCCCTGCTCCATTTGGACTTGTTGTTTTATGATTTCCTAACTTTTCACAAGGCCAATTTGAGTGAGTGGCAATTAAGCGTTGTTTTAGCTAATTCCTGCTGCTCCTTTTCGAAAGGCTTTGAGTAAAAAAGGGATATGGGGCTGGTTAGAAGATAATTGATTGTGGCCTGTTTAAGGCAGTCCTGGCAGGGATCGTCTGTGATAGTCTGAGAGCTATCAAAGTGATGACCAGGCGGAAAAAAAATCTGCACCTTTGCATTTCCCAGGAATGCCCCAGTGGCTTAGACAGTCCTATGTGAAGCATGTCTTCACATTGTTGCAGAGCACCAGAGGCTAAAGAGACAATGATGTATTTTTTTAAGCCCTGTTTCTGTTTCACATGAGGAATGCTCTTCTTTTTTTATTAAGCTGCTTCATATGTTTCTGAGTAAAAACTTGCAGTTTGCAGATGCATGATGCAGCAAAAATGCAGTAAAGTACCTGCAGCGAATTCATGTGGTACAGTATGTCTCTCTCTGAGTTGGCTTTCCCACAACTGTATAATATGAGTAGAGGAATATTTCCGGAAAAAAAACAGTTCAGGCCAGAAGTGGTGGTTTTCTGTGCTGAAGCTTCTCTAACTCTAGGTCTCTAACTTCAGAAAGCTGTAATCCTCTGTGTTGTTACAGAGAGACTTTGCGAGCAAAGTACTGTCAAGCTCATTCACATGTATATTTTTGGTCTGTGAACTTATGAGTGCTGTGTGAAACTCATGCATATTCGATTTGATCACGCTTATGTTTCACAATGGATGCGATTCTGGTATTTGAATAATGATTACGATGTGCTGTATGTGAAATACTGTGTAAAGAACCATTTATTAAGTCCATTGCACAGCATAATCACTTTGGAATAAAACATTCTGATCTGTATAAAAGGTTATTATCAATGCAGAACATAATGTTTTCTTTTGTGTGTGTTTTTGTGTTGAGATGTGCTAACACACCACACACTGCAAATTACTTTCTGCACAGTGTTCTGTGTATGGCGCATTACATCAACATTGACATGAGAGCATCTCATTGTGTGTGTTTGTATGCGGCTGAGATGTGATAAATGAGATGTCTGCTGTTTGAAGCTGAAGTTGATGAGTGAATAGGTCATACTCTGCTGCTGAGCGTCACCTGCACACTCTCGTGATGTTTGGCGTTTGTGTACGTCTGTGGGTGCACGCGTGTGTGTGTATGTATGAATGTCTTGTTGTGTAGACATACTGCATCTGTGGAGCTTGCCTCATCAGTATTCACTCTTAACTTCAACAACTCCCTCTCTCTTCTGCTGCTCTTCTCTCCTGTCAGGCCTTTCAACAGAAACAGAGTTCTTTGGGCTGTAGCAGAACTAATAATATCCCTGAATGTCATATATATGTTTGGCATATTAAATCATGACATTTTACATGACCTCATGTATGTAATGTGTCTCGCAATCGAGATGTAGCGGGCAGAAACACTACCTGAGGTAAACATGTTAAACTGGTACAAATATTTAATTTCCCTGGGGCTGATATTTGAATTCAAATACAGACATTTATGGAAATATCAATAGCTGCTGTTGTTTCCAAGTCTAGACATCTAACAAGAGAATTCATATGAAGAATTTATGCTACTGTTGTCCTCTAAATGGGTGTCTGTAAGGGAAGCAGGTGCCATTTTCGTCTGGCCTCCACACAGACACTAAGGGCACCCATTTCCTTTGGCCGTTTTTTCTCTCCTTTGGTATTTGCATACACTCCTCCTTTGAGTTCCTGTTTGCTGGCCTTCACTTCCTGCCAAGCTGACAGGGAATTCATGCCCACTCAGTGGCAGGTGTCAGATGGCAAGGCCTTGTGCCCGAAAAAGACACTAAGGCCACTCTCTGCCCTCCCTCCTCCTCTCCTCTCCTCTCCTCTCTTTCTCTAGTCTTGTCTCCCCTGTGCTTCCCTTCTCTTTACTCTTCAAGCATCAGAGAGCTTTTCAGAGATTGAAAAATACACCAGTGCTCAAACGTTTTCACATTATTTAAAGTCAAGCATTTATACTGAAACATAAAAAACAGGCACTGCCACTGTGTCAACGGGTTAGTGATTTGCTGGCATTTTGGTCCCATTTGGTTGCCCCAATTGAGACCCAAATGTCAACTCATTTGTCCATCAGCTCCATGCAGTATATTATTCCCTATGTGTATCTGCTGTTGTCAGTCACTAAAGGTCTCAGTATGGCAACAATTTGAGCAAATGCAAACAATCATCCATTTTTTTCTACTAAAATTGCTCACATGAAGAAAAAAATCTGACCATTAGAACCCAGATATAGTCTGCTTGAACAAATGGACAAAACTCTTAAATTCATACATTTCAAACCATTTAAAACCATTTAAACTGTTTAAAATTGATATGTATTAGTGTAATTTTGAGATCACACTACACAATATCAGCCCAAGCATGACACATATGGGGTGTTGGAAATTAAAATTGTGAGGTGCCTCCTGACTTCTTGACAAAAAAGTTTTTATTTGCATTCTCTCACTTAGTTTAACAGCTTTGATAACAGTGCATAATGTTAACTCAAAGGAGAACAAAGCGCTCGTTTGTGCACTAACCTGTAAACATGGGTGAAGCAAAAGAAATTCAACAGCAGTGATGTCAGAGTGCACTGACACAGCCTGGAATAAGCTGCTCCATCACTGCAGCAAGGAAAGAAGTTAAACCAGTAGGGGGTATTTTTTAACCTCATCTGTGGGTGCAACATAACCCTCTCCACCCTATTGCAGCGTCTAAAATCACTCCCTCGCTTGCTTATTCATGGCAAGCTAAGGCAACAGCACGTAATCTGCTATGTCTCTTGGCCAGGTCACTGCAAGAGTGTATGACTCTATGATCACCTTATTCTCTTAATTCCAAAACATTATAATCAGAATTCTGTGTAGATTGAAACACCTTGAGTAAGTTGATGTACAGTAAGAGGAAAGAGGAAATTTTCCTTGAGTGCCTCTTTCTTCTTTCTGTAACAGTTTACACTGAAACATTTGAGGCTCATGATGTGAAATCAATGATAAATGTGTACTCTATGTAGCCGCATTCTCTCAGGAAAAGAGTCAAGAAAAGAGAGACCAAGCGAGGTAATAAAATGATGAAGACACACTCTTGAGTAAGTGATCAAATAACAGTGAATGTAAGCCTTCAAAGAGCAGGCCCGAACCCTGCATCTTAGGATCCAGGCCATCTGCTGATGTGGTGTGTGGTCTACAGAGAAGAACAGAAGGAGCGCAGGATATTCAAGCATCTTTAATGTATATAATTGATGAAAAGCTGCAGTAAGTAGGGCAAGAGTTTTATGCTCAGTTTACTTTTTTTGTAGAGCAACTCCCATGCTTCCCAGTCATGGTTACACTTCCTCTATGATGAGCTGTACCTGACGGTGTGAAAAGAAATCCCAGGTTGACCAATGTACCCGCTGCTGTCACCGCCATGTGTGCCACCTATTTCCTGTCAACTGATGCTCATTCCCTTGAGAGAAATCTGAATTAGGATTGAAATTAATATGTAAGAGGAGGATGCAGGTATAAGCAGCACAAGCTCAATGGTTAAATAATTAGGATGGACCAAATTTCCCAAGAAGAATGAATGAAGTATATCTTGAGGTAAAAGCTAATTGCAAAGCTCTGCACAAAGTGGCCTCTAAATAACGAATAACTACAGCAAACAATGATGCATCATGATGCAATGTCCTTGACCCATCAGCTACACAAGGTTCAACAGCAGCAAAAGATGTATAAACCAGTCATGCATTGTAGTAGAATTTCCATTAATCTATCATATGTAATGTATGAGAGTTAGGGAGTGAGAGGGCAGTATGGACAGGCCGATGTCTAAATGTGCTAATTGGGCAATTTGTTTACTCCATGCCAGGTGCTCATGTGCAGTCTGAAGTATGGCAACACTCCCAACGGCAAGCAGTGACCGACTTGTGTAGCAGCGCCGTCCTCTCTTTAACTCAACACAGTGCCACCATTTAAAATCAAAATATTATGTTGAAATGTTGAAAGCAGCTGGCTGGGTAAAACTACAGTTTATTGGCCTGCAGTACAGTAGGGGGTGAAGAGCTCCCTTGCGGCTGTTTAGTGAAGCTCAAAAAAGTCAGGTGGAAAAGCGGTGACGTCGCTAAGTGGCTTATTGAGGCTAAATGGCAGCGTGCAGGGGAGAAACCTTGTCTCTTTCTGATGTCCAGCTGGTCCAGAAAACTGTGGTAGCCACAACCCCAATCTGAGCAATTTACTTTCTTATTCAGTACCAGGGATGGGCCAGAATAACAACTGGTGTGACATTACCAGTGATGGAATGTAATTTAGTACATTTACTCAAGTACTGTGCTTAAGTACAATTTTAAGGTACTTCAACTCCACTGTGTGTCAGGGGAAATATAGTACTTTCTACTCTAGTACATTTATCTTACAACTTTAGTAACTAGTTACTTTTTAGATTAAGATCTTTAATAAAATAACATAATGATGAGTTCATAAATTACACTGCATTATTAAAGATTAGGTTTCCAAACATTTTGGCTTCTGGCCCCTTAACAGGCTTTGGGTGTAACAGATTACATCTAACAGCATTACATAATGAGGATACAAAAAAGGTAACTCTATTCTGTTAAAATTACAGAAAAAATGATGTAATCAGATTACAGATACATTTAGTGAATATGGGGATTATTAGCAGGATTACAATTTTAAAATACATTTTAGAATAAAGAACAATACATTAGGATGCACTCTAAAAGTCCAAAACATAAGCAGACGAGGAACGAGAAGGCAAAATAGAGTAACTCACTGATCCATGATGGTGTGAGTAAAGAATGATCCCACATGGCACACGCAGGTGCGCACAGTGGGCGCACATATGCACACAGTGAACGTATGTTGGGAGAGCAGGCAGGAACGGTTGTTATGCACTGTGGCAGTCTCCAAGACTCGTACAAATAAGTTAAAAGAGCTTGACTATATGACAGCTTGTAGTGTGCATAATGGCTCCCCACCGATATGACTGTATGTGCATAATGTACCCAGAGCTGACAGTGTGTCACTGTTGCCAAGCACTTTCAGTACTGAATGAGTTAGAGAAAACTCAGCCGTATCATGGCGATAGACCTGAATAAAATGACACTGTGATGCCCATGATGCTGCTGCTCATACTGTATGTCTGCCACTGCCATTCCTCTGAGAACAGCTGTGGAGGAGGACAAAGCTCTTGCACAGTAGGCACAAACACCCGGCAGGGGGTCTTCCCCCGCTGCGGCATATGTCTGTATGATAGCTTCACACAGCCAGTGGGCCAAGTGCTGTTTCGTCAGAGGCTTTCCCTCAGAATGTTCTCTGCAATGCACATTATGTGTTATGCACATTCATTGTAGGTCTATAGGCTGAACTTGCTTGATGAAAAGCAAGTTTTTCTGTAAAAATACACTTAGCGGAGGATATATTATTTCCCCATTTTCTTTTTAAAGGTTACATTGTTGTGTTGTCTTTCATAAAAGTCATCTTATTGATATTTCTTGTTTGTCTTTATCTGCATATGTAGTATTGGGGTAGTCCAAAAGTTACAGAGAGTAATCAAGTTATATTATTTTAATATTGTGATATTTGGATTAGGTTACTGACTACATTTTTAAACATAATTAGTAATTGTATCAGAATACATTTTTTAAACTCTGTCCCTTACAAAAATCAGTGTGTAGTTATATCTCTCTGTCATGTTTCAGATGCCAGAGTTGTTAGCAGTTCCACCAAAGACACATTTCCCCTCTAAATTTTCCCTCACATGGTTTCAAATGAATAAATTTTTTGAGGCCCAAAGAAGTACATTTCTCAAAAACGTAAAGTTTAAAGAAACATTTTGAAATATTAATCCAAACATATGTAGCAGAACTATGTTTTTCTTCTTTCCTTTTCAACACAGAAGCGCTGATAAACCCACAGTACACTACTTGCCCAGCATCAAACAACAACAACAACAAAGTTAGCAAATACAGTAACTGGTGAACACAGTGTAGCTTTTAGGAGCAAAGAGCCAGATACTTGTCTTTGGAGTTGGATATTGGACAGATGGCCAGAGGCATGACTCCAAATGGATGCTAGTGTGATGTGTTTGCTGACATGCTAACATGTGCCGTATCAACTTAATAGGTGATGATGTGTCAATGTTGTATTTACAGCTTGTAGCGCTGCCACCGAGCAACCAAAAAAATCAATTTCATACTGTTTCAAATCATGTGCAATTTCTGCTTCAGTCTTTGAATCGATTAGAGCAACAGAAAGAACAAAACGACAGGCAAATGGATTCCAAAAATCCTCCATGGGAAGGCACTAGATTTCCTAGATTCAGGAAAGAATCTGAAAACCCGGCACTGAAGACAGTACCAAACAGGACATTTTAATGCAGTGTAATGACTTCTGTTGTCACTCTCTCCACAGCCCCACCTACATTTACATCGACGCCACCGCAATATGTGGAGGCGAAGGAAGGGGGAAGCACTCTGCTTAGCTGCTCTGCCCAGGGAAATCCTAAACCAATAATCAGCTGGCTGAGGGAGGGGGAGGAGCTCGCAACCAACGCAAAATATTCGGTAAGAACAACATGGTAATGGCTATAAGTCAGATTTATGATTGTGTACAAATATAGAAGCAGGGTTTGTGCACAGATGGTGTCATCCACTGAGTCCATCTGTACTGAAAGCATGTTTATGGACTCACTCAGGCTAATATCAGTTTATTCTGTTGTTGTGCTGCAGGGAAAATCATATTTTGTTGTAATAAAACTTCTGTGCAGGCTTTAGTCTTTAGAAATTTGTGACACTGAGGATTTAGTAGATAATATTTCACAGGCCAAAAAGACAATAAAACATTCAGTAGTGGTGTAGTATTGAGGTAAGAATATAAAAGTATATTTTACATTTTAAACATATTGTAACACAAATCCTGAAATTGACTCCCATGTTTTCAAGATTTTTTCAAGTTGCAGACATTTGATTGATTAGATAAGACCAAAATCTGTGATCGGCCCAGCATGTCTGTCAGCTAGTAAAAATAAAAATACACCCCTAACATTTAACAATGTTAGAAACTGCTGCCGGCAGCATGTCGTGCATTTCTGAGCTCTCTTTGTAGTCTGGTGATGCATGATTTTTATTCATGTGGATAAACTCCCAAATGCAAGACAGTATGATGTCATGACAAGATATTTTTGGAACAGCCTCAGCGTGGTTTGATAGCAGCAAAAAAAAAAGAGTCTCAGTTACATAAAGCATCAACAAAAAACAGCAGGTTTGTAGTGTTAGTCACATGAAATCAAAGGCATTTAACACGCCGCTCTGCTATAGATGAATCAGACACACCAAAGGCTTTAACAGACCGTGATGCACTGCAGCCACAGGATGTTGCATCTTCAGTAAAAGGTGCAAATGTGACTTTTTCCTCAAGTGGAAAAACTCTTGCTCATGTACTTTCACTATACTATCGCAAGTGCTCTTTCCACCTACATCCTGTCCTCTGGGGATTGTAAGGAGTCATTCTAACTTAAGGAGGTGTTAGAAATAGATGAGGCAGGTTAAGTAGGTTCACTAAAAAGTAAATCATAAAACTTACTCCTGGAATTTTTTGAACATAACAGGTTGATGATTAAATATAACAAGCACAAGAACATTTAATTGCATTATTAATACCTCCTGTTGTTGTTTTGGGATTTTTTTGAAAGGTGGTTGCCTCCTTCCTTTTCTGTATGCCTTCACATTCTCATATGTCACTGATATTGCAGTCTGCTGCAGGCGCTATCAACTCTTTAGAGCTGCCTGCATGATATAGTGCACAGGAAGTGACGGGAGTATCCAGCAGTGTGCTCTCTTTCATTTCCCCCTTTTTCACTGCTCCGCCATCTCTCTTTCCAATCGCCTCTTTTGAACACCGTCCCCTCAGTAAATGATTTGACAACATTCTGATGCATTATTAATCTACTTCTTCTACATCAATATTACATTAGCCCTAATATGAATGTTACACTAAAAATGAAAATCACTACTGAGAGCAGTATTTATCGGCTTTCCTTTTCCATTTGCCTGTTCTGAGTGTATATGTCGAAGCAAAATCCTCGAACTTGGGAAGGCTCCTTCTTGTGGTGAGAAGAAAATGTGTGTGTGTGTCAGAGCGAGCATGAGGGTATATTTGCTCACCCACATGCTCAGTTCCTTGGAGACGTCATGGAGAAAGGC
The DNA here is from genome assembly GCF_963691925.1 of Scomber scombrus. Lineage (NCBI taxonomy): Eukaryota > Metazoa > Chordata > Actinopteri > Scombriformes > Scombridae > Scomber > Scomber scombrus. The sequence goes on from NC_084974.1 coordinate 17,185,150, forward strand.
AGGAATGTTACAGACAGGGATAGAAAGGAGGAGGAATCCTCATCATCCTCTCTTTACTTTACTTTATTACTTTATTTGCACATGAAAAAAAAGAAAACCAAGATACTAAAGAAACAGGTTGTATAGGAGAGAGCAGAAGCCGAGGTGGGAATATGAGGGTCTTCAACATAAAAGTACTCAAACCACAAACAAAAAACACAAGCAGGAAAGCAACATCAACTGTCAACAACCCACTTCTGCTTCAGATCCAAATATCGGTCTCTATGGATGTGTCAGAGTTTGAAATCCTGCCTTCACCTCATCTACTGCTTTTTCTTTCCTATGACCCTTTTCTTCCTCAACTACTGCTGACATCTGCCTCCCTCCTCCTCCTTCTCTTTAATCTTCTCTCCCTCAGCTTGGATTGAGTACAGCTATGGCTCAGGAAGTATTGAAATGGACTGATGGCCATTACATATTATCAGATCCGGTTAAGGTTACTGTCTTGGAAGTCTGCTACAATCACTGCTGCATGTGCTCTCTGTAGGATTGTAATGATTTGATCCAACAGATTTGATTTTGATAGTTTTAGAAGAGATTTAGTACAACATAAAATCCTACAATGTAATTAACTTCAGTGCAACAGCTCTACAGATTGTGGATTGTGAAAAGTAACAAAGCTGATCAAGTCCGATGTTTATTTTTGAGGGGAAAATGAGCCTCAAAGGATGGCAGATCAGTGAAAGGTGCTGTTTCTTGCAGGAGGCTGAAAACATGCCATATCAGCTAAACTGCCGTCAGTTCAAGTGTGTATTTAACATAAAGACAATTTTAATCAATTTTAATCTCTTCTCACTTTTGAAAATCAATAGAAATGGCTTCCCAATCCTCAAATTGATGCATCACAACTCTTTGGTGTTTGGTTTACACTCATTACTCTCACACGTTGCTGCAGTGATGCACAAAGTGTTAACCTTGTGATAGACAAATCTGAGTGATGATGATACAGTTTGCCAACAGGCTGACAAAAAGACAAATGTTACTCTGGGTTTATCTACTCATACCATCTCTTGGCTAAAATATTTGAAAGACGGATGAATTGGAATAATTCTGCAGGCGTAGCAGATTTCCCCCCTCAGCTGCATGAATGGACAGACTACAGCTGTGTGTGACTTGAATGGACAGAGCCTCGCAACGTGTTGCATTATTTATGAGGGTATTTCTGTTAGGTCTGGTTAATGTGTTTCTTCACCACTTATTGGTTCTCATCAGTGCCGGCGCACAGGGACATGCAACAACACATAGTTAGACGTTTCCAAGGTTACCACATGCAGGAATCAGACCTGGAGTTAATTAAAGCATGACACATTCATGGTTTTTTAGTGTTTTACGTGTTTTCTTTTGAGTGGACTCTCAAAGTTACTTACTTCAAGGGCGGGGGCATTGCACACCATACCATTCAAAAGTTAGGACACACTTTCTCATTGGTGATTTCAAACTTTTGGCTGGTACTGTAAAATTGTTCAGAAGATTTCACTGTGTTGTATCTCTCTTTCTCTTGCACATTTAACCACAGGTACATGATGGCAGTCTAACCATCGTAGGCATCACTCGAGATGACAGAGGGGCGTACACATGCAGAGCCTATAGTGACCAGGGAGAAGTGCTCCACACGACCCGTCTGTTGGTCCAAGGTATTGTAAGCATGAATTAGGCACTCTGTAGCATGGCCACTACAAAATGGTTTATTAGTTTAGTAACTGTTTTTGATTTGTACATTTCCAGATCTGTATTTATAATCTGGGGCTCTACAGGAATATATATGCATGAGTTACATTTTAAAGAACTCTTCCTTTAGCTCATACTAACCCTTTATGCAGCCCCTCAGTTCGGCCTCTGTCTCAAACGTGCGACGAGCTGACTTGCAGGGAACATTGCTATATATGTTAACCTCAAATTTTGGAACTTTGACCATATTTAGCATAGCATAGATATCTAACATCATAACAGTATATACATAACAGAACATCCCAAAAAGCATAACATGTCCCCTTTAAGTTTCATTATTTATATTTAGGCATTAGGCATTTCTCTGAATCTCTGGTGTACTATATACGGTAACACACCTTCTGGGTCTCTATCAGTCAGTAGCTTAGTCTAGGGCCTCTGTGTGCATGTGTGCGTGTCTTTTGTGCACAGCCTGTACAACAGGATCTGTCTGCAAGAACGTCATTGTCTGTCTCTGGTCCATTAACTAGGCGCTCTGCTAGACACAGATCAGATAGGTAGTTGTGATACCAGCCTCCAGTGGCCTCCGTCTCCTGATACTGCAGGGCTGGGGGGAGTCAACAGTGTGTATTTAACACGCAAGTGAGCAGCTTGCTTTTATGGGAGAGTTAGCGTAAGGTCTATTTTAATGCATGACTTCTGCAGGTGCAAACAGAGGAGTGGAAGTGCTCTTCTCTGCATTCCACACACTGTATAGTAAATATATGCGCGCGCACGCACACACACTCATGCACTGCAAACACACATTAAATAATCATTTTGTTGAAACCTGGTGAATAGAGTAACCAGTGGTGCATGTGATGCAACTGCATTAAGGCTTCAGGTCTCCAGTGGGCCCAGTAATACTACGATGCGTGTTCTTTCAACCACAACACACTGCAGCAGTGGTTGCATTACATCAGTGCAGAATGATCTACTACACAGAGGAACATCTCACAGTGTAGAGCAGGCTATTACAAAAACGACCTTTTTAAATTGTTGAGACTCGTGTTATCATTATACACTGTACACTGTGAGATGGAATACATTTGTCTATCAGAGATTTTGCTGTACAGTTTAATATTTCTGGGCGGGTTTTATATTGCTGGCATGGTTGATTTTAGCTTATCATAGATATGTCGGTAAGATATGTTTGGGGTCATTTAGAAATAGTGTTGTCATCACATACAGTACTGTTCAAAGGTTTTAGGCACTTCAGATGTTTAGATTCTTATCTGTCACACAGTACCATTAGGGAGGCCTCTGATGGGTCCCAAATTAATACCGCAGCCTGATAATAACCCCAAACTATTAATGGCATCATTTTTGATAGCATCCTCACTACATCAGTTTTTTTTTCTCAAAACATCTGCACCCTACTCTAGGTTGTCTATTGCAGAGCATAGCACTGCCACTTACAAGTTTATTTTTCAACTGTAAAATGTCCCACTCTGTACACATAGAGGTCAAAATACTTCAATAATCAATTTTAAGAAAAACTATATCAAAAATCTTTGATTATGTTTATGTTGTTTATTTTTATAGTTAATATGCTGACTATTGGCTGATATATTTTTAGCACATTTTTTTAAATTCAGAAAAAAAGCCAGTCTGGCATACAATTGTCATCTAATGTTATATCATTTTTATAATCATTACAGTGTCAGTTATTCAATTAGCCAAAAACAGATGTGTTTTTATTTGATCCATTAACATTTCTCATGATATAGCAATAGTGCAATATAAAATTGCATACCACTCTAGGCTACAGGTGCTATTTTAGTGCTATGATAATTTTCATACCAATTAAA